>NC_090646.1:71852197-72164697 GCF_040937935.1 Hyperolius riggenbachi | reverse complement strand
TCTGTAACAAAAATGTCATCCTTATTTCTTCTATCCTATAAGTTCCTATACCTGCTCTGTCTAACTGCAGCCTTTTCTAGTTGCACAGTGGCTGTATTATCTCTGTTATATAATCTAATCTTCTCTCGTCTGTCGGGCTGAGGCAGTCAGGCTGGAATGTGCTGTGCTGCTTGTGATTGGATAGAAGCTATACACACCCTCTCCAGGCCCCCTGCACACTCTGTATGACTCACACACTAAGCTACTCTCAGCGTATCACTTGCTATTTCTTTTGTTTGTAAACACTGCATAAAACTGGCAATGACAAGCCAGGATTGCAGCAGGGAGTGGCAGAAACAGCACAGAGGGGCCCAGGAGAACATAATGAATAGAATGGTATGCTTTTTATTGTAAGAATTTTAGAGTACAGATTCTCTTTAAATTACTTTCCCCTATATAGTTGTCACTATAATTGTGGGTAGTAAAGAGCTAAAGGATACAAAATGGTGCAATGTACTTGAAAGATGGACCACTATCCCAAAAAATTGTAAAATGTAAAATACATGCGTACACATACTTATAAGAAGTATATTTCTCCCAGACTGAAATGCACTATGAGTTACTTTTCTCCTATGTTGCAGCTGTTTACAGTAAGCAATAATCTGACAGATTTGTACTTGCCCATCGCTTCATGGGGGATTCTCAGTATCACCTTTACAAAAGTATTCCCTGGAAATGATCTATACAAAGATGTCAGCCTATTTCCCTTCTCATTTTACACACTATTTGGATTGAATAACTGCAGTTCAGTAAGTGCTTTTGTAACACCCCCCCCCCCCCCCCCCATGAGGATAGACTAGTCCAAAACCCGATACATCTGTCAGATTTTCATTGCCTTAAAACCTCATCTACACGGGTAGATGAGGCGGCTGATGCGGCTCGATTGATAAGATCCGACAGGTTGTATCTTGCTACCGCCGATTCCCTGCTCGTTTCCCGCAAGGGGACAATGGCAGGGAATTGAGCGGAAGATAAGCGGCGCCGGCGGGGACTAGCGGGGAATTGAATCTGGCGCACGCACGGCAAGCGGGGACGCGGTAGGTACGCGCGGGGATGCGGAAGAGGCGATCCGACATCTCCCCGTGTAGACGGGGCTTTAGGGCTCTTTCACACTACAGGCAGCGGTAAAAAGCTAAAACGCTGCATTTTGGCTGTAGGCATTTTGAAGGCGTTTTAACGCCAACACATTACTATCAATTGTAATGAGAAACGCCACGGTCAGCCCTAAAAAAGCTCCTGGGAGCTTCAAAACGCAACCCTCCAAAATGCAGCATTAAGTGTGAAAGGTAAAATAAAAGTCTATGGACTTTCATTTTACCTTGGAAAACGCCAACTATGGCCGTGGCGTTAAAACACCGAAAAAGCCTTCTAGTGTGAAAGGGCCCATAGTGCGTAACAGCGACATAAGAAAAAAGTAATTTATAGTCTGTTTCACTGTACATTTATATGTGTGTATTTTAAATTTTACATTATTTTCTTGATAGTTTGGTAGTCCTTTAACACAATAGATAATAATAATATAATAATAATAATAATAATAATGATAATAATAACAATACAACCAAACACTAATTTATCAGCTTAAAAATATGTACTTTTCTTGTGAAATAAGAAATAGCTCAAAGGATTTCTTCAAAAGGGAAGAAGCTGTGATTTGGTTTGGCTGCAGAGCGCAGTATGAAACAGGCCAGTGGTTCTCAGCAGTGAATGCGATATAAGTCTGGCTTTCTGTACTTCACTGCAGGAGTCTCTGTGAAAATCAATGAACTATTTATTAAGCCATTTCTTCTGAAGATTCTACATGTCTGGCTTGTGTGCGGCCATTTGGTAAGGTAATTCGGAAAATATCTGATGTAGATCATTCCTTGCGAGCTTCTAAATAGTTTACTGAAATAACCCCATAGAACTAGCCCATCCGCGGAAAAATGATCCGAAGCATGCAGTTCCATAATATACTGTCCCTTGCATCAGACCATCCTGCTCCGGTACATTGCTCCTCATATCAATACAGCCAGGGCTGCCATCAGACATTTCTGGACCCTATACTGATCAAATCTACTGCCCCCCCCCCCCATACCTATCCTCTGCACAGCAGAATCATCCACCAGGCAACCTAGGCAGGTGCTTGGGGCTTAGTGGGTGTCAAAGGGCCCATCTGCCACCTTCTCTGACCTTTCTCCACTTTAGCTTACCAAAAGGATTTCCATGGGGTGTCAAATCTACTACCTTGCCTAGGGCCCCATTACATATTTATCCATCTGTGATCCTCTCTCTTCCCCCACACCTGACATATTTTACCGACATTCTACTATCACCCACTGACCACTGTACCCTGATTCTCACACAAAACCACCACTATCTATGCCTGACAGTAACCTTCCACCATTTACTACTAACACTAACTTTCCCCTATCTATGCCTAACATTAAAACATCAAAGCCTAACATTAAAGCGGTTTAAAACTCTGAAAATTTTCAACAAAAATGTGTTTTCCTACTTTTTATATCCCATACAATTATCATATTTGCTTTTGTACACAAGTATTAATATTTATTTAGATATTATAACTTTCCAAACTTTTGACCTGTGTTTCACCCCAGGACTCATAAGCTGAAGTCCAGCACAGCCAGAGAATGTTTTCATAAATGTATCAAGTAAAGAATGTGTACACAAGATAAGATTATAAGCAGTTCAGATGCGGGTTCTCCCTGCAGAAGAAAGAGTCAGCCCTGTGATGTAACCCTTTAACCCCCTTGGCGGTATGAAAAATACCGCCAGGGGGAAGCGCAACAGTTTTTTTTTTAATTTTTTTTTTTTTTTATCATGTAGCGAGCCGAGGGCTCGCTACATGATAGCCGCTGCTCAGCGGCATCCCCCCAGCCCCGCCGATCGCCTCCGGCGATAGGCGATCAGGAAATCCCGTTCAAAGAACGGGATTTCCTGGAGGGCTTCCCCCGTCGCCATGGCGACGGGGCGGGATGACGTCACCGACGTCAGCGACGTCGGGACGTCATTGGGAGACCCGATCCACCCCTCGGCGCTGCCTGGCACTGATTGGCCAGGCAGCGCTCGGGGTCTGGGGGGGGGGGCCGCGCGCCGCACCGGATAGCGACGATCGGGCGCGCGGCGGCGATCGGGGTGCTGGCGCAGCTAGCAAAGTGCTAGCTGCGTCCAGCAAAAAAAAAATTAAGCAAATCGGCCCAGCAGGGCCTGAGCGGCACCCTCCGGCGGCTTACCCCGTGTCACACACGGGGTTACCGCTAAGGAGGTTAAAGGGGCACTATTGCTAATTTCATCTTTTTCAGACCCTTTAACATAGATATTGTAACGATCGGTGTCAGCACACAGAGAGAATCTGATCATTGATGATCTGCAGAATCATCAACAATACAGATGTATACCTGATTATGGATGATCTGCAGAATCACCAATAATACAAGTATGACTAACCTCTGGACACCTAAAAAAGTGTAAGTGTTTGGTGTAACTGTAGGCTATCTCCCGTGAGGCGGGAGATACAGGCAGCTTGGCCGAGAACCACCTGAGGGGCAGGTGGCCCTGGGAAGTGCAGGGACTATCTCCTTGAGAGAGGGAATAGTGAGAACCTGGCAACCAGGGATATCTGGAGATCAGATATAGACTGTACTGCAGCCAGGGGACTCCAGGAAAAGAGGCCACTGGTTGCTAACAGGCCGGACTCTCTGAGGAGCAGGAGTCCTAGTTGCTACTGACACTTGGTGGAATTGTGTCACTGCTAGTACAGATAGACTGAGCACTCAAGGGATGAGTGACAGCCTGGAAGGTCGGACAGGCCAGGTCGGCAACACACAAGCAGATAAGGTACAGAGACAGAAGGCTGATTCGGTAACTGGGTACAGGCAGGGTCTGGCAACAGGTAGGCAGATATGCAGAGGTACCGAATTAGAAAGCAATAGAGAGGTCGACAGAGCAAATAGTCATAACAGAAATAGAGCAGAGTCCTAGTCTGAGGTGTGAGGTCCATGGTCTCGACACCCAGGAACTAGTCTAAAGTATAACACAGCAATGACACAGTAATCCTAAGCTTGGGTGTGAGGTCCTTGGTCACAACACCCCGGAACTGGTCTAAAGTATAACACAGCAATGACACAGTAATCCTAAGCTTGGGTGTAAGGTCCTTGGTCACAACACCCCGGAACTGGTCTAATATATAACACAAGCGTAATCTGGCTAAGTGTGAATTTCCAGGTCCACCTGGTTCTAACACACTGTAGGATCTGACTGAGGTCTGAGTGCTCACACATAAGTATTCGCAACGGCAGAAAACCTGAGACTGACCAGCGAGATCTATATATAGTGCAGCGCTCCTCAGTGCTGCCCAGCGCCACTCAGCCAATAAACAGCTGCGCTGGGATCAGCTGATCGACCTGATCAGCTGATCCCTCTCCTACTGGCATAAAGGTCCTGCCTCCCAGTGCGCGCGCGCGTAGCTCTCCATCTGTGTGCACTAGAAGGCTCAGACAAACCAGACGCATGCTGCTGTGCGGAAACCGCCGGTCTGAACGCAGAGACTGCCACCCCACCACCAGGCCGCGCGGCGGCATCTCCGCAATCCATTACACATATGTCTTTTTGTAGTAATGTTATGGCACAGTATATAGTCCAATATAAATGTAATTGTTCACTGCCACTAATGATTTATAGCCAGGCAGTCACGTCAGTAGCTTTCCCTTTCCGACGCCAATGCAGACTATACCATTGTATAGTAGGGAGGCATCTGTTATTGATGGTAGAGCTGTTGTTATTTGAATCCCCTCTGGGCAGCTTATTTACCTTTTTCCACCTTCGGGTTGCCATAGAAACGGACAACAATAGGTGTCCGTTTAATTGCCAGCTTATTGAAAGGGGTCTTTGGCGGCTGGGCAGCGAATCACCACACAGCGCACACAGCCAGCGCTGTACGGAGAAGGCTGCGTCCTACACTTTACGGCAGCTGCTGTGAGCAGAGTAACTGCACATTAGTGCAGTTACAAGGTGGAGAAAGGTAAATAAGCTGCCTAGAGGGGATTCAAATAACGGCAGCTCTACCATCAATAACAGATGCCTCCCTACTATACAATGGTATAGTTTGCATTGGCATCGGAAAGGGAAAGCTACTGACGTGACTGCCTGGCTATGAATCATTAGTGGCAGTGAAAAATTACATTTATATTGGACTATATACTGTGCCATAACATTACTACAAAAAGACATATGTATGTTAAAGGGTCTGAAAAAGATGAAATTAGCAATAGTGCCCCTTTAAATGCTGTTTTACAAAAAAAAAAAAGCCATTGTGTTAGTATATTATATGCTGTAAAAAAATCTTTTAGAGCAAAGAAGAAATTCTGGGTTATATTCTGCTTTAACCTCCCCCCATTTACTTCTAACACTAACATTCCCCTATCTATGCCTAACACTAGCATCCCCCTATCTATGCCTAACACTAACATTCCCCTATCTATGCCTAACACTAACATCCCCCTAGCTATGCCTAACACTAACATCCCGCATTTCCTCCCAAGGGTTATTTTACACTTAATCAGTTGCTCTCAGTTATAACTGAAAGACAACTGATTTTCAAAGTAATGTCCATGTTTTCCTATGGCACAGTTCCCACTATACACATTTTAACTGAAAGCTTTTTCACAATGCACTGCTATGGATGACCAAAACAAAATGCGTACCAACACATTAAGTGTAAAAGGACCCTAACACTAACCTTTCACTATCTATGCCTAACACTAACCACACCTCAAAGCCCGGAGTTTGGCAATAATGTAGCCAAAATCTGGTGCACTACTGCTCCCAGTGAGCCAGTGAGCCAGTGGTGTATAGCAGCTCAACTCTGTGCCTTTATCATACTGCAGTGATGCTCATCCGAGCTAGGATATCCGAGATACTCGGATATCCTACCTCTTTTTTCACTATTCGAGCTCGAATACTGAGCTCGAATACTATTAGCTATCCGGGCTGTGCTATCCGAGCGCACTCGGATAGCAAGCAGCTATCCGGAGATATCCTAGCTATCCGAGCTCGGATAGCGTCACCAGCTCGGATAGCGTCACGACAGACGTCACCTCGAGTCCTCACAAGCGAATCAGAGGGCTCCCAGCCCTCTGACTGCAACCAATCACAGAGGGGGAGCCTGGCCAAGCCCCCCTCTATAAATAGCGGGCACCATCTTGCCTCACTCGTCCTGCTTGCGACTTACTGACTGATAGTACTGAGAGACTGCTCCAGTGCTTTTTGTCTGTGTGCAAGTGCATTGCTAGTGTTCTAAACCAAGCGTTTTTACACTCCAACACTTGATATTCAACTGTATTGCTTTGTATTGTAGATAGATTGTATTTTAGGCAGTTTAGTTTATGTGATTGGGGACTAGGGAGACAGTCTGTCACTGGTGCTGCTGCAGGCCTGCAGCCAGCAACTAGGCCCTGTGCCTAGGCAAGGCAGCCTGCCCTGCTCTGTGCTCTAGTCTCTAGTTACCTTACCTGTGCTCTTACCTGTCCTACTCTACTCCTGTACTACTACTACTTCTGTGTTAGATAGATTTGTACTATTTTGTAGTTAGCAAGGCCCAGCTTTACTGCTATACCTGTCCTGCTGTATCTGCTCTCTGTAATCTAGTCACACCTGTTCTATTATTTAGCTAGATTCTTCTATTGTTTAGTTAGTAGTACTGTAGTGTACTGTACTCTAGTCTGTGTATAGGTACCGTCCGTCACCGCGTTACCTAGGGTCTTTGTGTGCGCAGTGCACATCTGCGCTGTCTGCACCCTCTTGTTAGTGCTACACCCGTCCTATTGTTTATATATTACATCTATTGTGTATTCGCTGAATTGTACTGTAGTCTGTGTATAGGGACACCGTCAGTCAGCGTCAGCTAGGGTCTTTGTGTGCGCAGTGCGCACTCTCTCGTTAGCGATACACCGATCTCTGCTGTAGAGTACACCTGTCAGTCACCTCACACACCCACCACCACCAGTCCCACCCCATTAAAGTACCCCACTTGCCCCACCCGCCTTTACATACATAAGTTTTTTTTTTCATTTGTATAATCTTAAAAATATACGATGTCTGGCACTGGCAGCCGCGGTTTGGGCAGGGGCAGCAAGGGCAGCAAGGGCATCGCCAAGAGAGGAGGTCGTGGGCGTGGCAGCCACGCCACCACCACCATGCGCAGTTCTGCGTCTGCATCAGTGGCTATTCCACCATTAGCCACTGGCCGTGGACGCCTTGGCCGCCCAACAGCTGGGAGTCACGCTGCAGAGACACAGCAGCAGCAGCAGCGTGTGGCGCAGATGTTCCTCCCACCGCCAGGTCGTAGCCATCCTATTGAGGAGAAGGATGCAGATGCTGTGGTGGAACTGATGGTGGATGAGCAGGCCACCATTAGCTCTGGAACCGAGTCCTCCACCCCCGCCACCACTCCTGTTCGCAAGAGCAGCAGCAGCCGCCCAGCACTGCCTGGGGGGGAGGAGGAGGAGTGCAGTTCTCCAGCCCCAGCGGGCAACACCAGCACCCTGTCACTTAACAGCACCTTCATGTTATCCCCAAGCACAGCGGGGCTATGGAGTGCTGTTGCGGCAGAATTGGAGGAGGAAGGAATGCTGATGGGCACTTTGGGGGATGATGCTTTGGACAGTCAGACAGTGGTGACTGTCCATCCGCCCATGCATGCAGAAGGGGAGTTTGGGGGATCCCAGCAGGACATGTTTGTGGAGGGGGAGGATGATGATGACAGGGTGAAGGACAAAGACTGGGTGCCAGGTCCTGGGAGTGGAGATGTCATCAGCTCTGAGGAGGAGGATGCGTCTGTGGGCCTTGCTAGAAGGATCAGCGTCGCAGGCATGGGCAGGATCACAAGTGGGCGTGGTATGCAGGCCACACAGCGTGCTGATCAGGAGACGAGTTCTGCCAGTGCCACCACCAGCCGCACCGAGAACCCCCCCCAACCACCACAGGGAGACCAGCGGCAGCAGCACCTCCCAGCCGAAGGGGCAACTTCACCTCCCCAATATGGAATTTTTTCAACCTGCCATATTTGGAGTGCAAGTATGCCACCTGCAACCAGTGCCACAAGCAGCTCAGCAGAGGGAAGGAGCCCTCTGCGTTTGGCACCACCTCTCTAGTCAACCATCTTGCAGGGAAACACTTTCATGAGCATGAGGAGTTTGTGAAGTTGAAGGAAGCTGGCACTGGCAGTGGCAGACCCGCCACCACTGCGAAGCTGTCGGCAGCAGCCACCCGCCCTCCTCCACCTTCTCCAGCAGCACCAGCAGGAGTGCGTCAGCAACGCACTGCTCCTCCTCCCTCTGCAACTCCTGCCGCCGACACTGAGGCCTGTTCTGGCAGCCAGTCCTCAGTGTCCTTCTCTGCTCCCTCCACTGATTCCCGTGCCAGCAAAAGGCGTCGCCAGACCCTGCTCAGCGACACCTTCCAGGGGGTGGTCAGGGTTCTGCCTCCCAGCAGCCATCGCGTGCGTCAGCTGAATGGCTTGCTGGCACGGGCCATGTGCTCCCAACTCCTGCCTTATTCCCTTGTGCAGGAGGGGAGCGACATGCGTGTGTTCCTGATGTGTGCAGCCCCCGATTGGCCAATCCCCAGCCGACATTTTTTCGCACGCACAGCCATCCCTGCACTTTACCACTCTGTGATGGCCAATGTCGGGAGATGGCTGGATCACGCGGTGGGTCAACGGGTCCACGTCACCATGGACTCGTGGAGCAGCCGGTCTGGGACAGGCCGCTATCTGTCCTTCACCGCACATTGGGTCAGCTTGGTGGAAGGAGGTGAGGAGGGGGGAGCAGCATTGGGCACTGTCAGAGCAGCAGCACCAACAACGCAGTGGGTGGTGCCACCATGCAGGGTCAGCGGAACAGCAGCAGGTTCCTCTGATCCGCTTCCATCCTCCGGCACACCAGCCCAAACCCCCCGCCTCAGCAGCAGCGTGAAGCCCCGCCACTGCCAAGCGCTGCTGGAATTGGTCAGCCTGGGGAAGACCAAACTGACAGCGAACCACGTTATGGCCAAACTCCGAGAGCAGGAGAGGAATTGGCTGACCCCCAGAGGCCTCAGAGTCGGAGAGGTGGTGTCCGACAATGGGGCAAACCTTGTTGCTGCCATTAACAAGGGAGACCTGACCCACATCCCCTGCCTGGCGCACGTCCTAAACCTGGTAGTCCAAAAGTTCCTGTGGACCTACCAGGGGATGGACCGACTCCTTGAGGCGGCAAGGAAGGTTGTGTGTCATTTCCGGCACTCGCCTGCAGCCGTGGCGAGCCTGGAAGAGGTGCAGAAGGAGCTGCACCTGCCACAGCACCGGCTCATGCTCGATGTTCCAACTCGCTGGAACTCCACCCTGGCGATGTTGGAGCATCTGGTTGAACAGAGGCAGGCTGTCAGCCAGTACGTTGCACGAGCAACAGTTGCCTCCCTCACTGCAACCGGGCGTGCCGCCACCAACCTCCTGTCCATCATCTCCACGGAGGACTGGGGGCACATGCAGCAGGTGTGCTCAGTCCTGGCACCCTTCCTGCAGGCCACCAACATGGTGAGCAGGGACCATGCAATGGTGTGCGAGTGGGTCCCCTTGGTGTGTGTGCTGGACAGGGCCCTGTATGCACTGGTGGAAGAGGGAGCGGCAGCCTTGGACCAGCAGGAGCTGCAGGCAGCTTCACAGGCCACCTCTGAGGAGGAGGGCTTGGAGTTGGTGGAGGTCCCTGACCTTGCTGCTGATGAGGGGGAGCAGCAGAGCGCAGCTGGAGTGGTGCGGGGGTGGAGAGAGGATGAGATGGAGGGGGCAGAGGAAGAGGAGGACAGCACTGTCGGCTCTGGGGCTGCCGATGATGTGCCAGCAAACGTGGCCAGACTCTTCCCAATGGCAGCGCACATGCTGGGGCGCCTGCGCAAGGACCCAAGGGTCATCCAGATGAAGAAGAGGGAGGACATCTGGATCTGCATGATGCTGGACCCACGTCTGAAGGGAAAGCTCAACCGTGCGCAACAAATGAGGGATTTGCAGCTGTCCCTTGTTGAGCGCTTGCAGGAAGCCTTCCCTGAGCCATCCACCCTCACTGTCCCACCAGCACAGAGGCAGCAGCAGGTGCCTGCATCCACCAGCAGCAAGCGCACACGCACCACAGACCTGCTGTCTCTGACCAACGAGCTCTACATGAGTGTAGAGCTACCAGGGACTAGAGAGGAGGTGCCTGCAGCAGCATCCTTCTCCAGTCACAGACAGCGCTTGACCCGCATGGTGGCTGACTACATGGGGTCCTTCAGCTGGCTTGACAGCGTGGCCCCTGTTGATCCCATGGAGTATTAGGTCAAGCACCTGCCGATCTGGAGCGAGCTTGCGCAGTACGCCCTGGAAGTGCTCTCCTGCCCCCCTTCCAGCGTACTGTCAGAGCATTGCTTCAGTGCAGCCGGTGGAGTCGTCACTGAGAAGCGATCTCATCTGTCTCACAAGTCTGTGGACAGACTGACGTTTCTCAAAATGAACCAGGCTTGGGTGAAAGGCGAATTCCTGGCCCTTGTTGTCGGCGAGAGGGGGACATGAAGTGGCGCACACACACATTACACCTGCTGCTGCTGCTGTATTTCTTCCTGCTGACTGTGTGTCTCCACTGCCAGGGAACACATTACAAGGTGCTGCTGCCCATGCACCACCAGCTATTACGCTCAACAATAGCTGCATTAATTTGAAAAAAAAACAACATTTTTTTAATTATTTTAGAGGTGTCCGGGTTGAAAACTGTGCTGTCCCAATTGTGTATTGGACACAATGTGGGCTTCACGACCGCTGTCTGGAACCTCATGCTGTGTATTTACGGCCCTGGAACCACCGCTAGGACCCAGGGCCTACTATGTCTCGCTGCCTGCCCTCCTGCCTGCTGCCAAATGCCAGTCTGCCACACACTTATCCTCCTCACGCTGCCTGCTGTTATATTTCATCCTGCTGTCTGTGGGTCTCCACTGCCAGGGGACACATTACAAGGTGCTGCTGCCCATGCGCCACCAGCTATTACGCTCAACAATAGCTGCATTATTTTTTTTTTTTTTAAATTGTAATTAATTTAGAGGTGTCCGGGTTGAAAACTGTGCTGTCCCAATTGTGTATTGGACACAATGTGGGCTTCACGACCGCTGTCTGGAACCTCATGCTGTGTATTTACGGCCCTGGAACCACCGCTAGGACCCAGGGCCTACTATGTCTCGCTGCTTGCCCTCCTGCCTGCTGCCAAATGCCAGTCTGCCACACACTTATCCTCCTCACGCTGCCTGCTGTTATATTTCCTCCTGCTGTCTGTGTCTCCTCTCCACTGCCAGGGAACACATTACAAGGTGCTGCTGCCCATGCGCTACCAGCTATTACGCTCAAAAATAGCTGCCTCCTGCCTGCATCAATTTGAAAAAAAAAATTGTACTTAATTTAGAGGTGTCCAAGGCACATAATATAATGATAGAGAAGAAGATGATGAAGAAGATGATGAAGAAGAAGAAGAAGAAGAAGAAGAAGAAGAAGAAGAAGAAGAAGACCATTTTGGACACACCTTCTCATGCCAACACTTTTCATGAAGTTAATTTACTATTTTTGATACCTTTTTTATAACTACTACATCACCACATAATCACTTGATGTTTTTCTTCATAAAAAAGGTGGTTTCATGCATCATTGACCTCCAATACAAGTTTTACAAGCTATTTAAGGCCAGTTCGTATATTTTACTCGAATACAGACTCGGATAGTGACGTCGGATATCCGAGGTCGAATCGGATATTCGATTAACTCGAATATCAAACTTCGAGTGAATTCGGATAGTTTACTATCCGAATTCGGCCAAACTCGAATAGGATAATGAGGTATCCGAGCAACACTGTCATACTGTATCAGTGACAATATTTTATTAAATATCATTTTATCTTCTTAAAGCTAATGTGACCTCATATTTAAATAAAAAAAAAGTCAGAAACTCACCTAAGGAGAGGGAAGGCTTGGTCCTAATGCGCATTCCCTCTCCTCTCCCGGTGCCCTCGGTGCTGCGCTGGCTCCCCCATTCGCATCCGCAGCCGCGGGGACTTTGGAAGTCTTCGGGAGCCGAGTCCTCCCGCAGACAGGCGGCGTACATGTGAGTGCGTCATAGAGGGTGCTTGCCCATGCGCGGTGTAGAGTGGCCCGTCTTCGGGAGCACTCGGGCTCCTGAAGCATTTCCGAAGCTTCCCTTCGGCGGGGGAACAGTGGTATTTGACTGAAGCGGTCGAATACCGATACGGGGCAGCCAGCGGAACAGCGGGGACCGGGAGAGGAGAGGGAAAGCTCTATGGGACCCAGAGCCTCTTTCTCCTTAGTTGAGTATCTGACTTTTTTATTTAAATATGGGTTCCCATTAGCTTTAAACTCGGCTTTACACTTGATTTTTGCATTATCATAACCCTCTGGCAGAGTGCGCCAACAGAGTCATATGCAGGGCATCGTCCCCCCACCCCATTCAGTGACGTACTTCTTGCTTGGCAGGAAGTTCTTCACTGGGATACCTGTCGGTCTGTGCATGCACGCCGTGGTGCACCGTGCTCCAGTGTTTATAGTTACTGCATCACCCACAGACTTCCATTACCCCAAGCACTGTGCATTAAGCATGGTGCTTGCAATAATGCACTGCAGCCCTTGCATCAGATTGGATACTTACAGTGCACTGCAATGGACCATAATAAGTGTCAAAGTCTCCATAGACCGTCATTGCTTTTGCAGCCCCTTGCAGAAAAATAGGGTAACACAACACAGTTTTAACCTGCAAGTGTAAAAGGGGCTTAAAACAGAAGGTGTTTGTGATTATTCAGCTTTAAGTGAACAGCTGATGTTTCCCATGATGCACCACACCTGAATATGCAAATCACTTCTTTATGACCCGGAAAGCAAGACCACTCAGCAAAAACCACTGGTGTATAGTGAGCTTGTAGCCAGGGCCGGTTCTCTCATGAAGCAAGGAGAAACATTTGCATCAGATGCAGAGATTACAGGGGCAGCATGTTTGTACTGTGTTTACACTAACACCGTGCAGTCAGAATAGGAAAAGTGAGAGGAAAGCGAAGGGAAGAGGTCATCATTGGGGAAAAGCAGCTTGTTGTGCTGTGTGAGGAGTCTGAAAGTGAGTGAGCCAGGGGAGGCAGGAGAGCAGCAGTGTTTCATTTGCACAGCAGAAGGGAGGAGGTGGCACTGCTGTCCTGACTGAGGAGGAATTAAGTGACTGAGGGTGAGCAGTTTGTTTGTCACAGACTAACAGCCAGCCAGTGGGTTATTGTGTTGAGCTGCAGCATGTCATGTGAGAACATTAAATGAAGCAGAGTAAATTCTCACAAGTTTGCCTCAGGCAGCAAGAAGTCTAGAACCGGCCTTGCCTGTAGCTAATACATTTTACAAAGCCACATCAATCAGTCACGTACTTTTTATGTAACACTCTTTTTCAGCATCCCATCTGGAATCTGAATCCCATCTGAAAAAAAAAAAAAAAGAAATACTG
This sequence comes from Hyperolius riggenbachi, assembly GCF_040937935.1. Classification (NCBI taxonomy): domain Eukaryota; kingdom Metazoa; phylum Chordata; class Amphibia; order Anura; family Hyperoliidae; genus Hyperolius; species Hyperolius riggenbachi. The sequence goes on along the minus strand of NC_090646.1, from coordinate 72,151,117 downwards.
AAAAATAAGGTGAGAAAAGTAACACCAATCTTTCGTTAATCTGAACAGCTTATTTTAGGAATATTTGTTTTTCTTCTTTTAATTGAACAGTATTATATAATAATATATAGTTAATGTGATGGAAAATATAAGAAGTGGAAACTCAGGAGAAAAGTTTGGTACATCAGGGCCACCATGGTATGTTCTGTCTGCTTTATATTGTAGCTGACTACTAGATTAAACAAAACTCCATCCTCCAGGCTTGTTCAGCCGTTTCTGTGGTCTTGCTGGGGTCCACCGCTAGCTTTTGAAAGTAAACAGTAGGACATTGAAAAGCTTTTCCACAAGAAGCATTGACAACATCCTCTTCATACCAGAAATTTTCATTAGGGCCCATTCACACTAGGAATTGCAAAACACTAGCGATTAGCGCTAGCGTTTTGCAATGGCATTTTTTTGCGTTAATCGCGTACTTTGCACTGTACTTTTTTTGTGATTTGAGAGCGAAAACGATTCGCATTTCGAACCACTGTCCAGCCAGGAAATCCAGCATTTTGAGCATTGTATGACCTCATGGAAAAATAATAATCCAGTAGCAACATTCTGAGGATTTAGGACATATGCACATGGACTTTTAAACCGGGCTGATACCAGGACTTTAGAGGATTTTCTTGGTGTTTTTTTATGTTTTTTATGGTTGAACCTTATAGTAGTTTGAGCTGTGTATCACTAAGTGATTATCTGGTCTGTTATTAATGAGGGCCCTATTTTTCAAAATTGGGCTTGGTCTTGCATACACCTGAGCGCTACCTCTTGATATATATATATTTTTTTAATTGTACCAGAGACATTAAAGCAGCAAGTTTTGATACTTCCCCGGGGCTTCCTCCAGCCCCATAAGCATGTCTGAGTCCCTCGCCGTCCTTCCGCGGTCTGGCGTTCAGCCACAATCAGCCCCAGTAACTGGCTCAGTCTGGTCCAGTCTGGGTCTTCTGTGCATGCATGAACCTCCCACGCATGCGCAGTAGACCCAGACTGATGTGACTGAGTCAGTTACCGGGGCTGATTGTGGCTGAATGGCAGACCGCGGGAGGACGGCGAGGGACTCAGACATGCTTATGGGGCTGGAGGAAGCCCTGGGGAAGTATCAAATCTTGCTGCTTTAACGTTTATTTTACTTTAAATTGTAAAATTTAAAATAGATTTGTAAACATACTTATTAAAAAGTAAATTTCTGCCTGTTAATTTCTTTCAGATTAAAATGCACTATAAATTATTTTTCCCCAATGCTGCTGTCACTTACAGTAGGCAATAAAAATCTGACAGATCTGACAGGTTTTGGACTAGTACATCTCCGCAAGGGGATTTCTCAGGGTTTTCTTTATTTTCTGAAGCACTTACTTAATGGCAGTGACTCAGTTAAAATGCCAAATTAGTGTGCACATGTAGGCAGACTGGCTAAAATCTTAGTGTATATAACCTTTCCAGGATCTGCTTTTGTAAAGAATAAAGGCAGTACTTTAGATTGTAAGCTTGCAAGGCCTAGGCTTTCTCACCATGGGCCATATGCAATTTACTTTTTCACCAGTGTTTTCTCCTAGGAGATAATTTTTCATCTTCTATTTAAAATAATTTTTCAGCACTTCGCAATTGAAAAAGTACTAAAAAGTAGGTGAAAAGGTACTATCAAAATTATTTTGAGTATTTTTTGTCTGCTGATGATCTTAAAGACATTTGTTTGAAAAGTTTAAAAATATCACCTAGGAGAAAACTGAGGTGAACAAAGGAATTGCATATGGGCCCCTTTGTCTTTTGTGTCTATTCATTTTGTCACTGTAATTACCTATTCTGTATTTTTGTGCCAATTCTGTATTTTGTACCAACTCTGTATCTCGTATATTGGTGTATATCATTGTCTATATTATTGTGTGCCCTATGTTCGTCTCTTACTTTGTACAGTGCCACGGAATATGTTGGCGCTTTGTAAATCAATCATAATAATACTGGGAATCCTCCATGAGGAAATGGGCTGGTTTTACTACTTACTGTAAGCACGTGCAAATTAGGAGAAAAGTAAATCATAGTGGATTTCAATCTGGGAGAAATATATTTCTGAAAAGTATGTGTACACATGTATTTTAAATTTTAAAATTTTTCATGATAGTGGTCCTTAAAGTGAAACTGTAGCCAAGGTTTTGACTTCATCCCAGTCAGTAGCTGATACCCCCTTTCACACCAGAAATCTTTACCTTTTCTCTAATAGATCATCAGGGGGGTTTTTATGGCTCATACTGTTGTTTCTCCTCCCACAGTGTGATGTCATGATCATGGTCCTGACAATTTGCTGTCTGTGAACCTAGTTGCATTGTGGGAAATAACGGCTGCTTCCAACTGCCAAGCAAGCAATATCTCCCTCTGTGCATAGAGCTCTCAGTAACGTGCAGATCACCTGGCAGAACTAAAGATGTCACTACCAGTGATACATTTCAGCATGTAAACCAGGGAGAGGCAAAGATTTTACAATGGCCAAACACTGACTCTATAAATGAATATTGTAAACAATAAGCAATTGTATTAACTATGTTATTTTCACTGCAGTTCCTCTTTAAGTACATCTCAGCATCATGTAGACGGCCATGGCTCATGCTATTTTGTAAACAAGTCATCTAAGCTATACTGAAGAGTGAAGATACCCTTTTCCCTTTAAAGAGGAACTGTAACGACAAAACGGCCCCTGGGGGGTACTCACCTCGGGTGGGGGAAGCCTCAGGATCCTAATGAGGCTTCCCACGCCGTCCTGCGTCCCTCGGGGGTCTCGCTGTAGCCCTCCGTGCAGCGGTGACGCAATATTTACCTTCCTGGCTCCTGCGCAGGCGCTCTGATGCCTCTCGGCGCCGAAGTAGGCGGAAATACCCGATCGCCGTCGGGTCTGCTCTACTGCGCAGGCGCAAGTTTCCGGCGCCTGCGCAGTAGAGCGGACCCGACGGAGATCGGGTATTTCCGTCTATTTCCGTGCCGAAAGTCGCCACAGCGCCCCCGCTGGAGCCAGCAAAGGTAAATATTGAACTGACAGTCGGCACAGTCGCCGGCTGTTCGGAGGGCTGCAGCGAGACCCCCGTGGGACAGAGGACGGCGTGGGAAGCCTCATTAGGATCCGGAGGCTTCCCCCACCCGAGGTGAGTACCCCCCAGGGGAGGTTTTTGTTGTTACAGAGTCTCTTTAAGTAGGTCTATAAACTGAATGCACTATCACCAAGGAAAGGCGCTGAACACAGTTGTTTCCAAATCTTTATTTTGTCCATATGCCAGTTGTCCTGTGGAGTGATGAGAGTGCAAATTTCCATTCCAAAATTATTATTTCCTTAATATTTCTATTTTGACTTTAAAAAGAAATAAATGAGCCCTGCTTTGCATACATTTATTCCAGCTGCGCTGTGGGAATTCTCATTCCGCTCTTGATAATTGCAGAAAAGTCAGATAATTAGCTCTTTCCAGAAGAATAAATGAATATTTCCCAAGTGATTCTGGTAGGAACAAAAAAGGAGGTAAAATCATTCTTAACAGGATTTTGATCCTCACCACACTTGGTGCAAATTATCATTCAAACAATGATTATAAGAACTAAAATTGAAGACACAACGTTATCAAAAAAGTGCCTATAGTCAAAACAAGAACCATGTGATAGCTAAAAAAATAAAATGTAAAAATTAAAAAACACACGGAGGGTAGGAACACACTAGGCAGTAGAGATGTCGCAAACACAGAATGTTTTGTTTGCGAACAGTGAATGCGTACTTCCGCAAATGTTCACGAACATGCAAACCCGGCGAACCGCCATAGACTTCAATGGGCAGGCAAACTTTAAAACCTACAAAGACTGTTTCTGGCCACAAAAGTGATGGAAAAGTTGTTTCATGGGGTCTAACACCTGGACTGTGGCATGCCGGAGGGGGATCCATGCCAAAAGTCCCACCAAAAATTACGGAGTTGACGCAAAGTAGGGTTTTAAACCCTAAAGGAAATCACATTACATTCCTACAAATAATGCACTGGAGTGGTACTGTATGTGCAACTTAATGTAGCAACAATAGCAGTAGTGTGCAAAGCTGTGTCAGTGGGCTGTGGAGTGTCACACACAGAGAAATGCAATAGTATTATCAGAATACAGTGAAATAATAATGTACTGGAGTAGTACTGTGCCTGCAACTTAATGTAGCAGACCGATGTACTAGCCCTCAAAAGGGCTGTTTGGGGTGCTTTCACAGCAAGTGAGGAACAAGAACAGAGGCCTAGCTAATGCTTTCCCTACTTATCTGCAGCAAGTCTGACCCTGCTCTCACCACCAGTCAGCAGCCAGCAGAGAATGAATTCAATATGGCCACTGCAACTGCTTTTTAATAGGTGAGTGAAGGGTCCAGGAGAGGGTGCTAGCTGATTGGCTGCCATGTGTCTGCTGACTGTGAGGTATGGGGTCAAAGTTTGGCTTCATAATGATGTGTATAGGGGCCGGTCAAACTCACCATTTATTCGCAGTTCGCCGAGAACGCGAACAGCGGAAATTCAACGAGAACTGTCTGAAGGCAAACTGTTCGGGCTATCTCTACTAGGCATAATCGCGTATGCGTTTTCCTCTATGTGCTATGGAAAACGCATATGTGATTCTTCCTAGTGTGTTCCTACCCAGAGAGATTTGCAAGTAAGGATAATTAATCATCTTTCCTCATTCACACTTCAAAAAGTTTATTCAAACAATTCAGTCAATATGCAACCCTTCTCATTCCGTGCCATATTTTTTTTTTACCATGGGGCTCAACCAAAATCTTGATCTGGGGCCCCATAATTTCTAGCTATGCTCCTGCCCCCCCCCCCCCCCCCAGCCATGTTCCCACCCACCAAGTAATAAGTAGCTGTAGCAAGTAGTAGTTGTCCCAACAGACAATTAGCAAAGATCCCTGACTGACGTTTATTCCATATAACAATCAAACCTTAATTTAGAGGTCCTTCATTTTTTAACAGACATTACTTCAATTCAAAGTTTTCTTTCTTTATTTTTTTTGCGTTAAATTCAGTGTCCATTGTATCAGAAATATTGCCTACATGAAACACGCCCTGCAGCACATGTAATTTAAGTCAATGGGCTTTTTTCCACATATTGTGTAAATTTTCAATTCTGTTGTATTTTGCTGTATAATTAAAAATTTCAAATGAAAATAATGCAATTGCAGAAAACTGCGATAATGAAAAAACACCAGCAATATCGCAGTGGCAAGTGTGTTTCCTACTTTACTTATTATTACGAATGTTTTGACAATTAGATTAAAGGAAACCTGAGACCAAGGGAAATAAATGTTTAAAGGGGCACTACAGCGAAAAATTGTAAAATTTGAAATATGTGCAAACAGACAAATAAAAAGTACATTTTTTCCAGAGTAAAATGAGCCATAAATTACTTTTTTCCTATGTTGCTGTCACTTACAGTAGGCAGTAGAAATCTGACAGAAGCGACGGGTTTTGGACTAGTCCATCTCTTCATAGGGGATTCTCAGCAAGGCTTTTATTCTTTATAAAGATATTCCCTAAAAAGGATTTAAACAATGATGCTGGCCAGCCTCCCTGCTCGCTACACAGTTTTTTGGCAGTAGGACGGAGCAACTGCAATTCACTAAGTGCTTTTAAAAATAAATATATCCCTAAGAATCCCCTATAAAGAGATGGACTAGTCCAAAACCTGTCGCTTCTGTCAGATTTCTACTACCTACTGTAAGTGACAGCAACATAGGAGAAAAGTAATTTATGGCTCATTTTACTCTGGAAAAAATGTACTTCTTATTTGTATATGTTTGCACATATTTTACATTTTACAGTTTTTCGCTGTAGTGCCCCTTTAAATACCTGATGTTTCCGCCAGCCCCCTTCAAGCTGATCAGTCCCTCACTGTATTTCCAGGCCACCGTGATCCTTTACTAGGCTCCCCGGTGATTCCACCAGTCAGGGCATACTGCGCATGCGCAGCTTGGCCGCCCATTATGCTCCATTGCTGGCAGAGTTCTGCTTCTGTGCAGTACTATTGCGTGGGCGCAGAACACTCATGGCCATGAGAGCGCTACAGAGGAGTGCGCGCAGCCGGACTGCATCTGCACTGACTGGCAGAAATACTGGACAACCTAGCGGAAGATCGAGGGTGCCCGGGAAAACAGCGAGGGACTGTTCAGCCTGAAGGGGGTTGAAGGAAGCCCCGGGTATATATAAATGTTTCCTCATCTCAGGTACCCTTTAAGTACATTTAGTCAATGTATTTCGCAAGCAAAATGTGTAGGTTAATATTGTTAAAATTTAGCCAGGAGTACCTTATATATGTGACATTTAGTCATGTCTAGTGTAAACATGAAAATATTTTTACAGATCCTACTTCGGTTTCATTAAAAATATATACAGACATAGCCAAACATGTATTATTTGGTGGAGACACCTGGCTACTAGGAATCATTTATCTTGCCCGCCTTGGTGCTGTGTTACACTCAGGGGGATACACTGTATATTTACCATCTGGTGTTTTGGGACTGGAGAGGATTCGTTCTTTTGAAACTAATTGATCATTTCTATTTTATGTTTTTGTTTATTTGCTTCTGGTTATATTTTTTTGAACTATTTTTGTCTTTTACCAACTCCTCTGAGAACATCAAATGTACTTTTATGTTCAGCTTTTTCTTCCTGTTATTTGGTGGAATTTTGTTTTGTGTTTAGATATAGATTTAAAAAATTGTTGTTTGATTTTACTAGGCCCTCTAAAAAAATAGTTTTTTTAGTTGTTGTTTATTATGTTGTAAGAACAAAACACTAAATGAATAACTGTTTACAGAATAACAAGATATGTTTCTGAAGCAAAAATATATATGATTTCTAAATCCAACTGAGGTTGTCTTGGCTGGGTTTTATGAAAACGAGTTCATTCAGAAGTGCTGTAATATAATGGGCACCTATGTGCCAGCAAGGTGATGGAAAATTTGGGCTCCTGGTATTTATCGGGTGCCACGGGCACCCACATTTCCCCAATTGCCATTTTTTTCTATAAGCACCTAAGGCAATGCCCGAAAATGTGTATTTTTGTGGGGTTTTTTTTGTAATAATGTGGATTGGTTGTGGTTGGAATGGCTGAGTTGTGGGGTAAGGGGGGTTGTAAAGGTTAGGTGTACAGGGAGAAGTTAAAGTGAACCTCCGGACTAAAAATCTACTCAGCAGAACTGAAAAGGCTTGGAGTTTCTTTAACAGTTTCACAGCATCAGAACTTTGTTTTTCTTACCAAAACATCATTTTTAGCTGCATTTTTAGCTAAGCTCCACCCATCAAAGAAAACTGCACGAGCTTTTTTTCCCTGATGCTGTGCAGAGCATGATGGGATTTCCTATGTTGTTATTCACGTTGCCTAGCAACTGGGAGAGGTGCTCAGGACACAGGACAGTTGGAACTGTTTCTCATGCTCCCTGTCACCTCCTTTCAAACAAAAAGATGGCTGCCATCATGAAATCAAACATTTGCCTGTTCTTTTAAAACAGTGTGGGTAAGATATTTTATTACCTATCTATTTTAATTAACATAACTAACGTAACTTAATGACAGTATGTTTGTTTAGGTTGAAGTTCCTCTTTAAGGTTAGCTGTGGGGGAGGTTAAGGTAAGGCATGTGAGGGGGTGATTAAGGTTAGTTGGTGTGTGTGTGTGTGTGTGTGTGTGTGTGTGTGTGTGTATGGGTGTGTGTGTGTGTGTGTGTGTGTGTGTGTGTGTGTATGGGTGTGTGTGTGTGTGTGTGTGTATGGGTGTGTGTGTGTGTGTGTAATTAAAGTTAGCCTTGGGGGAGGGGCTAGTTAAGGTTAGGCATCAATAGTGGGAAGGTTCAGTATGATAATAGGGTTGTATTTAGCTTTAGCAGAAGAATATTGATTTTGCGAGCACCCAAATAATGAGAGCATGACACGTATGGGAGCTTACCTACACAACCTATTCGTAGGATTCAAAATCTGTTGGCTTTCATACTACATGGAGATGGTAACGTTGGTCAATCATTGGACAATCAAAATTGGATATGTGTATGCGCTCTAACAATCAAAAAATAAGTAGTATTGCAAATGTCCCTGACCCAACAAAAACGAAAGCCTGGTACACACCTTGAGGAGTGGTTCCTACACATGCCTGCCCCCCTCGCTTTTACATTTTTCCCAGTGCTAAGGTATTCTTTAACTTATGATCCTGCAGTTTTTCCACAATTGTGATGAATGGAAATCTAAAGTATTTTAATGGCATAGCATTTCTTATTCATTTAAATACCTTATTGTAATAAACACTGGAGAGGCAGCTGTGGTGAACAGCGCTACCACCGCAGCTGCCTCCGTCTCCCTGCCTAGTAGTCTACCCGTGTCTCGGGTGTCTAGCACGCAGAGGACGGGTTTGTCAGCCACACATAAGGTCGCCTTGTCGCTTGCGCGTGCGCACAGACAGGACCTTTATGCAGGGAGGAGGTGCGTCAGCTGACTGGCCGGTCGGCTGACGTCAGAGGAGCCGCTCGCCGCTCCTCATTGGCTGAGAGGAGTAGGCGTGCCGGAGGGGTCTCCTCTGCTTCATAAGCCAAGCTGAATCACTCGCAACTTGTCTGCTGTTGCGAATACTTGTGTTAGCGCTCAGACCTTTTGATAGCTTAAATATTTAACTTGATAGACTGTATATTATCTGTGTATGACTCTGGCTCGTTCTGACTACTCTTCCACTCAGTGATTCTGTACTTCTGCCCATCTGATCTTACTGCCGACTCTGCCTGTTAAACCTTCTTGTCTTAGCTTCCGATTTTGTACTGTATCTGTCTGTCTGTTGCCGACCTGATTAGTCTGACCACTCTACTCTCGCCAGAGGGCCCTGACTCTGGTGAGGGGCTCTGTACTGTTAGGACCCACCAGCTCCTCTGGTGAGGTATTGCTAACCTATCAGTATTACTGTTGCACCAAGCACTATACTTTGCTAGTAGCTATCACATCAGCTGTCTGGTATACTTGTATTATTGGTGATTCTGCAGATCACCATATAATCAGGTATATATCTGTATTATAGGTGATACTGCAGATCACCTAATAATCAGAACTCTGTTACTTGCTGACACATATCGTTCCACTTATACAATTTTTATGCATTTTAAATACAGAGGGCAGGTCTTCTTTTTTTGTGCGCGATGTGCGATACAAGTGTCAATGAAGTTAATAGGAATGCACGAGAATCACAGAAAATTGTGTTTAAATGGAAAGCTATGCACTGTTTTGAAGTGATTTAGATAAAGTTTAATGGACCGATAAACAAACTTTATTTTGTATTCACCAAAAAATCACAAAATGCCACGTGGAAATTCAAATGGGGAAAAAAGGAAGAAATTGCAAAATGTAGATCTGCATGCAGACATCGCAATGACAAGTATGATGCCCCTTTCACAATGGGATTTTTTCATTGCGTTGCATTACCCTTTTTTCACCGCAGGGTAACGCTAAAGCAATGAAAATCTATGGGACATTTCACACCTGATGCCAGTGTTGCCAACCTCTCACATTATTTTTTACTGACATAGGCCCAGTGCACACCAAAAACCGCTAGCAGATCTGCAAAACGCTAGAGGTTTTTGAAGCAGATTTCAGAGTGATTCTAGGCATGTTTAAAGAAGTTTTCTAAACATGCCTAGCATTTTTTGGAGCGTTTTTGTGTAGCAGATTTCATATATTGTTACAGTAAAGCTGTTACTGAACAGATTCTGTAACAAAAATGCCTGGAAAACAACTCTGATCTAGCGCTTTTCAGAGCGGTTTTCCACTTTCCTGTACTTTAAACATTGAGGCAGAAACACCTCAGAAATCTATAAAATGCTGCAGCCCCCGAGTTTGCGTTTGTGGAAAATACGAACCGCTCTGGTGTGCGCCAGTCCATTTACTTTCATTAGCCAAGCGGTTTTCCCCCTGCAAGCGTTTTAAAAAATGCTTCAGAACCGCTCTGGTGTGCACCAGCCCAAAGATATAATAATTTACTGACAAATGTTTTGTACTTCTACCAATATTGTGACAGCGCTCTTCTTCATATCATCTGCAAGTTTAGAAAAAGAGACTCCTCATAGTGCATTACTGTTATAACAATATTTCAAACATGCATCCACCCTGACGTGAGATGTGAATCACTGTGCTTCACTCCATGTGCCAATCCACAAACACCCCTTCAGTATGGCAGCTCACCAGATTATAACCACCTCAAATCCAGGTGGGTCTAGCGTATAGGACTCAAAGGCAAGAAACTCCACTGCTTCAATCCTCCCAAGGTACAAATCCAATATTTAATCCACAATCGACATATAAAAACAGATGAAACAGACATAGCGTAATACAGCCTCATAAACTGGTGCATTGGGCCTGCGCACTAAAGCGCACTGACTTGAACCAGATGAATTTCAGGCCTATCGGGCAGTAATTACAGTAATGCACTATGTGGAGTCTCTTTTTCTAACCTTACAGATGATATGAAAAGGATCGCTGTCACAATATTGGTTCATATTTACAGATAGAAATGTGGTAGCGAATACTCTCAACAAGCTAAGACTTGATTAGAAAGGGCAGGCGCGGTTTGCATAAGACTGAATATTTTTTACTGGCAAAAGCAAAATGGGCATTGTCACGCAACAGAATGTGAGTGTGGTCATGGGTGCGCCCAAATATACATGACCTTAGCACTGGTGTAAAAGGTCTACCGGGGAAGATTGAGCTGTACCGCTGTACCGTAGTGTATCCCCCAAAAATAGATGTAATCTGACAGCATTTCGCCAAAAATAAACAAAATCTGGGTGAGGTTCCTTCAAAATACAGATAATATGGCAATGGTTCCCCCAAAATAGATGTAATCTGGCAGCAGCAGTTCCCCCAACATACACATAATCTGGCAGCGGATCACCCAAAAGAAACGTATCACCAGGTCTATAAGTGTCCCCAGTATAAGTAACCAGGTCTATAAGTGTCCCCAGTATAAGTAACCAGATCTATAGGTGTCCCCAGAATAGGTAGCCAGGTCTATAGGTTTTCCCAGTTTAGGTAACCAGGTGTACAGATGTCCCCAGAATAGGTAGCCAGGTCTATAGGTGTCCCTAGTATAGGTAGCCAGGTCTATAGGTGTCCCCAGAATAGGTAGCCAGGTCTATAAGTGTCCCCAGACTAGGTAGCCAGGTCTATAGGTGTCCCCAGAATAAGTAGCCAGGTCTATAGGTGTTCCTAGTATAGGTAGCCAGGTGTATAGACATCCCCAGAAGTGGTAGCCAGGTTTATAGATGTCTCCAGAATAGGTAGCCAGGTCTATAGGTGTCCCCAGTTTAGGTAGCCAGGTGTATAGATGTCCCCAGAATAAGTAGCCAGGTCTATAGGTGTCCCCAGTTTAGGTAGCCAGGTCTATAGGTGTCCCCAGAATAGATTATCAGGTGTATAGGTATCCATAGAACAGGTAGCCAGGTCTATAGGTGTCCCCAGAATAGGTAGCCAGGTCTATAGGTGTCCCCAGACTAGGTGCCCCCAGAATAAGTAGCCAGGTCTATAGGTGTCCCCAGAATAGGTAGCCAGGTCTATAGTTGTCCCCAGTATAGGTAGCTAGGTGTATAGATGTCCCCAGAAGAGGTAGCCAGGTGTGTAGATGTCCTCAAAAAAGGTAGCCAGGTCTATAGGTGTCCCCAGTTTAGGTAGGTGTCTATAGGTGTCCCCAAAATAGGTAACCGGGTCTATAGGTGTCTCCCTAGGATAGGTAGCCAGGACTTTAAGTGTCCCTCAGCAGTAGGGGTGGCAGCGCAGTGAGAAGAAGCGGTGGGCACAGGGGAAGGGAGACGTCTCCCCCCTTTCCCTCACCTGGGGCTCCCCCAACCTTGCTCCCCCCAAAAAAATTAAACTTTATGTGCAGCTGGCAGTGAGCGGGGACTTATCTCTGCTTGTTCCCAACGCGAGAAGTAGCTCTGCATTGCCGCTAGTCTGGTCTGGTCTAGGCCCAAGCAGCAGCACGCAGAGCTCCCTTCGGTGCTTGGATCAAGACAGAGGTAAGTCCCCGCCCACTGCCCACTGACAGCCGTGCAGAAAATTTCATTCTGGAGGGGGGAGAGATGAAGGGGTAGCCCCAGGTGAGGGAAGGGAGAGAACCATCCCCCTTTCTCGGCCGCTGTGTCTACTGCTCCTCCTTCACTGCACTGCCACCCCTCCTGCTCACAGGGCAGCCGATTACGGCATTCACAGGCAGATAAATTTCTATGTAAATGTACGGATTGCCTGTAATTTTACTGACGGCTGGCAACACTGCCTTTTGCAGTGCGGTGCAATGCGGAAGCATAGCATCTGATGCGAAAGCATCAGCACATTACTGGTCAACATCTGTGGTGACATGCGATGACTGGAAGTCACGTAAGTCAATAGCGCTGCAGATATTTTAAAATGTTTCACATTGCGGTGAGCATATGTGGAAGCATATTTTTTCAATATACTTCCACGCAATTCGTATTTCGGCCACAGGAGGTGAGCGCTAGAGAGCCTCACTTATAGTTTGGCTAGCTGCCAGAAGTGAGATTACCGCGCATTACCACCGGCATCTCCCAAGTCTGTTTTAGCATTGCGATGCGATCATCTGATCGCACTGCAACCAAAACGCTGGATGCTGGTGTGAAACCGGCCTGAATGGGTTCTTAGGATTTCTTTGTTTTTACTTAGTAGTTGTTTTTTTTTATTATTTATTTACATACCCATTTTGAAACAATATTGGGTTCATTTTATATTACCGATTTTTAATGTAAACAATCCTTGCTGAAGATTTTTTTCTCTAATGAGTGGTAAAATATGCTAATGCATTTACAACATAACCTCTGCGATACTTTCCTCTGCTGTCCCGAGTTTATTTATAACAGCCGGTGACTTTGTCTAGAAATGGCTGTGTGTTTATTTAGGGGTTGTAGCCTTAATTAAATGTGATTAATGCAGCGATGTTTAAAATAACAACCTAATATATCTCGCTCTCAGGTTGGTGACCACATTGCCGGTCCCCCCAGCTTGATAAAGCTCGCTAAGTTAGGCACACCTCATTAAGGATGGAGAGTAACTGTAACCGAGATGTAGCTATTAAAATAACCAGATAAATGTGCACTGCAGGGGAAGTAAGTCTGTGCTATTAGTAGTGTTACACCATTGATCTGCAACATTACAGCAGCCAAAGAAGATGAATAACCGTGCATGTCAATTCTCACTTTGCAAAGACTACTTAGGATTCAGGAGACCCATTTTGTTATTTAACTGTATGTAAGCTAGATCTAAGCTAAAGGAAGAAAATGGGGCAGGTAGTTCTGGCCAATCAGAGCTGAGAAGTACCAAGGCTGGATTTATACTTTTTGTGCCCCCAGGCCAAGTATCTTGTGCGCCCCTCCCACTCCATGTGCCGTCCCCTCTTCCACGTGTATCATCAGTAGATAAATGTCTAGGAATGCTCATTCGGACTCTGCAGAATTGAAATTTCCGAACGGAAAGCACGTTACCACAATTTGGTAATTTTAGACGCGAATGCGTCTGTACCGCAGACATGTCAAAAAATAAGGACACCCTTCAAAAGTCTGTAGATTTTGTAACAGTTTTTGGAAGTATGCATATTTAACTTCAATTTTAACAATATTTCGCAATTCAAGTAATCAAACTAAACAATTAAAATTGAAAAAAAAATCAAACTTCTGGTAAGGAATAAATCAAGACTTGAGGACTTTCAAAGTAAAAGCCAACATGCTCAGGTCTGGCCCTCAGAGCAAGTTTACACCAAGATGATAAAAAGTCTCCAAAAATCATAAAATGTCATAACAGGACCTACAGGAGACTCTTGCTACTGTTGATGTGAAAGTGCTTCTACAATCAGAAAGAGACTGCACAAGTTTAACTTGCATGGGACGTGTGCAAGGAAGAAACCTTTGCTTTCTAAGAGAAACGTCAAGGGCAGAATGAAGTTTGCCGTGGAGAACATAGACAAAGACCGGGACTTCTAGAGTAATGTTCTTTGGACACGTGACATTAAAAGTGAATTATTTTGACAAAGATAAATAAAAAACAAAATTGGACAACAATATCTGAACATTAGTGATGGGACGAACAGTTTGCCTGTGATGAACTGTTCGACAACGAACAGTACCTGCGGTTACTTCTGGGTTGGCATGGCCTTTAAGTAATGTGCAGGCGCAGGTTGGCGACGCGCGTCCTTGATTCTGCACCCAAGGCCGGGAGAACTCTGCGCATGAGCACGACTACAAAAGACAATGTGATACGTAGAGCACTCCCGGCTGAGAGACGCACGCTGCTGGTCAGCACCTGCTCATTACTTAAAGTGGACCTCCAGACTAAAAATTGACTCAGTAGCACTGAAAAGGCTTGGTGTTTCTTTAACAGTTTCACAGCATCAGAACTTTTTTTCTCTTATACAAGCCTCATTTTTAGCTGCACAGAAGAAAACTGCCCAGGCATTTTTCCCCTAATGCTGTGCAAAGCATGATGGGATTTCTTATGTTATTGTTCTCGTTCTGCTGTTTTGGTGCAATTTTTTTGTTTTTTACATTTTGAATTTGACATTTGAAGCCTAGCGCATGCAGCTGGGAGGGGGTATCAGGACACAGGACAGTTGGAACTGTGTCTCCTGCTCCTTGTCACCTCCTTTCAACCAAAAAGATGGCTGCCCCCATGACAAAGATGGCAGCCTCCATGAATCACAAACATTTGCCTGTTATTTTAAAACGGGGCGGGTAAGAGATTATATTACCTATCTATTCTAATTAACATAACTAATGTAACTTAATGACAGTATGTTTGTTTAGGCTGAAGTTCCCCTTTAAAGACTTTGCCGAACCACAATTAACCACAGACACTATTCTTTAGGAAAAAAGTTTGTCACAGGGCCGAGAGAACTGTTCGTCTCATCTCTACTCTCTACTGAACATGTTAATAAATAGGTGGTTTACACATGACTGTATGTGAACATACCTTAAGAAAACATGCATAAAAACAGGCGTCACAACATTATGCTGGTTCGTGCATCAACACTATATCTTAAAATCTATAGTTATTATGCAAATGTACTATCTGAAGACAGCCATTTGAAGAACATTTTTTTCTTTCTTAATACTACATTTTAACGGCCCCCTTCAGTTTGTGAAGCAATAGAGCAGCAGTTATCCGCCTTTTACTGAACTAGTAGCTCTCCTGCGCTGTTTGGTATTCTATGCAAACCAGAAATCCCACTGCTTAGTATAGCAGTCAAGATGACTAATAAATTGCAATGTTTCATAGGGCTGCTATTCTGGGAAAATAATGGCCAAAACAAATTATGGTACACTTATTGGGATACAGAAAAGTAATTTAAAAAATCATGCCGCAATGCTAATGTCAAACATAGCTTGACTGCAGGAAAACATGAATAGTTAGATAGTTTATAATTTAAAAAATGTCCTCTTACAGCGATGTCACCATTAAAACAAGCATACATAGCAGACTATTTATGCTTGTTTTAATGGTGACATCGCTAAAAGAAAATCCTTCCATGTGGCCAGCAGAGTGCAGTGCAGTATGTGTGTGAATGTTGGTTTGGCTCTGAGCAGCTATCCAATAGCTGATCTTTACTGGAGTGGGGGAGGGGCATTTTAGCTGACTAATGAGGACAAAGACAAGCAAGGGGCATTCCTGGAACAAGTTGAGGAGAAGTTTTATTTTAATTGTCCCTTATAAGGTTCCACAGCCCTTCGTGCAGTATACCAGTACCTACATGTATGTGCTTGAATAAAAGCAGGACCCCAAAATGTACTGTGCCTTTTTGTTTATTTGCAACACTAAAGGAATTAATCCAACTAATTATTTGCTCTATTTTCAGTGTCACTTTAAGAACTTTTGATTTTGTCTTAGGATTTTGCCCTGAAAAAAGTAAGCTTGACCTCAGTAGCAAAAGCAAAAGTTAGAAAGATAAAGATCAAAATTGTATATTTTGTACTAATATCTGCAGCTAAAAATCCTGTTTTAAAAAATGGTCCTAAAGCAGTTAAAGCAAACCTAAAATTATCAAAACCCCCAATAAAAATATATCTCCTAGTTCAATGTCATGCACAGATATACCTGGCATTTGTTTAACCACTTGAGGACCTAGGGCTTTCTACCCCTTAAGGACCGGCCACTTTTTTTCCATTCAGACCACTGCAGCTTTCACGGTTTATTGCTCGCTCATACAACCTACCACCTAAATGAATTTTGGCTCCTTTTCTTGTCACTAATAAAGCTTTCTTTTGGTGCTATTTGATTGCTCCTGCGATTTTTACTTTTTATTATATTCATCAAAAAAGACATGAATTTTGGGA
Source organism: Hyperolius riggenbachi (assembly GCF_040937935.1). Lineage (NCBI taxonomy): Eukaryota > Metazoa > Chordata > Amphibia > Anura > Hyperoliidae > Hyperolius > Hyperolius riggenbachi. The sequence continues at coordinate 72,134,741 of NC_090646.1, read as the reverse complement.
AAAAAATGATTTTTTTAACTTTCTGTGCTGACATTTTTCAAATAAAGTAAAGTTTCTGTATACATGCAACGCAAAAAATGTGGACAAACATGTTTTTGATAAAAAAAACCCAATTCAGTGTATATTTATTGGTTTGGGTAAAAGTTATAGCGTTTACAAACTATGGTGCAAAAAGTGAATTTTCCCATTTTCAAGCATCTATGACTTTTCTGACCCCCTGTCATGTTTCATGAGGGGCTAGAATTCCAGGATAGTATAAATACCCCCCAAATGACCCCATTTTGGAAAGAAGACATCCCAAAGTATTCACTGAGAGGCATAGTGAGTTCATAGAAGATATTATTTTTTTGTCACATATAAGCGGAAAATGACACTTTGTGACAAAAAAAAAAAAGTTTCCATTTCTTCTAACTTGCGACAAAAAAAAAATGAAATCTGCCACGGACTCACCATGCCCCTCTCTGAATACCTTGAAGGGTCTACTTTCCAAAATGGGGTCATTTGTGGGGTGTGTTTACTGTCCTGACATTTTGGGGGGTGCTAAATTGTAAGCACCCCTGTAAAGCCTAAAGGTGCTCATTGGACTTTGGACCCCTTAGCGCAGTTAGGCTGCAAAAAAGTGCCACACATGTGGTATTGCCGTACTCAGGAGAAGTAGTATAATGTGTTTTGGGGTGTATTTTTACACATACCCATGCTGGGTGGGAGAAATATCTCTGTAAATGACAATTTGTTCATTTTTTTTACACACAATTGTCCATTTACAGAGATCTTTCTCCCACTCAGCATGGGTATGTGTAAAAATACACCCCAAAACACATTATACTACTTCTCCTGAGTACGGCGATACCACATGTGTGGAACTTTTTTGCACCCTAACTGCGCTAAAGGGCCCAAAGTCCAATGAGTACCTTTAGGATTTCACAGGTCATTTTGAGAAATTTCGTTTCAAGACTACTCCTCACGGTTTAGGGCCCCTAAAATGCCAGGGCAGTATAGGAACCCCACAAATGACCCCATTTTAGAAAGAAGACACCCCAAGGTATTCCGTTAGGACTATGGTGAGTTCATAGAAGATTTTATTTTTTGTCACAAGTTAGCGGAAAATGACACTTTGTGATAAAACACAATTAAAATCAATTTCCGCTAACTTGTGACAAAAAATAAAATCTTCTATGAACTCGCCATACTACTAACGGAATACCTTGGGGTGTCTTCTTTCTAAAATGGGGTCATTTGTGGGGTTCCTATACTGCCCTGGCATTTTAGGGGCCCTAAACTGTGAGGAGTAGTCTTGAAACGAAATTTCTCAAAATGACCTGTGAAATCCTAAAGGTACTCATTGGACTTTGGGCCCCTTAGCGCAGTTAGGGTGCAAAAAAGTGCCACACATGTGGTATCGCCGTACTCGGGAGAAGTAGTACAATGTGTTTTGGGGTGTATTTTTACACATACCCATGCTGGGTGGGAGAAACACCTCTGTAAATGACAATCTTTTGATTTTTTTACACACAATTGTCCATTTACAGCGGTATTTCTCCCACCCAGCATGGGTATGTGTAAAAATACACCCCAAAACACATTGTACTACTTCTCCCGAGTACGGCGATACCACATGTGTGGCACTTTTTTGCACCCTAACTGCGCTAAGGGGCCCAAAGTCCAATGAGTACCTTTAGGATTTCACAGGTCATTTTTGTTTCAAGACTACTCCTCACGGTTTAGGGCCCCTAAAATGCCAGGACAGTATAGGAACCCCACTAATGACCCCATTTTAGAAAGAAGACACCCCAAGGTATTCCGTTAGCAGTATGGTGAGTTCATAGAAGTTTTTATTTTTTTGTCACAAGTTAGCGGAAATTGATTTTAATTGTTTTTTTTCACAAAGTGTCATTTTCCGCTAACTTGTGACAAAAAATAAAATCTTCTATGAACTCACCATACTCCTAACGGAATACGTTTGGGTGTCTTCTTTCTAGAATGGGGTCATTTGTGGGGTTCCTATACTGCCCTGGCATTTTAGGGGCCCTAAACCGTGAGGAGTAGTCTTGAAACAAAAATGACCTGTGAAATCCTAAAGGTACTCATTGGACTTTGGGCCCCTTAGCGCAGTTAGGCTGCAAAAAAGTGCCAATCATGTGGTATCGCCGTACTCGGGAGATGTAGTATAATGTGTTTTGGGGTGTATTTTTACACATACCCATGCTGGGTGGGAGAAATACCTCTGTAAATGACAATTGTTTGATTTTTTTTACACACAATTGTCCATTTACAGAGAGATTTCTCCCACCCAGCATGGGTATGTGTAAAAATACACCCCAAAACACATTATACTACTTCTCCCGAGTACGGAGATACCACATGTGTGACACTTTTTTGCAGCCTAGGTGCGCTAAGGGGCCCAACGTCCTAATCACAGGTCATTTTGAGGCATTTGTTTTCTAGACTACTCCTCACGGTTTAGGGCCCCTAAAATGCCAGGGCAGTATAGGAACCCCACAAGTGACCCCATTTTAGAAAGAAGACACCCCAAGGTATTCCGTTAGGTGTATGCCGAGTTCATAGAAGATTTTATTTTTTGTCACAAGTTAGTGAAAAATGACACTTTGTGAAAAAAAAACAAAAATCAATTTCCGCTAACTTTTGACAAAAAATAAAATCTTCTATGAACTCGTCATACACCTAACAGAATACATTGGGGTGTCTTTTTTCTAAAATGGGGTCCGTTTCTGGGGTTCCTATACCGCCCTGGCATTTTACGGGCCCAAAACCGTGAGTAGTCTGGAAACCAAATGTCTCAAAATGACTGTTCAGGGGTATAAGCATCTGCAAATTTTAATGACAGGTGGTCTATGAGGGGGCGAATTTTGTGGAACCGGTCATATGCAGGGTGGCCTTTTAGATGACAGGTTGTATTAGGCCTGATCTGATGGATAGGAGTGCTAGGGGGGTGACAGGAGGTGATTGATGGGTGTCTCAGGGGGTGGTTAGAGGGGAAAATAGATGCAATCAATGCACTGGGGAGGTGATCGGAAGGGGGTCTGAGGGGGATCTGAGGGTTTGGCCGAGTGATCAGGAGCCCACACGGGGCAAATTAGGGCCTGATCTGATGGGTAGGTGTGCTAGGGGGTGACAGGAGGTGATTGATGGGTGTCTCAAGGTGTGATTAGAGGGGGGAATAGATGCAAGCAATGCACTGGCGAGGTGATCAGGGCTGGGGCCTGAGGGCATTCTGAGGGTGTGGGCGGGTGATTGAGTGCCCTAGGGGCAGATAGGGGTCTAATCTGATAGGTAGCAGTGACAGGGGGTGATTGATGGGTAATTAGTGGGTGTTTAGGGTAGAGAACAGATATAAACACTGCCCTTGGGAGGTGATCTGACGTCGGATCTGCGGGCGAACTATTGGTGTGGGTGGGTGATCAGATTGCCCGCAAGGGGCAGGTTAGGGGCTGATTGATGGGTGGCAGTGACAGGGGGTGATTGATGGGTGGCAGTGCCAGGGGGTGATTGATGGGTGGCAGTGACAGGGGGTGATTGATGGGTGATTGACAGGTGATTGACAGGTGATCAGTGGGTTATTACAGGGAAGAACAGATGTAACTAATGCACTGGCGAATTGATAAGGGGGGGTCTGAGGGCAATCTGAGCGTGTAGGCGGGTGATTGGGTGCCCGAAAGGGGCAGATTAGGGTCTGATCTGATGGGTAACAGTGACAGGTGGTGATAGGGGGTGATTGATGGGTGATTGATGGGTAATTAGTGTGTGTTTAGAGGAGAGAATAGATGTAAACACTGCGCTTGGGTGGTGATCTGATGTCGGATCTGCGGGCGATCTATTGGTGTGGGTGGGTGATCAGATTGCCCGCAAGGGGCAGGTTAGGGGCTGATTGATGGGTGGCAGTGACAGGGGGTGATTGATGGGTGGCAGTGACAGGGGGTGATTGATGGGTGATTGACAGGTGATCAGTGGGTTATTACAGGGAAGGACAGATGTAAATAATGCCCTGGCGAATTGATAAGGGGGGGGTCTGAGGGCAATCTGAGCGTGTAGGCGGGTGATTGGGTGCCCGCAATGGGCAGATTAGGGTCTGATCTGATGGGTAACAGTGACAGGTGGTGATAGGGGGTGATTGATGGGTAATTAGTGGGTGTTTAGAGGAGAGAATAGATGTAAACACTGTGTTTGGGTGGTGATCTGATGTCGGATCTGCGGGCGATCTATTGGTGTGGGTGGGTGATCAGATTGCCCGCAAGGGGCAGGTTAGGGGCTGATTGATGGATGGCAGTGACAGGGGGTGATTGATGGGTGGCAATGACAGGGGGTGATTGATGGGTAATTGACAGGTGATCAGTGGGTTATTACAGGGAAGGACAGATGTAAATAATGCCCTGGCGAATTGATAAGGAGGGGGGGTCTGAGGGCAATCTGAGCGTGTAGGCGGGTGATTGGGTGCCCGCAAGGGGCAGATTAGGGTCTGATCTGATGGTTAACAGTGACAGGTGGTGATAGGGGGTGATTGATGGGTGATTGATGGGTAATTAGTGGGTGTTTAGAGGAGAGAATAGATGTAAACACTGCGCTTGGGTGGTGATCTGATGTCGGATCTGCGGGCGATCTATTGGTGTGGGTGGGTGATCAAATTGCCCGCAAGGGGCAGGTTAGGGGCTGATTGATGGGTGGCAGTGACAGGGGGTGATTGATGGGTGGCAGTGACAGGGGGTGATTGATGGGTGATTGACAGGTGATTAACAGGTGATCAGTGGGTTATTACAGGGAAGAACAGATGTAAATATTGCACTGGCGAATTGATAAGGGGGGGTCTGAGAGCAATCTGAGCGTGTAGGCGGGTGATTGGGTGCCCGCAAGGGGCAGATTAGGGTCTGATCTGATGGGTAACAGTGACAGGTGGTGATAGGGGGTGATTGATGGGTGATTGATGGGTAATTAGTGGGTATTTAGAGGAGAGAAAAGATGTAAACACTGCGTTTAAGTGGTGATCTGATGTCGGATCTTCGGGCGATCTATTGGTGTGGGTGGGTGATCAGATTGCCCGCAAGGGGCAGGTTAGGGGCTGATTGATGGGTGGCAGTGACAGGGGGTGATTGATGGGTGATTGACAGGTGATTGACAGGTGATCAGGGGGGATAGATGCATACAGTACACAGGGGGGGGGGGGGGGTCTGGGGAGAATCTGAGGGGTGGGGGGTGATCAGGAGGGGGCAGTGGGCAGGGGGGGAGATAAAAAAAAATAGCGTTGACAGATAGTGACAGGGAGTGATTGATGGGTGATTAGGGGGGTGATTGGGTGCAAACAGGGGTCTGGGGGGTGGGCAGGGGGGGGGGGGGTCTGAGGGGTGCTGTGGGCGATCTGGGGCAGGGGGGGAGAAATCAGTGTGCTTGGGTGCAGACTAGGGTGGCTGCAGCCTGCCCTGGTGGTCCCTCGGACACAGGGACCACCAGTGCAGGAGGCAGCCTGTATAATACACTTTGTAAACATTAGAAAGTGTATTATACACTTTGTATGCGGCGATCGCGGGGTTAACATCCCGCCGGCGCTTCCGTATAGCCGGCGGGATGTTGCGGCGGGCGAGCGGTGACAGGCGCCGGCGGAGGATCGCGTCACGGATGACGCGATCGCTCCGCCCATGCCCTTAAATGGACCGCCGCCTCTGTGGGTGAGCCGGTCCTTAAGGGCTCCACTTCCCGGCCGCCTCTGTGCGTTAGGCGGTCGGGAAGTGGTTAAAGAGACTCTGTAACAAAATGTTCAGCCTTATTTCTTCTATCCTATAAGCTCCTATACCTGTTCTTATGTGGTCTGGCTTACTGCAGCCTTTTCTAGTTGCACTGTCTCTGTAATATATCTAATCTTTTTTTCTTTGTCAAGCTTTGTCGACCAGAGAGGAATGCACTGCCTCTGCTGTGATAGGGAGAGGTTATGCACACCCCCTCCACGCCCCCTCTGCTCTCCTGTGTGCTGTGTGTATGAGTCACAGGCAAGGTCTCTGCTCAGCGTGTTTGTGAGGCTCACGGAGCTGTGACCTTGTGAACAGCTGTGAGTGCAGAAAGATCAGTTTAAAGCCCAGACAAGAAGCAACAAGTGGGAGTAACATTCCAGCAGTCAGGTCAGGCTTGAGACGAGCCACTGCAAACGGGCACCTGCTCTGATGATGTATATCCTGTTTGGCAGCAATCTTCATTGTTTACAAAAACAATGAATAAAACAATGATTTTATCACCAAGAAAGCAGCGGGGAGCAGTGAAAATGTCACAGAAGGGGCTAGTAAAAGACAACAAACAGGCTGGCACGTTTATTTATGTAAGATTTTCACAGTACAGATTCTCTTTAAGTAATAATCCACCTTCTTTTTTTCCCAACCTAAAAATACACTCCTAAATGCTTAATATGGTATTGACAGCGAAAAAGCTTCCAGGTCGGTGCACCAAGCTGGGAGATGCTCATTCACCACTTCGAAGCAGGTGAAAATTGAGGTAGAGAAGCCCAGGTAAAAATAATGCGGCCATAGGCGGAAATGTTAATAGCTGTCATCAACAGGTATTAGCAGTAATTTGGGCAAGTAATTCTGGGCATGCAGTTAGGCCTAGTGCACACCAGAGCGGTTCTGCTGCGGTTTGCGATCCGCTTGCGGGTGCGGATCCGCTAGGGTAATGTATTTCAACGGTCTGGTGCACACCAGAGCGGGAGGCGTTTTGCAGAAACGCACACTCCCGGGCTGCTGCAGATTTTGGATTGCGGATGCGTTTCTGCCTCAATGTTAAGTATAGGAAAAACGCAAACCACTCTGAAATACGGCACTTCAGAGCGGTTTGCCAGGCGTTTTTTGTTACAGTAGCTGTTCAGTAACCGCTTTACTGTAACAATACATGAAATCTACTACACCAAAAACGCTTCACAAAACCGCAAAATGCTAGCTGAAACGCTACAGAAAAAGAAGAAAAAGCGTTTCAAAATCTGCTAGCATTTTACGGATCTGCTAGCGGGTTTTGGTGTGCACCAGGCCTCAGAAAGTATTTTTTTTTAGCTCAGGTACTCTTTAAAGTGTATCCAAGACGATACACTTTAAAGAGTACCTGATACTCTCCTGAAAAGAGGGAAGCCTTCTCTGGCCTCAAGTGTTGCCATGCGCAGACACCAAAAGATTCAACAAGACCTTGTCACATGATTTCTGTCCATGCTCCTCTTATGCATGCATACTGCTCCTGCGCACTATCCTGGAGCTGCTCATGCATGTGCTACAGGAAATGGTGCGCTTATGTTCACAGAAAAACAAGCTCTAAATGTGTCCACAGAACAAGGGAAGCCTATCTGCACGGAGTTTGGGCCTTTCATAACGGTTGTTTTTACTATTATAATTTATTATTCAGCTGAATTATATTTTATCTTCTTCGCCAGCCGCCGTTCACATTTCTCTACCGCACATTTTTCTCAATTAAAACCCCCCCGAAATAAATCTCCGCTACTCCCAGTCCCTGAATAAATAAAAGTTGAATAAGTACACCTATTAAATATGCCTGCATTGGGCTGAAAATTACAATCATTAAAAATTTATTCAAAATAGATTTTAACATAGCAGTTATAAACACATTTTTTAATTAAAAACATCTCCGAAAACATAACTACAACTGTGCTCCCAGAGATATATGCACAAACACCTCATTAGCATTTTATGGCAATTTTATTAGCTACAATAAACAGATTTAATGTAAAAAAAAAAAAGGGGAAAAAAAAAACGAAGTCGTCATTTGCTGTCTAATGCTTCTATTCGGCATAAACTCTTACAGTAAACTTCTTTACGAAAATAAGACTCATTTAAACAAGAAGAAAAAAAATTATTTAGCTTCCTGTCTGGATTTTGTTAATCAATGTGATTTGAAAGCCACCCTTCAGTTTCTGTCTGCAAGGCAGTTTGGGAAGTTCCTTTGAGCATTACTACTGTGTATTCAATGTGGCGGAAACAAAAAAGTAAAAATGTGTATAAATTCAGCAGCTTCTATTAATATATGTACTGTATAACAATAAAGTACTAATATTCCACATTCTAAAATTATCATGAATATGGAAGTCTTTTTGCCGTTTCATGTTTTTAAAAATGATCGTTCCATTTCAATCTGCTGCTGTTTGAGAATTTCCAAATTTTACATGATGTTCAAATTGCAGCCTTTTGAAATCGTGACAACCATGCTCTGACTGCGAGAATAAACTGCCCAGAAACCTCCATTTTTCTACAGGAGTAATTATGTACACAGGAGAGCAGTAACCTGTAACAAGGAATATGAAGGCTGCCATATTTATTCATTTTTAAGCAATACCAGTTACCTGGCTATCCTACTGATCCTATGCCTCTAATCCTTTTAGCCATAGACCCTGAACAAGCATGCAGCAGATCATGTGCTTCTAACATTATTGTAAGATCTGATAAGATTAGCTGCATGCTTGTTTCTGGTGTTGTTCAGACACTACTGCAGCCAAATAGACCAGAAGGACTGCCAGGCAACTGGTATTGTTTAAAAAGTAAATAAATATGGCAGCCTCCATATGCCTCTCACTTTCGGTTCCCTTTAAAGCGGACCTGAACCCAGAACTCCTCTCTGCTCTAAAAGATATGCAACAGCATAATAATCTTTAAACAAAAAACATTTCTTTGTTACAGCTAATACAAATCCTAAAATATATCTGCACTGTTTCTACTTCATGATTCATGGAAGCAGACATATTGTTAACATCCTGTGCTTTTAAATGAGTTTATCTGCCATCTCTGCCATAGGGCGTCTTGTGACACAGGGCAGAGATCAAATTACAACTTGTGATTAGACAAGAGTGTTGTGCAAGAGTTCAGGTCTAATTTAAATAGTTGTTGTCTGGGTGAAAACACTTGTATCTGGCTGAACAAACAATTCTGACAGTGTCAAAAAGATCAAAAGGCCATTATTCATTTATGTGGGAACTGAATAAATCAAATTTTATGACTAGAGATGGCCCGAGCGGTTCGCCGGCGAACGGTTCCCAGCGAACTTCCGGTGGTTTGCGATTGCTGAGAACCGCAAACTTTTCTGGAAGTTCGGTTCGCCCCCATAGTGCACCATTAGGGTCAAGTTTGACCCTCTACATCACAGTCAACAGGCACATTGTAGTCAATCAGGCTACACTCAGTCCTGGAGCCTCTCCCCGCCTTATAAAAGGCAGGTAGCGCCGGCCATGTTACTCACTCATTTGCCTGCAATAGTGAGAGAAAGGAAAGCTGCTGCAGACTATCTCATAGGGAAAGATTAGTTAGGCTCTTGTAGGCCTCTTAGGCCCCGTTCACACTTGCGGTTTTGCAAAAACCGCACCGGATGTCCGGACCGCACCGGAGCCGGATCGGACCTGAACCGTACGGTTCCTGTCCGGATCCGGTCCGGATCCGGTCCGGTTGCATACGGTTTCCGTGCGGTATGAACACGGTTGCGGTCCGGTTCCGGATTCTTAAAGAGATAACAACCTGTATAAATACCTGGGGTTCTGGGAGGTCAGCAGAAGCTCTGGGGTCATTGTTGGAGACAGCTGGACGTGTGGAGACCATCCTTGGATACAGAGACAGCAGTTGGGACCATGGATCCAGTCATTTTTTACGCTTATTACCTGGGAATTCTCTCCTTCCTGTTGTTTACCTACTACTATGTGGGGAGAAGGCGTGCTCCTCGCAGGAGATGGTGGGTGCACCCTCTACTAGCCAGGAGGCAGAGGAAGGGAGAGTTCCAGGCCCTCTACCGGGACCTCAGACGACACCCACAGAAGTTCTACAGCTACACTCGGATGTCTATTCCCCTGTAAGTATCTAGGCCTAAATACACCAACCCCCACCATCCCTAAACACCCCACCCTCACCCCCACAACACCTCATCCCTGTATACCTAGCTAAACACACCACCCTGACCCCCACACCCCTGTATACCTAGCTATACACTACACCCCCACCCTCCACAACACTCCCAAACCTCTGTAAACACACCTCCCCCATCCTCCACCCAACACCTTGTCCCACAACATACTTTACAGCTTCTTCCTTTCCATCTCCTGACAGGTTTGATACCCTTTTGGAGATGGTGAAGGATGACCTTAGGAAGAAGGATACCACGTTCAGGAGAGCAGTCACACCACAAGAACAACTACTCATCACACTGAGGTATGTAAAAACAATTTTTTTTATTGCAAAAACTACCACTTTCCAACATGGAAACATTCTTCCAACATGGAAGACAAAAAATAACATATCTATGGTAAAGCCCGGTCAGTTTTAAGGAACACCAATCACCAACTTTGTGCTGGAAGAGTTGCAGGGCATAGCTGCCCAAGTGTCTTTCGGGGACACCAGTCCCTAATATTAAAGTGCTTCAAAAACCTAACCACTGGCACAGGACCCTCTGAGCCATGGATGAAGGACACAGGTCAGTGAAAAGGCTAGGCCTCTCACCGACCAGTCAAGGTGTCCTTCATCCATGGTTCAAAGGGTCTTGTGCAAGTGGTTAGGAACAAGAACAAAGTGAGGAGCAAGAGGAACCGATGGCAGAGGTGCATGACTACAGGTGCAGTGCAACAGGCACAAGGTTGTGACCCAGGTAGTGTCTTTCGGGGACACCAGTCCCTAATATTAAAGTGCTTCAAAAACCTAACCACTGGCACAGGACCCTCTGAGCCATGGATGAAGGACACAGGTCAGTGAAAAGGCTAGGCCTCTCACCGACCAGTCAAGGTGTCCTTCATCCATGGTTCAAAGGGTCTTGTGCAAGTGGTTAGGAACAAGAACAAAGTGAGGAGCAAGAGGAACCGATGGCAGAGGTGCATGACTACAGGTGCAGTGCAACAGGCACAAGGTTGTGACCCAGGTAGTGTCTTTCGGGGACACCAGTCCCTAATATTGAAGTGCTTCAAAAACCTAACCACTGGCACAGGACCCTCTGAGCCATGGGTGAAGGACACAGGTCAGTGAAAAGGCTAGGCCTCTCACCGACCAGTCAAGGTGTCCTTCATCCATGGTTCAAAGGGTCTTGTGCAAGTGGTTAGGAACAAGAACAAAGTGAGGAGCAAGAGGAACCGATGGCAGAGGTGCATGACTACAGGTGCAGTGCAACAGGCACAAGGTTGTGACCCAGGTAGTGTCTTTCGGGGACACCAGGCCCTAAAATTGAAGTGCTTCAAAAACCTAACCACTGGCACAGGACCCTCTGAGCCATGGGTGAAGGACACAGGTCAGTGATAAGGCTAGGCCTCTCACCGACCAGTCAAGGTGTCCTTCATCCATGGTTCAAAGGGTCTTGTGCAAGTGGTTAGGAACAAGAACAAAGTGAGGAGCAAGAGGAACCGATGGCAGAGGTGCATGACTACAGGTGCAGTGCAACAGGCACAAGGTTGTGACTTAGGTAGTGTCTTTCGGGGACACCAGGCCCTAAAATTGAAGTGCTTTAAAAACCTAACCACTGGCACAGGACCCTCTGAGCCATGGGTGAAGGACACAGGTCAGTGAAAAGGCTAGGCCTCTCACCGACCAGTGAAGGTGTCCTTCACCCATGGCTCCAAGGGTCTTGTGCAAGTGATTAGGATCAACAAAGTAAAGAACAATAGGAATCAAAGGCACAGGTGCAGGACTACAGGTGCAGTGCAACAGGCACAAGGTTTTGACCCAGGTAGTGTCTTTCGGGGACACCAGGCCCTAAAATTGAAGTGCTTCAAAAACCTAACCACTGGCACAGGACCCTCTGAGCCATGGATGAAGGACACAGGTCAGTGAAAAGGCTAGGCCTCTCACCGACCAGTGAAGGTGTCCTTCACCCATGGCTCCAAGGGTCTTGTGCAAGTGATTAGGATCAACAAAGTAAGGAACAAGAGGAATCAAAGGCACAGGTGCAGGACTACAGGTGCAGTGCAACAGGCACAAGGTTGTGACCCAGGTAGTGTCTTTCGGGGACACCAGGCCCTAAATTATTAGTGCTTCTAAAACCTAACCACTGGCACATGACCCTCTGAGCCATGGATGAAGGACACAGGTCAGTGAAAAGGCTAGGCCTCTCACCGACCAGTGAAGGTGTCCTTCACCCATGGCTCCAAGGGTCTTGTGCAAGTGATTAGGATCAACAAAGTAAGGAACAAGAGGAATCAAAGGCACAGGTGCAGGACTACAGGTGCAGTGCAACAGGCACAAGGTTGTGACCCAGGTAGTGTCTTTCGGGGACACCAGGCCCTAAAGTTCAAGTCCAGCAAAACCAAAAGTTAAAAAGCCCTGTGATGGTATCCTTCCTCCGCGGATCGGAGGTATTCAGAGGAGCATGTCCAGGAACAATTTGACTTTTTTTTTCAAATTGTATCGGCACCACTACTCGAAAAGGTGGGAGTTGCTGCCTGGAAATCTGGACTCTCTTGGGTGCTGGTCGTGGATGAGCTGGACCCTGACAGCGGTGGCCCATATTGACTGCCTCTGTAGCCGGTGTACATCTGTGATGATTGCCAGGTGGGCACCGCTGTTGGTTGTGGGGGTCTAAAAATTGGTGGTTGCAATAATGGCGTGTCCATGTGCTGTTTAATCACCTCCAGCAAATTGGAATGGCACGCCATCAGGTTTTGGGAAGGCACCTTTTCCAGATATGGTATTAGAGACATCACAGTGTGAAAACACGGGTGTGCCTGCAATTTCAGTAGTTCCTTGCTTTGTTGATGCATTTGCTGCATCATGTTCTGCAGCTGGCCCACCGACTAATGATGCTGCGCACGCAGTTGGTCGATTTCTCCTCTGTGCATCTCATGCATCATTTTAAGCTCGTCCCTGTAGTGCCCATGTACAGCGTTGAGCTCACATTGCAGTGAAGTGATGTGGGACTTGTACTGCTCCATGATGTGGCCCCTGTCCTCATCTTGCAACTGCCGGGTTATGAGAGTTTGGTGGCTCTGAAGAATCCCGAGAAGTCCGGAGACAGCCCCGGACATCTCGGACTCTGTCTCTCTCCTTGTTGGGGGGAGGGTACCTCGACGCCTCACTGGTGTGGTGGTCCTCACTGGTGGTGTGGCAGCATCTTCCCGTCCTCTGGCCTGTGTCGGGGTTGCCCTGCGCGCTGGTTGTGCTGCAGTCTCTCGGTGCTCCTCACTTTGTTCTTGTTCCCCTGGAGCTTCCATAGCGGTCGATTGTGGAGGTTCAGCTTCTTCCACACTCGGTCCTGCAACCTCAACATCCAAGCTCTCTTCTGCCAAGTCATCATCAAAGGAGAGAGTTGGGATTAAGGACTCCCTCCTCCTACTCCTCTCCTCGGGGCAATAGTTTACATCGGCGACGTCATCATCCACCAAGCTCTCCTCACTGCTGAACCGTGCCTCCTGGGTCGGTTCCTCTTGCTCCAAATTGTCTTCAGTCCTGTAGATAAAAACAATATTTATTGGTGTGCCAAACAGCATGTGGCGTCAATTCACAGAGCTAGCAAACACTAGCAATCACTTTATCAACCGTTTCTACCCAAAATTTGATAAAGCTTGTGAGAAAAGTTCGCTAGCCATGGGAATTGAGGCCATAGCAATACATGGCCGAAGTCATGGTATGAGCTCTCAGTTCCTGCCCACAGTAGTGGTACTTACAGTCTAGGTTCCAGGCTTGCATTGATGAAAGACAATTGCTTGGCAAATTGGTAGTCTTTTTGTCGCCTTCCCCCGCCACTGCCACTTCGTTCGGCAAGTTTTTTCTTCCGTAGCCATTTCACGTATGCATCCCGTATATTGCGCCACCTTGTCTTGAACCTTTCTCCTGTAACGACATGAAAAATTGATTTCGATTATTTCTCTTGTAGGTACATCGCAACTGGACAAACATATACATCGCTACATGTCACATTTCGTATTGGGAAGAGCACGGTGGCAGGCATCGTCGTGAGGACTTCGAGGATCCTTTGGACGCGACTGAGGGCCAGATACATGCCTGTGCCGGACACCACGAAATGGGAGGAGATCGCCCAGGGCTTCTGGACCGAGTGCAAGTTTCCTAATTGTGTTGGCGCACTGGATGGGAAACACATCCAGATTCAGAAACCCGTGGGGAGTGGCAGCCATTATTTCAACTATAAAAAATACTTCAGCATTGTTCTAATGGCAGTGGCAGATGCGGACTACAAGTTTGTGTACGTGGATGTGGGGTCGTACGGTAGTTCCAATGACTCTGGAATTTTCCAGCGTACGACCCTTTGCCGGCTGATGGAGGAAGGCAGACTGCGTCTCCCCCGTGACAGACCCTGGCCTGGGACAAGGGCACCGGCCTACCCCTATGTGTTTGTGGGGGACGAGGCCTTCGCCCTGTCCGACCATGTAATGCGTCCGTACCCAGACAGGGGACTTGATGCCAGCCAGCTACACTTCAATGCTCGGTTGAGCCGTGCAAGGAGAATGGTGGAGTGCACATTTGGGATCCTGGTGTCAAAGTGGAGGGTGTTCCACACGCCCATGCTGCTAAAACCGGGCAACGCAGTTGTCGTGGTGAAGGCAGCATGCATCCTCCACAACTTTGTGCGGCAGGAGGAAAGAGAGACTCCGGAACCCCCGAATGTGCTTCCACTAATGCCCCTGCGGAGGTATGCAACCAGGCCAAGGGTAGTGTCACTGCGGAACAGGGACCAACTGAGACTTTATTTTACCACACCACCAGGACGAGGGTGAATGTTTGGTTTTTAATATGTTTTGTTGAAATGTGTTTATTTTGGAGTTTCAAGTTTTTGAGTGATTTTAAATGTATTAATTTTTTACAATAAATTGATGTATAATAATTGGTCATTGTGTATGTTTTATGTGCACAGGTGGGGTACATCGCAGGTGGGTGGGATACATCACAGGTGGGTGGGATACATCACAGGTGGGGTACAGGTGGGTGGGATACATCACAGGTGGGGTACAGGTGGGTGGGATACATCACAGGTGGGGTACATCACAGGTGGGTGAAATACAGCACAGGTGGGGAACAGGTGGGTGGGATACATCACAGGTGGGGTACAGGTGGGTGGGATACATCACAGGTGGGGTAGAGGTGGGTGGGATACATCACAGGTGGGGTAGAGGTGGGTGGGATACATCACAGGTGGGGTAGAGGTGGGTGGGATACATCACAGGTGGGGTAGAGGTGGGTGGGATACATCACAGGTGGGGTACAGGTGGGTGGGATACATCACAGGTGGGGTACATCACAGGTGGGTGGGATACAGCACAGGTGGGGTACAGGTGGGTGGGATACATCACAGGTGGGATACATCACAGGTGGGGTAGAGGTGGGTGGGATACATCACAGGTGGGGTACAGGTGGGTGGGATACATCACAGGTGGGGTACAGGTGGGTGGGATACATCACAGGTGGGGTACATCACAGGTGGGTGGGATACAGCACAGGTGGGGTACAGGTGGGTGGGATACATCACAGGTGGGATACATCACAGGTGGGGTAGAGGTGGGTGGGATACATCACAGGTGGGGTACAGGTGGGTGGGATACATCACAGGTGGGGTACAGGTGGGTGGGATACATCACAGGTGGGGTACAGGTGGGTGGGATACATCACAGGTGGGTGGGATACATCACAGGTGGGTGGGATACATCATAGGTGGGTGGGATACATCACAGGTGGGATACATCACAGGTGGGGTACAGGTGGGTGGGATACATCACAGGTGGGGTACTGGTGGGTGGGATACATCACAGGTGGGTGGGATACAGCACAGGTGGGGTACAGGTGGGTGGGATACATCACAGGTGGGATACATCACAGGTGGGATACATCACAGGTGGGGTAGAGGTGGGTGGGATACATCACAGGTGGGGTACAGGTGGGTGGGATACATCACAGGTGGGTGGGATACAGCACAGGTGGGGTACATCACAGGTGGGGTACAGGTGGGTGGGATACATCACAGGTGGGGTACAGGTGGGTGGGGAACAGGTGGGTGGGCAACACGTGGGTGACACAAATCCATAGCAAAAGTGGAATACATCACAAGCTTAAACCACAAGCCCCCCCCAAAAACATACCCTCTGTGCCTTGCTGTCTCTTGCTCAAGTTCTCAAAGTCCTCCACATACAGCTTGGCAATTTTTTTCCACAGGCCTCTGCATTTTTTGATGTTGCTGTGGTCCGCATCCCCCTTGTCCCACAGGGCTGGTACCTGCTGCACCTGTAGGATGAGGTCTTCTGATGTGTAGGGCCTCACCCCCTCGCTATCAGACAGATCCTGCTCCATATTGCTGCCAAAGAGCTCCAGCATGAAGTCACTGCTGCTCCACTCTGTGAACGCTGGTGCCATGTGGTCCCCATCCAAAATGGCCACCATACCATAGAGTCAGCATAGGAAGTGTGGTACAACATCCGGTTTTTATAGCCAGTGTGTTGTGCGCTCTCCGGTTCTCATTGGTTTCCATTGGCCGGATGCAACATTCCGGCTCCGGTCCGGATACGTCAGCCGGACCAGCCGGACCAAAAAATAGCGCATGTTGGAACGGACGCCGGAGTCCGGATCCGGTCCGGCTCCGGTCCGGACGAAACGGACGCATGTGAACGGTCGCATAGACTTTCATTGCTATGCCGTGCGTCCGTTTCGTCCGGTCCGCATGCGGTCCGGCTCCGGCACGGCTCCGGCACGGCGATTCCGGATAGCAACCGCTAATGTGAACCGGGCCTTAGCTTGTTCCTTGCTGATTCTTATTGCTAAAATAGCACCCCACAATAGCTCCTTTGAGAGCTAATCTTGTTCATGTTATCTATTTTTTTTTTTGTGTGTCCCACAGACACTTATGTTGCATAGACTGTCTTGGTAATTACTACGGTGCCACTGCCAGGCCCAGCACATTCAGTAACTACCTGTGTGTGTGACAGGCAGCTGCACCTTTGTAATCCCAATCACTGCACCTGTTCACTGTTCAGTGCTCCTACCTACCTATACCTACGTAAGCGCAAGCATTGTTAATACCACCAGTCATTGCACCTGTTCAGGGTACCTATGTGTGTGTGACAGGCAGCTGCACATTTGTAATTCCAATCACTACACCTGTTCACTGTTCAGTGCACATACCTACCTACCTACATGAGTGCAAGCAGTGTAATATATCACCAGTCATTGCACCTGTTCAGGGTACCTGTGTGTGTGTGTGACAGGCAGCTGCACATTTGTAAATCCAATCACTGCACCTGTTCACTGTTCAGTGCACCTACCTACCTAACTACCTACCTACCGACCTACGTGAGTGCAAGCAGTGTAATATACCACCAGTCATTGCACCTGTTCACCGTACCTGTGTGTGACAGCTGCACATTTGTAATACCAATACCTGAATACCTGTTCACTGCACCTGTGTGACCGCACACTGTGTAGTATACCAGTCCGTGCCCACCTGTGTGACAGCTGCACATTGTATTGTAATACCAGTCACTGCTACCTTTCACTGCACCTGTGTGACTGCACATTGTTTTAGTCAAATAAGTGCATACCTTTTACTTTATCCCCTGATATGGACAAAACAGGTAGAGGCAGAGGCAGGGGCAGACCCAGAGGCAGGCCACCCAGCAGGTCTGTTCGAGGTCATGCTGACGTGATTTCGTGCAGCCCTGGCCCAAAGTACAGTGCTCAGAAGAAGGCACGTCCCATCAACTCCCAAAATTGTCAGGACGTAGTTGACTATTTAACACAGAACACCTCATCTTCCGTGGCCACCAGCGCTACTCCAAGTACCACATCCGCTACATTTGACACTTCGCAGGAGTTATTTGCTTGTGAATCACGGATTCACAGCCATTATTGTTACAACAAGATGAAGGCGCTAAGCAAGTTACACCACCTCATGTGTCTGAGTTAGGCGACACTCTAGACATAAGGTGTGAGGAGGAGGATGATGAAGTACCTGCTGTTGGTGCAGTTTTGGAGGTGTCTGATACAAGCAAAGCTTTGGAGGATGATTATGATGATGATACTGCCATGGATGCCACGTGGGATCCTAAGAGACACGATGACCAAGGGGACAGTTCAGAGGGGGAGTCAGAGAGGAGTAGGAGGAGACAAGTTGCTGAAAGAAGCACGGGGAGCTCGTTGTCATAAACAGCTGGTGGCAGTGTCCGGCGCCATGCATCGCCACCTATGGACAGCCAGCCAACATGCCCTTCAACATCAACTGCTGAAGCCACCATAGTGCCCACACCCCAGGGTGGCTCAGCGGTGTGGACATTTTTTAGTGTGTAAGCCAAAGATCAGAGCAATGCCATCTGTTCTCTCTGCTACCAAAAATTGAGCCATGGAAAGGCCAACACCCACGTAGGGACAACTGCCTTGCGAAAGAACATGCTGAAAACTTGAAGGCACAAACTGCATTGGAAAGACCACCTGAGCAAAAGCAGCACACAAAAGCAAAGCCACCCTCCTTCTCCTCTTCCTCCTTCAGGTGCATCATCTTATTCAGCTGCTTTCTCCTTTGCACCTTCACAATCACAGCCAACCTCCTCCTCTCACCTTGAGTGGCTCCTGCTCCTCGGCCCACAACAGCAGCCAGGCCTGCTGCCACCTCCTCTCTTTCTCCTCCTGCTACATCCTCTTTGCTGTCGTCCTCCTCCTCCTCCTTGGCTGAGTGGCAGTTTAACTCTACTGGTGCTGCAATCTCCTCTTGGGCTACACAGCCACAGCCCCCAAGGGCCTGTGCTGCATGACAGGTACTATGGTGTCACGCCATCTTAGACATGTCTTGCCTCAAAGCAGAGAGTCACACTGGAGCAGCTCTCCTGGCTGCTCTGAACAAACAGGTGGATAAGTGGCTGACCCCGCACCAACTGGAGATCGGCAACATGGTGTGTGACAATGGCAGCAATCTCATTTCGGCTTTGAATATCCTGCATGGCACATGTGCTCAATCTCGTAATTCCGAGATTTGTGTCTAAGTACCCAGGCTTACAGGACGTCCTAAAGCAGTCCAGGAAGGTGTGTGGGCATTTCAGGCGGTCTTACAGACCACCTGAAGAAACAACTTGCCGATGAGACGCTTGTTTTGCGATAGCCCGACTCGCTGGAATTCGACCCTCCTGATGTTCGACTGCCTGCTACAACAGGAGAAAGCCATCAAACAATATCTCTACAACTACAGTCAAAGGACACAGTCTGGGGAGATGGGGATGTTCTGGCTGAAGTACTGGACACTCATGCGAAATGCCTGCAGGCTCATGCGGCCATTTGAGGAGGTGACAAACCTGGTGAGTCGCAGTGAAGGTGCCATCAGCGACTTGATCTCATATGCCTTCTTCCTGGAGCGTGTCGTGTGTAGAGTGGTGGATCAAGCTGTGGAGGAGCGTGAACAGGAACAGGAACGGGAGGAAGAGTTGCAGGATCAATTCTCCGCAGAAGCAGATGATTCCTCAACACCTGCGGCAGCACAGAGGGAAGAGGAGGAGAAGGAGGAAGAGTCATTTGGGTAGGAAGAGTCAGATGACGAGGAAGGTGTTGTTTTGGAGGAGGAGGATGAGGTGGAAAAAAAAACCGCATCAGGTGTTGCAGGAGGCTTGTGCTACTAAACTTTCCCGTGGTATTGTTCATGGCTGGGGGGAGGAAGAGAACTTAGCTGACATCACTGAGGAAGAGCAAGAGGAGATGGATAGTACATCTGCATCCAACTTTGTGCAGATGGGGTCATTCATGCTGTCCAGCCTGCTGAGGGACCCCCGTATAAAAAAACTCAAGGGGAATGGCAAATACTGGGTGGCCATGCTACTAGACCCTCGGTATAGGCACAAAGTGGCTGAGATGTTTCCAAATCACCAAAAGGCAGAAAGGATGCAACACTTGCAGAACAAGCTGGCATCTATGCTTTACAATGCGTTTAAGGGTGATGTCACAGCATAACGCAATAAAGGTGCCACTGCCAGTAATCCTCCTCCTCCCATGTCCACGCAGGCAAGGACAGGATGCTCCAGTGATCTCATGGTGATGTCGGACATGCGGACATTCTTTAGTCCAATGCGTCGCCCTAGCGATTCCGGATCCACCCTCCACCAATGCCTCGACCAGCAGGTAGCTCACTGTGAGCAGCGATGAACCCTTGGACTACTGAGTGCACAGGCTTGACCTGTGGCCAGAGCTGTCCCAATTTGCCATCCAACTTCTGTCTTGCCCTGCCTCAAGCGTCCTGTCAGAAAGGACCTTCAGCGCAGCTGGAGACATTGTCACTGGGAAAAGAAGTCGCCTAAGTCAAAAAAGTGTTCAGTACCTCACCTTTATCAAAATGAATGAGGCATGGATCCCGGAGGGTTACTACACGCCTGAAGGTGAAGTCAGTCCTCGCACACAGCATCTCTGCCTGCACACCGTGTGACTGCCTGCCCCATGACTAAGTCGCTTCAGTCCTCACACAGCATCTCTGCCTGTGGGCTTGACTGCCTCTTCTACCACCACAAACAGGGTCCGGGGGGGGGGGGGGGGGGGCTGGGGCACACCGCACACCAAAGATAATAAGGTCGTTGCTGCATTGTGGACAGACCAAATTCGATCAGCTGGACATTCACCGTTGTTCTGTCATTGAGCTACCTCAGCCTGGCGACCATATGGGCTTGAAAACCGCTATCGCCTGCACTCTCGCCATGGTGTGCACCAGTCCAGCACGGCCGTCACAACACAAACAGCTGTTTGTGGTGCGTTACACAGTGAGTTTTGTCTGTCAGTGTGAAGCAGTACTCTAATTACACTCCCTGATTGATGTATACACATGCAAGATATTTAAAGCACTTTAGACCTCCAATTTAGCATGCAATGTGATTTCTGCCCTTAAAAAGCTGCTTTGCGTCAAATCCAGATTTTTCCCTGGGACTTTTGGCGTCTATCTCGTCATCCATGCAAAAACTCAGATGTTAGACCCCTTGAAACATCTTTTCAATCACTTTTGTGGCCAGCATAAATGTTTCTAATTTTCAAAGTTCGCCTCCCCATTGAAGTCTATAGTGGTTTGCGAAAGTTCACGAAAGTTCGCAAACCTAAAATCGGAGGTTCGGGCCATTTCTATATATAATCTATATGCAATGCAAGTAAAAAACAAAAAGAAAAAACAATACAATAAATCTAAAATAATGCTTTCATTGATCCTTGCAATTTATATGGTAGACCTGAAATAAAAGCAGTGGGTTCTTTTCCTCATAGAAAAAGATTTCTATTATTTCTATATTTGGAGAAATACAATTATTTTATTTTATAGTGCAATGACTAGTGCAAGAAAACTTTTTCATTTCACTCATCTCTGACCAAAATTACTTTTTTTGTTGGTAACATTTATAAATGATATTTTTTATAATTTTTGTAATTATAGTTGAAAAAAAAACCTTTTGACAAAGAAATGTTTCCTCTGGGGCGCAATCATCGAAGTCTGTCAGTTTGAAAAGCCTCTTTTGCATTTGAAGAACAAAGCACAGCATTCACAGCATGCCTTTAGGACACGACGTACATTGACTTTGCTGAATCACTTATTAATCACCATTGCAGGTAATTTGATCTCACAGCAGCTAGAAATTAGAAATGTTTCAGTCTAAATTGCTAAGAGCTCCTCCTGGTGGATTTGTTGGGAGCATATTAATTATTCACTGGGATTGTTTCATACTTATCTCATAAAACATAAATAGGAATCTATATTTTCATGCAGAAAAATAAAGATATTATGTACAGACAAGTAAAATGTTAAGCCCCATCTACACGATACGATTCTTTGTGCGATTCGATTACGATTCTATTTACAAGCCGATTAAATCCGACATGTCCGATCAGGATTCGATCCGATTCAATTCGATTTTCCATTGTTTTTCAATGGCAAATCGAATTGAATCGAATCGAATCCCGATCGGACATGTTGGATTTAATCGGATTGTAAATAGAATCCTAATCGAATCGCACAAAGAATTGTATCATGTAGATTGGGCTTTAGGAAAAGAGGACAGATTTCCTTTAAGGGATACATATGCTGGCAGCATAAATGTATGATTGTCCCAAGATCAATACTCCTTTTATAATAAACTAGCTGGTCGCCCGGCCTTGCCCGGGTATGTATTTGGCCGGTGATGGCTCCGCCCACTTTCCCTAATCCTAACACAATTACTCAATTACTTCATGACCAAGTTTGTGAGCTTTGCAGTGTTTGACATCAATAATTTGCATTGAAATAAAATAAATCGCATTGGCTGTGGCTCCACCCTTTTTCTGAATTTGAACCCCAATCACCCAATGGCCAACTGTACCAGGTACAGGTGATTAACCTCCTTGGCGGTTAATTTTTTTTTGCAAATGGGCAAAAAAATCGTTTTTTTTTATTTTTTTTTTGTTTCATGTAAAGCTACCAGAGTGGTAGCTACATGAAACACCACTAGAGGGCGCATGTGGCCCTCTAGTGCGATCGTCGCCGGCATCAATAGCAAACAGGGGAGCGCGTATATAACGCGTTCCCCTGTTTGGCTTCTCCTGTCGCCATGGCGACGATCGGCATGACGTCATGGACGTCAGCCGACGTCCTGACGTCATGCGCACTCGATCCAGCCCATAGCGCTGCCCGAAACTCATTGGTCCGGGCAGCGCAGGGCTCTGGCGGGGGGGGCCCTCTTTCGCCGCTGCGTGTGGGCGATTGCCGCAGAGCGGCGGCGATCGAGCTGTGCGCGCGGCTAGCAAAGTGCTGGCTGCGCGCACAGCACTTTGAATGGGGCGAATCGCCCCAGCAGGCCCTGAGAAATCCTCCTGCGCGGCATAGCCCGAGCTCAGCTCGGGCTTACCGCCAGGGAGGTTAACAGTGCAAGAGGCTTGTGCCATTAACAGTGCAATAATTGCAGCAAATAAATATTCCCCTTGAAAACCGATAGGTGGATTTTGATTGGCTTTTGTAGGCTCCACTCACTTTTCTGAATATTAATCCCAGTCACCAAGTGACCGACTGTGCAAAGTTTGAGATCCCTACCATTAACAGTGTAAGAATGGCTGCGGTTTACATTTACCCAATGAAATTTGTATTTTTCTCTGCCCAGTGATGTCCCACCATTGCTCGGGTATGTATTTGGCTGGTGTTGGCTGCGCCCACTTTTCCTAACCCTAACACACAATTAATCAATTATTCAATGACTAAGTTTGTGAGCTTTGTGGTCTTTGGTATCAATAACTTGCATTAAAATGAAACAAATCAGATTGGCTGTTTCATGGCTCCACCCTCTTTTATCAGTTTAAACCTCAGTCACCCAATGACCAACTGTACCAGGTTTGAGGTTTGTGTCATTAACAGTGCAAGAATGGCAGCAATGAAATATTACCCTGAAAATCAATAGTAAATCCAGAAGATCCGCACACTCACATGTAGACCAAGTCTGCTGTTTTATTCAAAAGACGTGACACTATTCCACTCCATAACCAACAATTCGTTTCGGGGCCCCAAGGGGTCCCCTTTGTCAAGGTATGAACACAGAATGGTAACCTTGTTACCATGTCACTAAGAATGACACGAGACTAGGATTAGACTGTAAGATCCTGATGTCAGTAACAAGAGGCAGAAATTAAACTGCTCCTGAGGGCAGTTAGTGGTGTGTTACACACACCCCTAGTCATCTGTCACACACACATACACTGCACACACACGCACGCATACTGTGGGATGCAGATAGTGGCACTTACCCACCCTGGGATGCACATGTATCCCCATGCCCTCCTTCCGTTGCAATGCGGCTCCCATGAATGTCCCCTGGTTACTGCTGTCCTCCGCTCTTTCCCTGACAGTGCGGCCCCCTCCATTAATGTCCTGCCAGTTACTGGCTGCTGCGCTCCGTTCCTTCAGCAGAAGGTGTCCCCATGCTGTGCCATGCTGCGGTCCGCTCCTCTCCCTCCGATAAAGTATACAGGCAGCGGCACTTGCTTCTGCCCCAATGGTGGCGGCTATGGTCTGCCCAATACCGACAGCGTACTTTGTATGGTAAGGGTCCTTGGTTGATGACCAAATCAAACGAGGTCCCTTAAAGGGATACTGTAGGGGGGTCGGGGGAAAATTAGTTGAACTTATCCGGGGCTTCTAATGGTCCCCCGCAGACATCCTGTGCCCACGCAGCCACTCACAGATGCTCCGGCCCCGCCTCCAGTTCACTTCTAGAATTTCAGACTTTAAAGTCTGAAAACCACTGTGCTTGCATTGCTGTGTCCTTGTTCCCGCTGATGTCACCAGGAGCGTACTGCGCAGACACAGACCATACTAGGCCTGCGTAGTACGCTCCTGGTGACATCAGCGGGATCGAGGACACGGCAACGCAGGCACAGTGGTTTTCAGACTTTAAAGTCTGAAATTCCAGAAGTTAACGGGAGGCGGGGCCGGAGCATTGGGGAGTGGCTGCGCGGGTACAGGATGTCTGCGGGGGACCGTTAGAAGCCCTGGGTAAGTTCAACTCATTTTCCCCCGACCCCCCTACAGTATCCCTTTAAAGACACAAAATAGAAGTACGCTGTCGGTATTGTGCAGACCACCAGCTGGGCGGAAACATGTGCCGCTGCCTGTATACTTTATCGGAGGGAGAGGAGCGGACCGCAGCATGGCACAGCATGGGGACACCTTCTGCAGAAGGAACGGAGCGCAGCAGCCAGTGACTGGCGGGACATTAATGGAGGGGGCCGCACTGCCACGGAAGGAGTGGAGGACAGCAGTAACCAGGGGGACATTAATGAATGGGAGGGGGGGGACCCTTCTCCGACATATGGCGCCTGTAGGCACGTGCCTAGAGTGCCTTATGGGAAATCCAGCCCTGGTTAAAGGGGAGCTGAAGTAAGAGGAATATGGAAGCTGCCAGATTTATTTCCTTTTAACCAATATCAGTTGCCTGGCAGCCCTGTTCGTCTATTTGGCTACAGCAGTATCTGAATCACACCAGAAACAAGCATGCTAATCTTGTCAGATCTGACAATAATGTCAGAAACACCAGATCTGCTGCATGCTTGTTCAGGGGCTGTTGCTAAAAGTAAGAGGCAGAGGATCAGCAGGGCTGCCAGGAAATGGTATTGCTTAAAAGGAAATAAACATGGCAGCCTCCATATCCCTCTCACTTCAGTTGTCCTTTAAATGGGGACTACCTGTATTTTGCTAGTATTTAGCTCCACCCACAACATGCCATGGCCATGGCCATGCCCACTTTTTGCCACATCCCGCTGTGCATGCCGCTTTCTTCAGTGTCGGAGCCATGCACATTTTTCGCTGCAGCGCTCTTCGCACACGAACACGAGGGTGGGGTGGCTAGTGGGCAGGCACAGCAACCAGTCGGTGGGCCCAGGGAGGGGGGGCCCAGGCCAGGCCTGATGATGTGTGAGGGGCCCCAAAATTTCTGATGGCGGCCTTGATCTCAATATTAGGTAGCCAAGTGCAATCCCTAAGGATAGGTATCCAGACATAGCTACCTAATTGGTAGCTAGATGTATCCCCCCTCTGTTTACGATGCCCCCCAGTATAGATAGCCAGATGACCCCTACAATATTGGTAACCATTTTACCCCCAACTATAGGAAACCAGATTACCAGATTACCCCCACAGGTAGTCAGAGGTGCCCTCAGTGTAGGCAGCCAGAGCCCTTCATCATGCAAAGCACATCTCTGTCTCCTCCTCTTTTACTACTATGCTGGCACAAGCAGGCTCACATATATGCAGCAACTATGGCAACATAGACACACAATCTGTCTCTGATGCCCTGGCACCTCTCCTCACATCATACGTCACTAATCCGGACTTGGCAGCTACACGCTACCACAGCTCAATCACACAAGTCAAGGATGCCATCACATCTTATACCAATGTTTGCCCTCATCATATCAGTCACCAACCCTAGCCAAATAAAGCTAATAAAGCTGAAATAGTACTTAAGAGTAGCTGAGCGGCGTTAGAGAAAAGCCAACTCACATCAGAGTTTGATACTGTTTACCATACCTTACTCTACAGATACTTTCATCTATAGGCCTAAGGGTCTCCCTCTCTCCTGGATATCTTCCGATCTCTCTGGAATCTCTTTCTCAGTCTCCTCCTACTCAGATCAGATCTCTTCTCTACATCCTTTGTCTGTGGGGGTACCGTAAGGCTCTGTTCTAGGTCCCCTCCTCTTTTCCATCTACATCCACAGCCTTAGAAATTTAATTAACTCATTTGGATTTAAATACCACTTGTATGCAATGGTAAACAGCTGTACCTCTCAGCCCCAGACCGTAACTCCCTCCTCACTCATGTTTCTGACTGCTTGTCTACTATATCCTTTTCCATGATCTCTTCTTTCTTAAAATGATATCAATATGAGTAAGACAGAACTAATCATATTTCTACTTCTTGGCCTGATTTAACAATAAATGTTAACACCCCTATAACTTCAGTTCCCAAAGCACATTACTTAGGGGTTATAGTGCTATTGAGAGACGAGGAGCTAGGGGGGTCGGGGTAGGACAAGTGCCCCCGGGCGCTAGGTCCCCAAGGGCGCCCCCAGCTCAGCTGCAGTGTTTTTTTTTTTAATTCATTTATTTTATCGATACGCTGCTACGCAGCGCTCACCGCCGGGCCAGATCTCCCCATCCCCACTCAGCGAGTGACGTCACTGACGTCACACGTCATGATCGCCGCACCGCTGCGCAGAGTCATTATAGAAGTGGAATGCTGCGCAGAGCGGCAAGTCAGCAGAAGAGGCGCCGCCAGCCAGCCCAGCCCGCCGGTCCTTGAGCCCCAGCCCAGCCCCATCCTTCTAGAGGCTAAACTAAACAGGCAGACAGCGTGGAGCTGCCGTGCGTGCGTGGAGCCCCAGGTCAGGTGAAGCTGAGCCCAGGACCAAAGTGCGCGGTGGGGGCCTAAACAGTTATGGTGGTCAGGTCAGGTGGTGGAATATGTTACTGAGGGAGGGTGGGTGAGATTAGGAGGGGGGGGGGCGGTGGGGGCCTAAACAGTTATGGTGGTCAGGTGGCCCTGCCTATATATACTGGGCACATATTATACCCCTGGCTACATATACTGGGCACATATACCCCTGGCTACATATACTGGGCATATATACCCCTAGCTACATATACTGGGCACATAAACCCCTCGCTATTTAACCACTTCCCGACCGCCGTATGTACAATTGGCAGCCGGGAAGTGGACCCCGCAAGGACTGCCGCATGTACAAATGGCGGCGGTTCTTGTACGGGCATGGGCGGCGCGATCGCGTCATTCGTGACGCGATCGGCCGCCGGCGACTGGCTCCGCCCCCCTTGCGCTGTAACCCGCCGGCCGTTCGGAAGCGACGGCGGGTTACTAGCACCCGGATCGCCGCATACAAAGTGTATAATACACTTTGTAATGTATACAAAGTGTATTATACAGGCTGCCTCCTGCCCTGGTGGTCCCAGTGTCCGAGGGACCACCAGAGCAGGCTGCAGCCACCCTAGTCTGCACCCAAGCACACTGATTTCCCCCCCCCCTGCCCCCTGATCGCCCACAGCACCCCTCAGACCCTACCCTGCCCACCACCCAGACCCCTGTTTGCACCCAATCACCCCCCTAATCACCCATCAATCACTCCTTGTCACTATCTGTCAACACTATTTTTTTATGCCCTAAACTGCCCCCTGCTCACTCCTGATCACCCCCCCACCCCTCAGATTCTCCCCAGACAACCCCCCCAGAGCCAGCCCCCCCCCCCCGTGTACTGTATGCATCTATCCCCCTGATCACCTGTCAATCACCTGTCAATCACCTGTCAATCACCCATCAATCACCCCCTGTCACTGCCACCCATCAATCAGCCCCTAACCTGCCCCTTTTGGGCAATCTGATCACCCACCCACACCAATAGATCGCCCACAGATCCGACGTCAGATCACCTCCCAAGTGCAGTGTTTACATCTGTTCTCTACCCTAAACACCCACTAATTACCCATCAATCACCCATCAATCACCCCCTATCACCACCTGTCACTGTTACCCATCAGATCAGACCCTAATCTGCCCCTTGCGGGCACCCAATCACCCGCCTACATGCTCAGATTGCCCTTAGACCCCCCCTTATCAATTCGCCAGTGCAATATTTACATCTGTTCTTCCCTGTAATAACCCACTGATCACCTGTCAATCACCTGTCAATCACCCATCAATCACCCCCTGTCACTGCCACCCATCAATCACCCCCTGTCACTGCCACCCATCAATCAGCCCCTAACCTGCCCCTTGCGGGCAATCTGATCACCCACCCACACCAATAGATCGCCCGCAGATCCGACGTCCGATCACCTCCCAAGTGCAGTGTTTACATCTGTTCTCTACCCTAAACACCCACTAATTACCCATCAATCACCCATCAATCACCCCCTATCACCACCTGTCACTGTTACCCATCAGATCAGACCCTAATCTGCCCCTTGCGGGCACCCAATCACCCGCCTACATGCTCAGATTGCCCTTAGACCCCCCCTTATCAATTCGCCAGTGCAATATTTACATCTGTTCTTCCCTGTAATAACCCACTGATCACCTGTCAATCACCTGTCAATCACCCATCAATCACCCCCTGTCACTGCCACCCATCAATCACCCCCTGTCACTGCCACCCATCAATCAGCCCCTAACCTGCCCCTTGCGGGCAATCTGATCACCCACCCACACCAATAGATCGCCCGCAGATCCGACGTCCGATCACCTCCCAAGTGCATTGTTTACATCTGTTCTCTACCCTAAACACCCACTAATTACCCATCAATCACCCCCTGTCACTGCTACCCATCAGATTAGACCCCTATCTGCCCCTAGGGCACTCAATCACCCGCCCACACCCTCAGAACGCCCTCAGACCCCAGCCCTGATCACCTCGCCAGTGCATTGCTTGCATCTAATCACACCTTGAGACACCCATCAATCACCTCCTATCACCCCCTAGCACACCTACCCATCAGATCAGGCCCTAATTTGCCCCGTGTTGGCTCCTGATCACTCGGCCAAACCCTCAGATCCCCCTCAGACCCCCTTTCGATCACCTCCCCAGTGCATTGATTGCATCTATTTTCCCCTCTAACCACCCCCTGAGACACCCATCAATCACCTCCTGTCACCCCCCTAGCACTCCTATCCATCAGATCAGGCCCAATACAACCTGTCATCTAAGAGGCCACCCTGCTTATGAATGGTTCCACAAAATTCGCCCCCTCATAGACCACCTGTCATCAAAATTTGCAGATGCTTATACCCCTGAGCAGTCATTTTGAGACATTTGGTTTCCAGACTACTCACGGTTTTGGGCCCGTAAAATGCCAGGGCGGTATAGGAACCCCACAAGTGACCCCATTTTAGAAAAAAAACACCCCAAGGTATTCTGTTAGGTGCATGACGAGTTCATAGAAGATTTTATTTTTTGTCAAAAGTTAGCGGAAATTGATTTTTGTTTTTTTTCACAAAGTGTCATTTTTCACTAACTTGTGACAAAAAATAAAATCTTCTATGAACTCGCCATACACCTAACGGAATACCTTGGGGTGTCTTCTTTCTAAAATGGGGTCACTTGTGGGGTTCCTATACTGCCCTGGCATTTTAGGGGCCCTAAACCGTGAGGAGTAGTCTAGAAAACAAATGCCTCAAAATGACCTGTGAATAGGATGTTGGGCCCCTTAGCGCACCTAGGCTGCAAAAAAGTGTCACACATGTGGTACCGCCGTACTCAGGAAAAGTAGTATAATGTGTTTTGGGGTGTATTTTTACACATACCCATGCTGGGGGAAACAGTAAATTCGGGCGCCTGAGGCTAGTGGACAAATCGGGCGCCGCCATTCACTTCTATAATAAATATCGTTTAATGGGCGCCCGGTAGGAAAAAAGGGCGCCGGAGAAAACTAACGTTTTAAAAGCGGCGCCCGGAGACTTAATGTTTTATTACTGTTTCTCATGATTACACATTATTTAATGATTTATACATGTTTAAATATTATTTTTAAACGAAAACCAGTACAATATTTTTCCCAAACATTATTTTTAAACGAAAAACATTTTTTTTTTTTTTTTTAACATTATTTTTAAACGAAAAAAATAACAGGGGGGTCTTAGGTTTAGGCACCAACAGGGGGGTCTTAGGTTTAGGCACCAACAGGGGGGTCTTAGGTTTAGGCACCAACAGGGGGTCTTAGGTTTAGGCACCAAAAGGGGGGTCATAGGTTTAGGCACCAACAGGGGGGTCTTAGGTTTAGGCACCAACAGGGGGTCTTAGGTTTAGGCACCAACAGGGGGGTCTTAGGTTTAGGCACCAACAGGGGGGTCTTAGGTTTAGGCACTAACAGGGGGGTCTTAGGTTTAGGCACCAACAGGGGGGTCTTAGGTTTAGGCACTAACAGGGGGGTCTAGGGGTTAGGGGTAGGTACAGGGAGGGTTACTTAGGCACCAACAGGGGGGGTCTTAGGTTTAGGCATCAACAGGGGGGGTTAGGGGTAGGTACAGGGAGGGTTACTTAGTAAAAAAAATTTTAAACGTTATTATGCGTTTCATTATTTAAACGAAAGATTAACGTTTTTACAATTGCCGATTTAATACACATTATTTAATGATTTATAACGTTTAAAAACATTACTTTTAAACGAAATACATTTTTAAACGTAATCCATGTTTATCGTTAAAAACCCGGCGCCCTTTTTTCCCATCGCCCCTTTTTAACGTACGCCATGCTGGGTGGGAGAAATCTCTCTGTAAATGGACAATTGTGTGTAAAAAAATCAAACAATTGTCATTTACAGAGATATTTCTCCCACCCAGCATGGGTATGTGTAAAAATACACCCCAAAACACATTATACTACTTCTCCTGAGTACGGCGGTACCACATGTGTGGCACTTTTTTACACCCTAAGTACGCTAACTTGTGACAAAAAAATAAAAACTTCTATGAACTCACCATACTCCTAACGGAATACCTTGGGGTGTCTTCTTTCTAAAATGGGGTCATTAGTGGGGTTCCTATACTGCCCTGGCATTTTAGGGGCCCTAAACCGTGAGGAGTAGTCTTGAAACAAAAATGACCTGTGAAATCCTAAAGGTACTCATTGGACTTTGGGCCCCTTAGCGCAGTTAGGGTGCAAAAAAGTGCCACACATGTGGTATCGCTGTACTCAGGAGAAGTAGTGTAATGTGTTTTGGGGTGTATTTTTACACATACCCATGCTGAGTGGGAGAAATATCTCTGTAAATGAACAATTGCGTGTAAAACAAAATCAAACAATTGTCATTTACAGAGATATTTCTCCCACCCAGCATGGGTATGTGTAAAAATACACCTCAAAACACATTATACTACTTCTCCTGAGTACGGCAATACCACATGTGTGGCACTTTTTTGCAGCCTAACTGCTCTAAGGGGCCCAAAGTCCAATGAGCACCTTTAGGCTTTACAGGGGTGCTTACAATTTAGCACCCCCCAAAATGTCAGGACAGTAAACACACCCCACAAATGACCCCATTTTGTAAAGTAGACACTTCAAGGTATTCAGAGAGGGGCATGGTGAGTCCTTGGCAGATTTCATTTTTTATTGTCGCAAGTTAGAAGAAATGGAAACATTTTTTTTTTTTTTTTTTTGTCACAAAGTGTCATTTTCCGCTTACTTGTGACTAAAAATATCTTCTATGAACTCACTATGCCTCTCAGTGAATACTTTAGGATGTCTTCTTTCCAAAATGGGGTCATTTGGGGGGTATTTATACTATCCTGGAATTCTAGCCCCTCATGAAACATGTCAGGTGGTCAGAAAAGTCAGAGATGCTGAAAAATGGGAAAATTCACTTTTTGCACCATAGTTTGTAAACGCTATAACTTTTACCCAAACCAATAAATATAGGCTGAATGTTTTTTTTTTTTCTCAAAAACATGTTTGTCCATATTTTTCGTGCTGCATGTATACAGAAATTTTACTTTATTTGAAAAATGTCAGCACAGAAAGTTAAAAAAATCATTTCTTTGACAAAAATTAATGTATTTTTTGATGAATATAATAAAAAGTAAAAATTGCAGCAGCAATCAAATAGCACCAAAAGAAAGCTTTATTAGTGACAAGAAAAGGAGCCAAAATTCATTTAGGTGGTAGGTTGTATGAGCAAACAATAAACCGTGAAAGCTGCAGTGGTCTGAATGGAAAAAAATTGCCTGATCCTTAAGGGGGGTAAAGCCCACGGTCCTCAAGTGGATATACTGGGCACATATACCCCTGGCTACATATACTGGGCACATATACCCCTGACTACATATACTGGGCACATATACCTCTGGCTACATATACTGGGGACATATACCCC
This sequence comes from Hyperolius riggenbachi, assembly GCF_040937935.1. Classification (NCBI taxonomy): domain Eukaryota; kingdom Metazoa; phylum Chordata; class Amphibia; order Anura; family Hyperoliidae; genus Hyperolius; species Hyperolius riggenbachi. The sequence goes on along the minus strand of NC_090646.1, from coordinate 72,102,453 downwards.
TGGCTACATATACTGGGCACATATACACCTGGCTACATATACTGAGCACATATACCTCTGGCTACATATACTGGGGACATATACCCCTGGCTACATATACTGGGGACATATACCCCTGGCTACATATACTGGGCACATATACACCTGGCTACATATACTGGGCACATATACACCTGGCTACATATACTGGGCACATATACCCCTGGCTACATATACTGGGCACATATACCCCTGACTACATATACTGGGCACATATACCCCTGACTACATATACTGGGCACATATACCCCTGGCTACATATACTGGGCACATATACCTCTGGCTATATATACTGGGGACATATACCCCTGGCTACATATACTGGGCACATATACCCCTGGCTACATATACTTAGCACATATACCTCTGGCTACATATACTGGGGACATATACCCCTGGCTACCTGTTCTGAGGACATCTCTACTAGAGTTGGGCCGAACCTCCGATTTTAGGTTCGCGAACCGGGTTCGCGAACTTCCGCGGAAGGTTCGGTTCGCGTTAAAGTTCGCGAACCGCAATAGACTTCAATGGGGATGCGAACTTTGAAAAAAAAAAAAAATTATGCTGGCCACAAAAGTGATGGAAAAGATGTTTCAAGGGGTCTAACACCTGGAGGGGGGCATGGCGGAGTGGGATACATGCCAAAAGTCCCCGGGAAAAATCTGGATTTGACGCAAAGCAGCATTTTAAGGGCAGAAATCACATTGAATGCTAAATGACAGGCCTAAAGTGCTTTAAAACATCTTGCATGTGTATACATCAATCAGGTAGTGTAATTAAGGTACTGCTTCACACTGACACACCAAACTGTTCACTGAACAGAACAGGTATGCAGTGGCGGGTTCACTAAACAGGTATACAGTGGCGGGTCCACTGAACAGAACAGGTATGCAGTGGCGGGTTCACTGAACAGAACAGGTATGCAGTGGCGGGTCCACTGAATAGGTATACAGTGGCGGGTCCACTGAACAGAACAGGTATGCAGTGGCGGGTTCACTAAACAGGTATACAGTGGCGGGTCCACTGAACAGAACAGGTATGCAGTGGCGGGTTCACTGAACAGGTATGCAGTGGTGGGTTCACAGAACAGGTATGCAGTGGTGGGTTCACAGAACAGGTATGCAGTGGCAGGATCACTGAACAGGTATGCAGTGGTGGGTGGTTTCACAGAACAGGTATGCAGTGGCAGGATCACTGAATAGGTATGCAGTGGTATGCAGTGGTGGTGGGTGGGTTCACAGAACAGGTATGCAGTGGCAGGATCACTGAACAGGTATGCAGTGGTGGGTGGGTTCACAGAACAGGTATGCAGTGGCAGGATCACTGAACAGGTATGCAGTGGTGGTGGGTGGGTTCACAGAACAGGTATGCAGTGGCAGGATCACTGAACAGGTATGCAGTGGTGGTGGGTGGGTTCACAGAACAGGTATGCAGTGGCAGCAGGATCACTGAACAGGTATGCAGCCAGGAAAAGCTAAGCCTAACTAATCTTTCCCTATGAGAGACAGCAGCTCGCCCTACTCTCTCTAATGCAGGCACACGAGTGGCCGTAATGGCCGCCGCTGCCTGCCTTATATAAGGGGGGTGGGGCTCCAGGGGCTAGTGTAGCCTAATTGGCTACACTGGGCCTGCTGACTGTGATGTAGAGGGTCAAAGTTGACCCTCATAGTGCATTGTGGGGCGAACCGAACTTCCGGAAACGTTCGCCTCCCGCAGGCGAACGCGAACCACCTAAGTTCGCCGGGAACCGTTCGCCGGCGAACCGTTCGGCCCATCTCTAATCTCTACCCCTGGCTACCTGTTCTGGGGACACCTATACCGCTGGCCACCTATTCTGGGGACATCTATACTGCTGGCCACCTATTCTGGGGACACCTATAGACCTGGGGCTACCTATTTTTGGGGAACCACTGCTGTCAGATTGAGTGTATTTTGGGGAACTGCTGCCAGGTAAGAGGTGTCTACCATATTAAGGGGGCATCTGCCTATTTATGTGAAATGCTGTCTATTTATGTGCCTCATGACTGCTGAATTTGTCTTGTTGGGGGCCTCATGTTTACTGAATTTGTCTTGTTGGGGGCCTCATGATTTGTTGGGGGCCTCAAGATCGCTGAATTTGTCTTGTTGGGGGCCTCATGATTGCTAAATTTGTCTTGTTGGGGGCCTCATGATTGCTGAGTTGGTCATGTTGGGGGCCTCATGATTGCCCATGATTGCTCAATTTGTCTTGATGGGGGGGGTGGGGGGCTTATGATTGCTGAATTAGTCTTGGAACATGCTGGAAGGTACATACTGAGGGAGGGTGGGTGAGCGTGAGCCTGTTAACTTCCTGTACATTTGGCTCCACCCATAACCACGCCCACATTTAATATGTGGCCATGTCCCTTGTGGGTCGCAGCATGCTGCGCGCGCCGCACCCTTCACCTTAGGGGTGATTAATAGTCTTTGTCCCCGGGCGCTGAAAGCCCTAGCTACGCCTCTGGCTATTAAACCTTATTTCCAAAGCTGAGAAAGAGAAAGTCGTTTTTTTAGTGATCCTGATTTGGAGTGATTTTGAAGAAATTGTGATTTTTGGAGCAATACTATATTTCAGTGATTTTTTAAGTGATTTTGGAGCAGTTGTGAGAAAAGTGAGCTCAAGATGGATGTTCACCCTGGATGAATATAAGTGATCAGCACAACTTTCGAATAATTGTAATAGTGCATCGTAATTCACAATAATGATGCAAAATCTTAATGCAAAATTTCGGGAAAAATAGTAAACAATTTCACGTGTAGTCATAATCAGGAACTGTAATTTCTCAGTTTCGTGTAATTTTGCCATTATTTTGTGCCAATTTTAATGGTTAATAGCAAAGCCCCCATACATGCTATCATCACCAAAATTGCTATGTATGTTAACCACTACAGGACCGCTCCACGACAAGTGGCGTGGATGCGGCGGCAGCCCCAGGACCACCCAACGCTGATTGCTGTGCAGTCCTGGGGTGTGTTTTTCAGGAGATCATCCGCTCCACCATCAGCCTCCCAGGAGACTTTTAGACAGTGAAACCGCAATCTATTTTCAGCATACAGCGTTGCGATCTACGGCAGCGCTGTACTGAGGACAGCCGTTTGACACGGCTGTTCTCCTGAGTGGCAGATAAGTGATCTGCTGTCATAGGCTGACGCCTATGCCAGCCGATCACGCTGATTGGCTGGCGGAGCGATGGAGGAAGGATTATTAAAATAATAAAAAAAAATTTTTATTTATTGAAAAAAAAATATTTATAGAAAAAAATAACCATCCTGGGAGCTATCACAAACAACAGAAAGCTCTGTTGGTGGGCAGAAAAGGTGGGGTCACTTGTGTGCTGAGTTGTATGGCCCTGCAGTGAGCTCTTAAAGCTGCAGTGGCCTAATTTGTGAAAAATAGTCTGGTCACTAAGGGGGGTAAAGCCTGTGGTCCTTAAGTAGTTAAATGGAATTTTGGGAATAAGGAAAACTGATTTTTTCAAAAAGACCTTGTAGTTTTGTAATAATTGATATTGAAAACGTTTAAAAACCATTTTTCTTTTGCATTTTTAATCAATTTTCTCAAAACTATAAGGTCGATTTGAATTTTCTTTTTTTAACTTGTTGGCACCATTCATCTTAAAGGACTTGCGAGGCCAAAATCCGGCCCCCAAATGTAAAAAAAGTTATCTACCTGTATGACTTTCTAAGGCACGGAGGACGCCGTCCGCGCCCTCCGTGCCGTTCCGCCGGGTCCCCGCCTCTCAATACGACCCCGAATGGCTCCCGACCCCATGGCCAGGGTCGGGCTCTGCTGCCTGTATAAAGATGGCCGCCGACCCTGGCCGCGGCTGCGCACTCCGCATGGCCGCTACTGCGGCTGCGCAGCACTAGGGCCAACCCCCCGATCCACGCAACAGGCTGTTTCCTGTAGCGTGGATCGGGGGGTTGGCCCTAGTGCTGCGCAGCCGCAGTAGCGGCCATGCGGAGTGCGCAGCCGCGGCCAGGGTCGGCGGCCATCTTTATACAGGCAGCAGAGCCCGACCCTGGCCGTGGGGTCGGGAGCCATTCGGGGTCGTATTGAGAGGCGGGGACCCGGCGGAACGGCACGGAGGGCGCGGACGGCGTCCTCCGTGCCTTAGAAAGTCATACAGGTAGATAACTTTTTTTACATTTGGGGGCCGGATTTTGGCCTCGCAAGTCCTTTAACAAATGTCGCAATTTTGGGTGATAGTATGTATAGGGGCTTTGCTATTAATCACAACATTTGGCACACAATTACAAAAGGATTACACGAAATCAATTGAATGTTCTAAAGAGTAATTGCCTATGGCTGTAATTATGAAAAATGATTCAAAATTTAGTATCATTAGAATTAGCACATTACGATCACTAATGAATATAAAGAAAAGTATTTACCATAGTTCCAGGCTTCGGACACAGGAAAAGGTGTTACAGATACAGTAAATGTATTGTGAGGGTGCCAAATAATGTTGTTTTTTTTAAATTCATTATTTATATTAATTAATCCTGCTTTAAGTTGATTTGTGCAGGAATGGGGGCAGAGGGTAAGATTTGGGGAAGGAGTTTGGCATCTGTGTTGAATTAAAGTAAATTAAACAATAAAGTTAAAATGAAAATAATAGCCATAACAGTAGATTATTTTACCGTATTTGTACCATAATCTGCTAATACTATTCATAATAACAAATTATTCAGAAACTACAGTATGCTTCCTGGAAGAGTCATAGTCACACTTTTTTTTTTTTTTTTTTTTTTTTTTAGAAATAAAGTTTCAGCTGAAATAGTTGGATCTAGTTTGGTTCAGCCTGTGACTTAGTCATTGCTATGGGATGCATAATGAAAATGTATATTTCTACTTCCCTTTGATGCTATTACAAGCCCAGGGGCCCCTCACTGGATGAATATTATGGATAAAAGAACTCTGGCATTCTAACTGATATCAAAAGTTGCCCAAACACAATGAGACCTGTGTAATTGCATTAAATGAGAACTCCAAACTTTAGAAGAGTTCATTAAAATGTAGAGCAGGAAAGGTCTGTAAAATTATAATCATGCCCCAATTGCACTTTATTTAATGTAGACTTCGGTATAGGAGATCTTCCTGAAAGGAATACAGTTATTTAGATTCACTCTGAAAATATTTAAAAGTGTCATACAAAGTGCCATATCCATAGCGAGGGTGACATCTGTGACCTCATTGCCATTCATGAAAGATCAGGCAGTTAAAGCTAAACTTTCTTTCTTTTTGATTCACAAAAGGTTGTAACATTGCCAACTGCATGGCAATGCTACCAGCCTGCACTGAAAATACTATCGCTGGTCACAACGTTACCTTTGCCAGGCATGTGCACAGTGTATGCGTGGTACGGAGGTAGCATAGCGCATGTTACACCGCTATCTGCACAGCGAGCCTTACTATTTTTAGTACAGGCCGGTAACATTGCCTCGTTTACATACAAATTCACATAGTCCTGCATGAAATCGGAAATATTTGCAACTCATTCATCATCCCTATATTGATATAGGAAACAATAATAACCACTTTCAGTGCAGCAGCTGGTTAATTCCATGTGCTGGGCCCACCATGAACTGCATTCCCCAGGCTATTGCCCATGAGGTCTTTGCAGAAAACTAATCTGCCTTTCAGTACAAAAAGCATTAAAGTCAACTCGAGATGAAAGCCATTTCAGGTTCTGTACTTACCTGGGGCTTCCTTAAGCCCTGTTGTCTCCCCGGGTAGCTTCTGTCCCCCGCAGTATGGCCCCGTAGCCTGGCCGAGTCGTGCTTCATCGCCCATGCTCGGCCTGGCCAGGTCCACTCCTCAATTGCGCTCTTATCCCTGGGAGCATTCTGCGCATGTGTAGTAGTACTGTGCAAGCACAGAATACTCCCAGCCGTGGAAGCACTTCGGGAGAGTGCATGACGAAGCGCTACTAGTCCAGGCTTTCATGCCATATTCCAGGGAGACAGCGAGGGACTGAGCTGCCTCAAAGGGGCTTAAGGAAGCCCCAGTTAAGTATGGTACCTGAGCTGTCTTTCATCTCAGGTGCACTTTTGCTTTGGTGAAATATCTGCAGTTAAATGTCCTACATTTCCTTTCATTAGGCTATGTGAAAATACTTGTTAGTAAACTTGAAATATTTGGTCTTCTTCCAAATGTTCTCTTCATAGCAGAGTTACACTTCACCATCCCCAAGTATAGACAGATCTGTGCTTAGACCACTTACTTGCCAACTGGCATAATGCCACCTTTACAGTTTGGTGGTGGTAGAATTATAGTCTGTCTTTCATGGTTGGGTGTAGGCAGGTATGTTTGGTGGTTGGGCATAAAGTGGAGATTATTAGTGAAATGGTATTCGCAATACCCCATGGATGTAGATATATGATGTGGATTTTGGGAGTGTTTTTGTACTGGTCTTCCTAACATAAAAATCCCTTCTTGACACTTCAGCCTAACTTTCCTCTATTGTTATATTAACCCTTTCTGATGTCAACACAAGTTTCTACACAAATCTAACCTGTTCCTGAAACCACACTTCAACCCCCCATCCTGCCACCTGCAATGGTGTCCCCTTCCTAAAGCCTAACCATAAGCTGCTCACTTGTGCTGTTGCCCCCTTCATTCTGCCTAACCTTAACCTCCCAGTAAAGCTGTCCCCTTCCTGATGCCAAACTCTAATCTTCTAAAAGTAAAAAGCTAACCTTCTCCTTCCCTCCCCTCTAACCTTAAAATGTCTTCTTTTTGCCTTACCCTAACAGTTAACACACACCAATACTGCCATTGTCTTCAGTGATCTCCAGATTTGTCTATGTATTACGAGTAGGTGATAGTAGGTGATACTCAAACAAAGTAACCATGAATAAAATGCTAATACCCCAAAAAATGACCATCAGCTTTGGCTATATATAACACTAAAGCAAATACCTGCTGATGAAAAATGTCAACCATTGTTGAGTCCTATGCTTCATCAATATACACAGTCAAACCCTTGTGCCCAAACTAACCATGGCAGACCAACCAGTTTTTGGTTAAACCTTTATTACAATTAAAGGAAAACTTAGTACCAAAAAACATGATGGCATTGTAGAGGTTCATGTACTTTTAACTTTCTGGAGGTCTCTTCTCTGCTTCACTATGACAATGTCCCGGGCACGGAGTATGATTTCGTAAGTCTGATGTAGAAGGACTTTGTTGGCCTGCAGAGAGTCCAGACCTGAACCAAATAGAAAATATTTGGAATGAAGCACCATTCTGACTACTAACCAGACCATATCATTAGGGCCACATCTCACTTCTGCATCTGAATGGGAAGAAATGCTCATAGGCATGTTACAAAATTTGACATAATTCAAGATTTACTGCTAACCTTTCTAGATGATGGATGCCTGTTAGAACGGTGAAGGTGGAGCCAGCCTCACATTAATGTTTATGGTATAAAAATGAAACATTGAAGGAGAACATATGGCTACGGCACGCCTTTGCTCACACACTCTTTTCCACGTATCCGAAGTTCATTTTTATAGCACTTTGTATATGAAAAATGAACTTTTGGAGTGAAATATTACTAAACTATCTTCAGAGACTTCTTATTAAGTTTTGCTGACTTAGCCGTTCCTTGGGAAGTTCCCCAGAAATTACGATCTGGTACTTTCATCTTAAAAATTCATGTCCTAGAAAGGTTACTGATTGAAATTCATATATTGTAATTCAGTCCTCCTTTGCTCCCATGATATACATTGCAAGCTGCTGCTCATCCTTTGTTCCTGCATGATAAATGTTCCATGAATTCAATGTTGTCTTCTTTTTTCCTGTGTCATTACGGGCAGGAGCGAAACAAATAGAGAACTGAAAAGCACAGCAGTCTGGAAATCATTTTCAAGAACATAAGCTTGCAAAGCTTGCTTTTTGATGGAAGAGGACATTAATTTGCAATATTGTTTGTTATGATGATATCTGCAGTGTATAAATAATTTGTATATTCATAAAACGAGAGTGCAGTCTGCAAAGCCAGACTCTGTAGCTTGTTTCACCTCCAAGTACTTCTGTCTGAGCTAACTGTTTAAAAGATCTTTTTTTTTGTTGTTTCACTGCTGTGCATTATTAACGTTATGGGCTAAGCACTAAGCGTTCGGCAGAAGGCAGACTACAAAGTATTAATCTGGATGTTGGTGCCGCTGTGTTGGGAAATGTTAACGTCACACCCATGGGCAAATAAACTTGGAGTCCAAGACGTAAGTACAGATGTAGGTAGAAAAATGCTGTAAGAGGTGAAATAAGGGCTGTATTTCCATCAATCATGGGTGACAACTGTTCACCAGCGTAAAGCTGGTGAAAAGTCTCATCACCCCTGCCCCCCCCCCCCCCCCCCTGCTTCTTCAGGCATCTGGGAGCCTTTTTTACTAAGAAGACCCCAGATGCTAATCTTAGATAGGTGAACTGAGTCATTTTTTACTTCCTAATTATTTAGTGTATATTTTTTTTTTTTATATAAAACTTTTCTCACCCATCACTGGCCCTTAGGACACACACCATACTTCTTCTTATTGATGGCTTTCCCGTATTATACTGCTCAATAAGCTCGAGCAAAGTTCTTTGAGTCTCCTGCTGGGGCTCCCCATTGGTCCAGGCTTTTATCCAATAAGAATTGTCCCTGAGGAGATTTTTCTTTGGTCAGTTTATTGCACCAGTGAGCCTGATTCTCGTTGCTCATGGCTCACAAAACAAAGAACAAAGCAAAAAAAAAAAAATGTGTATGTGGTTTATGTAATGGTAGGCATGGCTGGGAAGATGGTGGAGAATGGCCGGTAGGATGATAGGAATGTGGCAGTTACCTGTATGCATGCTAAATTCTTGGCATTTGCGACTCCGACCAGCTTCCTTAGGTGAGAACCAGCTTCTTCTGCTTGGAGACTTCTTCTGGTTGTGATCATATGATTGGGGATGAAGAGAGGGTGGGGGCTTTGAAGATGAGTGGGTTAATTATATGTGTGAGTTAGTGAAAAGTTATAGGGGTTCTATAACAATCTTTGTAACAAATTGGTTTCTAGGTGCTAGGATTTATATATCCTACTAATATAATAAATGGGAATGTTTGGATGTTTGTTACTCGATCACGCAAAAACGGCTGAACTGATTTGAATAAAATTTGGCACACACATAGTACATTACCTGGAATAAAGTATAGGATACTTTTTATTCCCATAACCAAAAAGAGACAAATACAAATTTCACTGGAAAATGTAAACTGCAGCCATACACTGTTACACTGGAGGTGTGTTTAGCTTCTAAGGGTAGAATGGTTAATTTGCATATATTCAGCAGTGATGCCCTGGGAGACATCTCAAGCTCCCTCCAACCTGAATTATCGCAAATTCTTTCTGTTTTAAGGAAGCAAACATTTGTTTTTCTTAACATCTTAGTAAGGGGGCTTTTAGGACCATTGTAGTCCCTTATACACTCCAATGAGTTCTGGGTCACCATGAGCCTGCTGGGTAGCATGTCCCTCTCGGTGTTACAAGCCCTACTGCATAGAGCCAAATTAATCCATGCCAAGCACTGATGAGGATCAAACAATCCAAAACAGTCTGTATGCATGTTGGATTATTATAGCTCTGTACAATTTAACAAGCTGACACATCATTGCATTCCAGTGGTTCTAGAGGTGTGTTTAGCTTCTAAGGGTAACAATGGTTAATTAGCATATTTTCAGCAGTGATGCACAGGGACACATCTCAAGCTCACTCCAACCTGAATTATCGCAAATTCTTTCTGTTTTAAGGAAGCAATCTTTAGTTTTTCTTACACTGTTAATGGTAGGGTTCTCAAACTTTGCACAGTTGGTCGTTGGGTGACTAGGGTTATAATTCAGAAAAGTGGTTGGAGCCTATAAAAGCCAATCAAAATTCACCTAATGATTTTCAAGGGGAATATTTACATTTCTGCCATTCTTGCACTGTTAATGGCACAAGTCTCAAACCTGGTATAGTTGATCATTGGGTGACTGGGGTTCAATTTCAGAAAGGGGGTGGAGCCACAAATAGCCAATCAGATTTGTTTCATTCCAATGCAATTTATTGTTGCCAAACACCACAAAGCTCACAAACTTGGTAATTGAGTAATTGATTAATTGTGTGTTAGGGTAAGGAAAGTGGGCACAGCCAACACCAGCCAAATACATAAGCGGGCAACGCCGGGTCATAAGTGGGCGGAGACAAATACAAATTTTACTGTGAAAATGTAAACAGCAGCCATTCTTACACTGTTAATGGTAGGGTTCTCAAACTTTGCACAGTTAGTTACTGGGTGACTGGGGTTAATATTCAGAAAAGTGGGTGGAGCCTACAAAAAACAATCAAAAATTACCTATTGATTTTTCAGGGGAATATTTCATTGCTGCCATTCTTGCACTGTTAATGGCACAAGCCTCAAACCTGGTACAATTGATCATTGCGTGACTGGGGTTTAAATTTATTTAAGGGGGTGGAGCCCCAAACAGCCAATCTGATGTGTTTCATTTTAATGCAGGTTATTGATGCCAAAGACTTCAGAGATCACAAACTTGGTCATTGAGTAATTCAGTAATTGTGTGTTAGGGTTAGGAAAAGTGGGCGCAGCCAACACCAGCCAAATACATAATCAGGCAATGCTGGGTCATCAGTAGGCGGAGACAAATACAAATTTCACTGAGAAAATGTAAACTGCAGCAATTCTTACACTATTAATGGTAGGGTTCTCAAACTTTGCACAGTTGGTCACTGGGTGACTGAGATTAATATTCAGAAAAGTGGGTGGAGCCTACAAAAGCCAATCAAAATCCACCTATTAATCTTTAAGGGGAATATTTAATTGATGCCATTCTTGCACTGTTAATCACCTGTACCTGGTACAGTTGGCCATTGGGTGATTGGGGTTCAAATTCAGAAAAGGGGTGGAGCCACAGCCAATCAGATTTATTTTATTTCAATGCAAATTATTGATGCCAAAGACCTCAAAGCTCTCAAACTTGGTCATTAAGTAATTTTGTGTTTGGGTTAGAAAAAGTGGGCGGAGCTAGCACCAGCCAAATACATACCTGGGCAATGCCGAGTCTTCAGTGGGCGGAGACAAACACAAATTTCACTGGGAAAATGTAAACTGCAGCCATTCTTACACTATTAATTGTGGGGTTCTAAAACTTTGCACAGTTGGTCACTGGGTGACTGGGATTAATATTCAGAAAAGTGGGTGGAGCCTACAAAAACCAATCACAATTCACCTATTGATTTTCAAGGCAAATATTTAATTGCTGCCATTTTTGCACTGTTAATGGCACAAGCCTCAAACCTGGTACAGTTGATCATTGGGTGACTAGGGTTAAATATTTAGAAAAGGGTTGGGGCTACAAACAGCGAATCAGATGTGTTTCATTTCAATGAAAATTATTCATGCCAAAGACCACAAATCTCACAAACTTGGTCATTGACTATTGACAATTGTGTGTTAGGGTTAGAAAAAGTGGCCACAGCCAACAGCAGCCAAATACATACCCGGTAAACATCAGGACATCAGTGGGTGGAGAAAAATAAAAATTTAACTGCCAGAATGTAAACTGCAGCCATTCTTACACTGTCTGTCAATGGCAGGGTTCTTAAACTTTGCACAGTGGGTGACTGGGATTAATATTCAGAAAAGTGGGTGGAGCCTACAAAAGCTAATCAAAATTCACCTATTGATTTTCAAAGCAGTGGAGCCACAGCCAATTATTGATGCCTAAGACCGCAAAGCTCACAAACTAGGTAATTGTGTGTTAGGATTAGAAAAAGTGGACAGAGCTAACACTAGCCAATTACATACCCGGGCAACGCCGGGCGACCAGCTAGTATATATATATATATATATATATATATATATATATATATATATATATATATATATATATATATATATACAGGATCTTCTCAAAAAATTAGCATATTGTGATAAAGTTCATTATTTTCTGTAATGTACTGATAAACATTAGACTTTCATATATTTTAGATTCATTACACACAACTGAAGTAGTTCAAAGCCTTTTATTGTTTTAATATTGATGATTTTGGCATACAGCTCATGAAAACCCAAAATTCCTATCTCAAAAAATTAGCATATCACGAAAAGGTTCTCTAAACGAGCTATTAACCTAATCATCTGAATCAACAAATTAACTCTAAACACCTACAAAAGATTCCCGAGGCTTTTAAAACTCCCAGCCTGGTTCATTACTCAAAACTGCAATCATGGGTAAGACTGCCGACCTGACTGCTGTCCAGAAGGCCATCATTGACACCCTCAAGCAAGAGGGTAAGACACAGAAAGAAATTTCTGAACGAATAAGCTGTTCCCAGAGTGCTGTATCAAGGAACCTCAGTGGGAAGTCTGTGGGAAGGAAAAAGTGTGGCAGAAAATGCTGCACAACGAGAAGAGGTGAACGGATCCTGAGGAAGATTGTGGAGAAGGACAGATTCCAGACCTTGGGGGACCTGTGGAAGCAGTGGACAGAGTGTGGAGTAGAAACACCCAGAGCCACCGTGTACAGGTGTGTGCAGGAAATGGGCTACAGGTGCCACATTTCCCAGGTCAAGCCACTTTTGAACCAGAAACAGCGGCAGAAGCGCCCAACCTGGGCTACAGAGAAGCAGCACTGGACTGATGCTCAGTGGTCCAAAATACTGTTTTCAGATGAAAGCAACATTTGCACGTCATTCGGAAATCAAGGTGCCAGAGTCTGGAGGAAGACTGGGGAGAGGGAAATGCCAAAATGCCTGAAGTCCAGTGTCAAGTACAGGTCAGGCGCTTCTGCAGCTGTTTCTGGTTCAAAAGTGGCTTTATCTGGGGAATGCGGCACCTGTAGCCCATTTCCTGTACATGCCTGTACACTGTGTCTCTGGATGTTTCTACTCCAGACTCAGTCCACTGCTTCCACAGGTCCCCCAAGGTCTGGAATCGGTCCATCTCCACAATCTTCCTCAGAGTCCGGTCACCTCTTCTCTCCTCTCCTCTTGTGCAGCGTTTTCTGCCACACCTTTTCCTTCCCACAGACTTTTCCCTGAGGTTCCTTGATACAGCACTCTGGGAACAGCCTATTCGTTCAGAAATTTCTTTCTGTGTCTTACCCTCTTGCTTGAGGGTGTCAATGATGGCCTTCTGGACAGCAGTCAGGTCGGCAGTCTTACCCATGATTGCGGTTTTGAGTAATGAACCAGGCTGGGAGTTTTTAAAAGCCTCAGGAATTTTTTGCAGGTGTTTAGAGTTAATTCATTGATTCAGATGATTAGGTTAATAGCTGGTTTAGAGAACCTTTACATGATATGCTAATTTTTTGAGATAGGAATTTTGGGTTTTCATGAGCTGTATGCCCAAATTCTCAATATTAAAACAATAAAAGGCTTTGAACTACTTCAGTTGTGTGTAATGAATCTAAAATATATGAAAGTCTAATGTTTATCAGTATATTACAGAAAATAACGAACTTTATCACAATATGCTAATTTTTTGAAAAGATCCTGTATATATACATACATACATACATACATACATACATACATACATACATACATACATACATACATACATACATACATATACATATACATATACATATTTTTATTACATTTGTTATATATAAACAAAAATACATATATATGATAAGCAAGACAAATGTTATATCAATAAGTGATACAGACATACTGATACAGACTGAAGTGGTCATAGGTTTAAAAAAAGGTGGTGACAACTTGACACGCTCAAGTTGATGGGTTAGAACTATTATTCCTCACTGACTAGGATATAGATCTATACATATAAAATCGTGTGTGTGTGTGTGTGTGTGTGTGTGTGTGTGTGCCGCGATCACGCGAAAACGGCTTGACCGATTTGAACGAAACTTGGTACACAGATCCCTTACTATCTGGGATGATATGTTCTGGGGGTCTCGGGTCCCCCCTGCACACGTAGGCGGAGCTACAAACAGCAAATCAAATTTCACCCATTCAAGTCAATGGAAAAAATGTAAAAGGCTGCTATTCTCACAGTAATCAAGCCAGAGTCCCCACACTTGGCACAGTTGGTCACTTGGTGACTGAGGTTACAAATCCAGGAAAAGTGGGCGGAGCATAAAACAGCCAATCAAATTTCAGTCGTTCATTTTAAATGGGAAAATGTAAACTGCAGCCATTCTTAGACTATTAATCGCAGGGTTCTCAAACTTGGCACACTTGGTCACTGGGTGAATGCAATTAAGATTCAAGAAAATGGGTGGAGCCTACAACAGCCAATCAAAATTCACCTATTGATTTTCAAGGGGAATATTTAAACTGCTGCTATTCTTACACTTTTAATGGCAGAGGCTTCAAACTTGCTACAGTCGGTCATTGGGTGACTGGGGTCCAAATTCACTAAAGGAGCGGGGCCACATACAGCCAATCAGATTTCCTTGGTGGATAAACTGCTTCCATTCACACATTTTTTATGCCAGGAACCTCAAAGCTCACAAACTTGGTCACTGAGTGACTGTGTGTCAAGGTTACAAAAAGTGGGCGGAGCCAAAACAACTTTTACTGGGAAAATATAAACTGCAGCCATTCTTACACCGTTAATGGCAGGGTTCTCAAACTTTGCACAGTTGGTCATTGGGTGACTGAGATTAAGATTTTGGAAGGTGGGTGGAGCCTACAACAGCCCATAAAAGTTCACCTCTTATACTGTTAAAAGCAGATGCCTCAAACCTGGTACAGTTGGTCACTGGGTGACTAGGGTCCAAATTCAGAAAGGGGGCAGGGCCACAAACAGCCAGATTTGTTTATTTTTCAATGGGAATATACAAAGTATTGATACCAAGGACCCCAAAGCTGATAAACTTGATAATTGAGTGACTGTATGTCAAGGCTTGAAAAAGTGGGCGGTGCCAACAACTACATTTTTAACATGGCAGGGTTCCCAAACTTTACAGAATTGGCCACTGGGTGACTGGGATGAATATTCAGAAATGTGGGTGGAGCCTACAACAGCCAATCAAAATGTATCTATTGATATTCAAGGGGAATATTCACATTGCTACCATTCTTACACTGTTAGTGGCAGAGGCCTCAAACCTGATACAGTCAGTCATTGGGTGACTGGGGTCCAAATTCACTAAAGGGGTGGAGCCACAAACAGCCAATCAGATTTGTTAGATTGATTTCAGCCATTCTGTTATTGGCAGGGTTGTCAAACGTGACACAGTTGGCCACTGGGTGACTGGGACTAATATTCAGAAAAGTGGGTGGAGCCTACAGCAGCCAATCAAAATTCACCTTTTGATTTTCAAGGGGAATATTTACATTGCTGCCATTCATGCACTAATGGCAGAGGCCTAAAATTTGCTACAGTCAGTCACTGGGTGACTGGGATTTAAATTCTGAAGGGAGCGGGCCAAATACAGCCAATCAGATTTGTTTAATTTCAATGGTAAAATGCAACTTATTGATGCCAAAGACCCCAAAGCTCATAAAGTTGGTCATTAAGTGACTGTATGTCAAGGTTAGAAATAGTGGGCGGAGCCAAAAACAACTAACTTTTTACATGGGAAAATGTAAACTGCAGCTTTTCTTACACTGGTAATGGCAGGGTTCTCAAACTTCACACAGTTGGTCACTGGGTGACTAGGATTAATATTCAGAAAAGTAGGTGGAGCCTACAAGAGCCAATAAAATTCACCTATTGATTTTCAAGGGGAATATTGAAACTGCAGCCATTCTCACACTGTTAATAGCAGAGGCCTCAAACCTGCTACAGTCGGCCGTTAAGTGTCTGGGGTTCAAATTCAGTAAAGGGGCGGAGCCAAAAACAGCCAGATTTGTTTGCTGTATAAACTGCTTCCATTAGCACAATTTTGATGCCAGGAACCCAAAAGCTCACAAACTTGGTTATTGAGTAGTGACTGTGTGTCCAGGTTACAAAAAGTGGGTGGAGTTAAAAACAGATTTTTCTGGGAAATTATAAACTGCAGCCCTTCTTCACTGTTAATGGCAGGGTTCTCAAACGTAGCATAGCTGGTTACTGGGTGACTGGGATTAATATTCAGAAAAGTGGGTGGAGCCTAAAAATGCCAATCAAAAATCACATGTCACTTTTCAAGGAGAATATTAAAATTGCTGCCATTCTTGCGCTGTTAATGGCACAAGCCTCAAACCTGATACAGTTGGTCATTGGGTCACTGGGGTTCAAATTCAGAAAAGGGGACAGAGCCACAAACAGTGAATCAGATTTGTTTCATTTCATGGGAAAATACAAATTATTGATGCCAAGGACCCCAAAGTTCACGAACTTGGGCATTGAGTAGTGACTTTGTGTCCAGGTTACAAAAAGTGGGCGGAGCCAAAAACACATTTCACTGGGAAAGTGTAAACTGCAGCCCTTCTTACACTGTTTATGGCAGGGTTCCCAAACTTTGCTCAGATGGTCACTAAATGACTGAGATTAATATTCAGGGAAGTGAGTGGAGCCTAAAATAGCCAATCAAAATTCACCTGTTGATTTTCAAGTGGAATATTTAAATTGCTGCCATCTTTATACTGTTAATAGCAGATGCCTCAAACCTGCTACAGTTGGTCATTGGGTGACTGGGGTTCAAATGCTGGAGAGGGGCGGAGCCACAAACAGCGTATCTGATTTGTTTAATTTCTATGGGAATATACAAATTATTGATGCCAAGGACCCCAAAGCTCACAAACTTGGTCATTGAGTGTGTGTTAGGGTTAGAAAGTGGGCGGAGCCAACACCAGTCAAATACATATCCGGGCAATGCCGGGTCATCAGTGGGTGGAGACAAATACAAATTTCACTGGGAAAATGTAAACTGCAGCCATTCTTACACTGTTAATGGCAGGGTTTTTAAACTTTGCACAGTTGGTCACTGGGTGACTGGGATTAATATTCAGAAAAGTGGATGGAGCTTACAAAAGTGAATCAAACTTCACCTATTGCTTTTCAATGGGAATATTTAATTGCCACCATTCTTACACTGTTAAGGGCATGGGCCTCAAACCTGGTACAGTTGGTTATTAGGTCACTGGGGTTCAAATTCAGAAATGTGGTGGAGCCACAAACAGCCAATCAGATTTGTTTCATTTCAATGCGGATTATTGATGCCAAAGACCCCAAAGCTCACAAACTTGGTCATTGAGTAATTGTGTGTTAGGGTTAGAAACAGTGGGCGGAGCCAACACCAGCCAAATACATATCCGGGCAACGCCGGGCAATCAGCTAGTTTACTATATAATAGATATACAGTATTAATATGGACTGGAAATTTTGCCTTTGTGGTAAAAAGAAAGAGAATAGTTTAGAGAAATAAGTTTAAATGTAATCGAAATTTAAATCTGCAATATTGGGCAAACAAAAAAAAAATGTGTATGTGGTTTATGTAATGGTAGGCATGGCTGGGAAGATGGTGGAGAATGGCCGGTAGGATGATAGGAATGTGGCAGTTACCTGTATGCATGCTAGATTCTTGGCATTTGCGACTCCGACCAGCTTCCTTAGGTGAGAACCAGCTTCTTCTGCTTGGAGACTTCTTCTGGTTGTGATTATATGATTGGGGATGAAGAGAGGGTGGAGGCTTTGAAGATGAGTGGGTTAATTATATGTGTGAGTTAGTGAAAAGTTATAGGGGTTCTATAACAATCTTTGTAACAAATTGGTTTCTAGGTGCTAGGATTTATATATATATATATATATATATATATATATATATATATATACACATACATACATACATACATACATACATACATATACATATTTTTATTACATTTGTTATATATAAACAAAAATACATATATATGATAAGCAAGACAAATGTTATATCAATAAGTGATACAGACATACTGATACAGACTGAAGTGGTCATAGGTTTAAAAAAAGGTGGTGACAACTTGACACGCTCAAGTTGATAGGTTAGAACTATTATTCCTCACTGACTAGGATATAGATCTACTATATAATAGATATACAGTATTAATATGGACTGGAAATTTTGCCTTTGTGGTAAAAAGAAAGAGAATAGTTTAGAGAAATAAGTTTCAATGTAATCGAAATTGAAATCTGCAATATTGGGCAAAATATCTCAACAATTGCTAAAGTCTACTATTATTCTGCATTTTAAATATAATTAAACAGTAAACACCATCATTTCAGTTCAGGGCTCTCTTTTCTCTGGACTATTTAGTACAGAGGAAGTCTCTTTGCTTATTTAGTACAGCAAACATGATGTTCTTTGTGTTCTCAGAAATATTTTATTGATGTTTCGGAGAAATTACAATCTCTGTATTACTTGAAATGGTATTGCTATTGTTGACATGGAACATACGCCGTCACTGAGTACGATGCTGATGTCACTGTGACAGTCACTTTGATTGATAAAGGCTGAATATTTACCCAGAATCAGGTGAACTTTTTTCGAAACTATAAAGGTCCATTTTGGAAAATCATTTTTTCATGGTAAGAGACATTATTTCTTGCTGCTATCTATAGCCCTGTTATCCTTTAGAAATTTTCAAAACAGATTTATCAATCGATCAAGGCCAAATTTGAATTAGCTGTTCCAGGTAATGTTCTTTTTGCTCAACATTGGGATTCTTATTTAGAGGATGCAAAAGTTGTAAACAACTTTTCCTGTATGGGCACTTCTTCTTCCCCTGCCCTGCCTGGAACAGCCCTTTAGTTGTAGTTTCTTATGCCTAAAGATGTGACCTAGAAAAGCCTTGCATTGAGTGATGCGTGCTCCCTGCCATTCCCCCAGCCACAAGAGGGAGCATTAAGTAAATACAGGAGAACAATAAAAATAGGATCTAAACCACACATAATATAGCAGCATAAGTATGTAAAAAAAGTGGAGGTGTAGCCTGAAGGTACGTACACACATCCAACTTTTTTGAACAACTTGTCATCCGACATGTCATTTGGACCTGTGTATGCGCTGTCGAGTGACTGATAACAGAGGATTTGCCCGATCTGCTTAGTGGATCCGTTGGACCAACTGTCGTTCAAACGACTGTTAGGTCCGTACATGTGTACAGAGGACTCTTAGTTGTTTGTCCAAGAAGTTCAAACAACAAGTCGTTTGATCAGTCATTTAATTTAGTCCATTGTTCTATCCAGTCCATTGTCCATTATCAAGTTGGTTAAATGACGTGTAAATTAGGTAAATTAGCATATCAGCCGCTTTGTTGTTCAGTGTTTTCATTACAAGTCGTTCAAATGACAAGTCGGATGACAAGTTGTTTGAAAAAGTTGGATGTGTCTATGCACCTTTAGATTTAATTGTTTGTACAATTATTATCAAAAGTTTTATATTACATTTAGGAGGCAGGACACCTCCTCCCATAGTTATATATCCCCATATAAGAAGAAAACTAACATAAAAAAGTGAGAGACGGATTAAAAAAAAACAACAGGGTACTGTATATACTGTAAATCCTGATCTATCAAAAGTGCCGACCTTCACAATCAAAAATCTTAAACCAAAATCAATCCAGTTTCTAGCTGTGCATAGACCTGCCACCCAGGTGGGAATTATAGTCGAAGAGTATCAGACAACTGCAGACCTGCATCATTTTGGACTCTTTTGCAGCTCCAACATTTCCTGGTGTCAATACTGCCGCTGTAAATCCTCTTCACCTCTCGTGAAACACAATTCCTGTATCTACCTCTACAGTCTACCTCTGCACATCACAATGGCCCCATAATGTACTCCATAACATGATAAAGGGGAAAGAGGCGCCCAGAGAAGATAAAATGCGTAAGAAAGAAAAAAGTGAGATGGCTTACCTTAATGAAGACAAATTCACGTATTAATAGAATTTTATTGCACTGGCAACGCGTTTCATGGGTGCATACCCACTTCCTCAGGCCAAATAGCAGTGCCTACAATCTTAATGCTATAGCACTGACAGCATATCATAAACATAATTCTACCTATAACAAATACTACAGACAACATTGTATAATGAGAATCAAAAATTAAATCCTACTAATATAATAAATGGGAAAGTTCGGATGTTTGAATGTTTGGATGTTTGGATATTTGGATGTTTGTTACTCGATCACGCAAAAATGGCTGAACGGATTTAAATGAAATTTGGCACACACATAGTACATTACCTGGAATAAAGTATAGGATACTTTTTATTCCCATAACCAAAAAAGGGGCGGAGACAAATACAAATTTCACAGGAAAATGTAAACTGCAGCCATTCTTACACTGTTAATGGTAGGGTTCTCAAACTTTGCACAGTTGGTTACTGAGTGACTGGGATTAATATTCAGAAAAGTGGGTGGAGTCTATAAAAGCCAATCAAAATTAACCTATTGATTTTCAAGGGGAATATTTACATTGCTGCCATTCTTGCACTGTTAATGGCACAAGCCTCAAACCTGGTACAGTTGATCATTGGGTGAATAAGGTTCAATTTCAGAATGGGGGTGGAGCCACAAACAGCCAATTAGAGTTGTTTTATTCCAATGCAAATTATTGATGCCAAACACCGCAAAGCTCACAAACTTGGTAATTGAGTAATTGATTAATTGTGCGTTAGGGTTAGAAAAGTGGGCACAGCCAACACCAGCCAAATACATAAGCGTGCAATGCCGGGTCGTAAGTGGGCGGAGACAAATACAAACTTTACTGGGAAAATGTAAACAGCAGCCATTTTTACACTGTTAATGGTAGGGTTCTCAAACTTTGCACAGTTGGTTACTGGGTGACTGGGGTTAATATTCAGAAAAGTGGGTGGAGCCTACAAAAGCCAATCAAAAATTACCTATTGATTTCTCAGGGGATTATTTAATTGCTGCCATTCTTGCACTGTTAATGGTACAAGCCTCAAACCTGGTACAGTTGATCATTGGTGATTGGGGTTTACATTCATAAAACAGGGTGGAGCCACACACAGCCAATACGATTTGTTTCATTTTAATGCAGGTTATTGATACCAAAGACAGCAAAGCTCACAAACTTGGTCATTGAGTAATTGATTAATTGTGTGTTAGGGTTAGGAAAAGTGGGCGCAGCCAGCACCTGCAAAATACATAATCGGGCAATGCCAGGTCATCAGTAGGTGGAGACAAATGCAAATTTCACTGAGAAAATGTAAACTGCAGCAAATCTAACACTTTTAATGGTAGGGTTCTCAAACGTTGCACAATTGGTCACTGAGTGACTGGGATTAATATTCAGAAAAGTGGGTGGAGCCTATAAAAGCCAATCAAAATCCACCTATTGATTTTTAAGTTGAATATTTAATTGCTGCCATTCTTGCACTGTTAATCACCTGTACCTGGTACAGTTGGCCATTGGGTGATTGGGGTTCAAATTCAGAAAAGGGGTGGAGCCACATCCAATCAGATTAATTTTATTTCATTGCAAATTTTTGATGCCAAAGACCGCAAAGCTCACATACTTGGTCATTAAGTAATTGTGTGTTAGGGTTAGGAAAAGTGGGCAGAGCCAACACCAGCCAAATACATACCCGGGCAACGCCGGGCGTCCAGCTAGTAAATAATAATTTACAGCATTCAAACAAATGTATGCATATAGAATTTGATTTCAACTATCAGAGGCAACTATCAGAGCAGTTACATGCAATTTAAGTAAGGTTAAGTAATGATCCGCTCAGCTGCCTGCGCAGGCAGGCAGTTTTTTGACCACTGTTCAGGTCTGCATTCTGCAGGTCTTTGGAAGAGAGACCTTTTGTCAGTTTTGCAGCTTGCTGCTGCTGAGGAATTTGCATACGTTTGTCATGCAAATTGCCTAGCCACATCCTTTGTAGGCTTGCTATATATATACCATGTGATATCACAGACCTTGGCTGGTCATAACGGTTTGTCCTGTGAAACACTCCTGGAGTGTCAGCCATGCTTATTGTTTGAAAATTAGCTTAGAGTAATTCATGGGACTGCACTAGGCATCCTTGCTAGAGCAGTTAGGATTGTATTATTTGTATTGCCTGTTCTATCTGTCTGTGGGGTACTAACCAGAGCAGCGGTTGTTACTGGTAGGCCCTTTTGTTCATCTGTCGGTTGTGCTTGGATTGCACTAGCCTCTAGCGGTAGCGGCTGTGGATCCTTCTGCTCTCCAACTCTCTTGCTGTACTTGGATCGCACCTGCTCTGGCGGAAAGAGCAGTGGATCCAGCTCGCTCTGTTTCTATACTTGGATCGCACTCGCTCTGGCGAAAGAGCAGTGGATCGTATCTCTCACTTATTCCTGTTTTCGTGTATCTGTCTTGTCAGCTACGAACGCTTGCTGGAGGCTCGGTGAGGTAACCGTTAAGCAAGCGCTCGCGTCCTCTGTTTCATGTTTGTCTGTCGGTGGTTAGTTAGGCGTGCTTGTCTCTGTTGTGCTTAACACGCAGAGACCGTGCAGAAAACGCGTTCGCTGTTGCGAATGAGTGCGGTGTTTGTGTTTAGTTAGCGTTTGTTATTTTTCTTATCTTCTCATTGTATGATTTGCTGTGCCTTTGCTACTCTCGTACTCTGCCTTGCTGTAGCCTTGTGTCACCTCTGGCAATCGCCTCTCTCGCGATTGCGTTCCTACTTCATATCTGCTGTTGTGTGTGCACCGTCGCAGGTTGGCGACTAGATTGGGGCACATACATACATTCTATCCCTGTGCTCATTCTCTTTCGCAATCGCTTCTCTTGCAATCGCGTTCTCGCTTGGTTTCCTCTGTTGTGTGTCCGCCGTCGCAGGTTGGCGGCTGGATTGGTGGACATACATATATTCCTCATCTGTGCTTATTCGGTCTTGTGTCGCTGTTAGCAACCGCCATCTCTGGCGATTGCCTTCTCACTTTATCTTCCTGGTTGTGTGTCCGCCGTCGTAGGGTGGCGACTAGATTGGTGGACACACATACCCTCTGTCGCTTTGGTCTCTCTCTTTCAGGGCTATCTTACCCTGTGTTTCTTCCCTTCGTGCAATTCCTGTCTGGCGTCTGTGGCAGGGCAGAGGAGCTGTTCCTCTGCACTCCACAGACAGCTCCACCTGCCGACAGGAATTTCCCTCTACAGGTGCATTGCACCTTTTGCTGGGTTCCCTCAAATTAAACGCTTGTGGAGGATTTCCGCAGTGTCAGTGCACGTCTTGTGCGCTGATCACGGAGAGAATTCCACAATCGTTACAGGTTATAGTATGCACACAAAATACATGCCTATAGTACATTCAACGCTCAAATGCTTTGCATACATTAGCATGTAAGTGTAGCGGATATAGATAAATTCCATTTAAACAAAAGGTATTTTATTACATGAGGTCATGCTAATATATGTGCATAATACAAAAGTATAAAATCCAATGCTATATCAAAAACCATTACCAGCTCCGTCTGGTCACTCGAGTGGAGTCGGGGTTATATATCTTCACCTGCTTCTAGTGGTCGGTTGCCCTTCTGCAACCCACCTTTGTGAGTATAATCCATCCACATATTTTACATACTTCTGGTACTGTGCCATACTGCACCATTTGAGCTCCTGTTGTCTCTGTGTTTTCTTTTGCTGTTTACACACTACTCAGTATTCTAAATGATTTTATAGAGCAGCCTAGTGAACTATTGACCTGTCCTCTGCCGAGAAAAAGAAAATACAGTGATAGACAGTTGAGATAACAAGCTTCAAAAGACAAGTCGTGGAGCTCAATGTCACTTTTGCATAGATAACAACTGGAGTTTCTTAACTCTTCCTGTACTGCAAGCATGATTAGAATTATGTCTCTGATCCTAATGTTTTATTTCTTAGCTGTACTACACGTGCAAATCATTATATCATAATTTTTTTTCGCTTCAGTGTCCCTTTAAGTAAAAATAAACACTTGCAGCACATTATTTCAGTGCAGGGCCCAGATTTCTACTGACTATTTAGTACACATGAAGTATATTTGCTCATTTAGTACAGCAAATAGGATGTTCTTTGTTGTTTCAGAAATATATTATTGATGTTTTGGTTAAATAACAAGCTCTGCATTACTTTAACCACTTCACCACTGAGGGGTTTTACCCCCTGACCACCAGAGCAATTTTCACCTTTCAGCGCTCCTTCCACTCATTTGTCTATAACTTTATTATTACTTATCGCAATGAAATGAACTATATCTTGTTTTTTCCGCCACCAATTAGGCTTTCTTTAGGTGGGACATTATGCCAAGAATTATTTTATTGTAAATGTGTTTTAATGGGAAAATAGGAAAAATGTGGGAAAAAATTAATTATTTCGGCCATTATAGTTTTTAAATAATGCATGCTACTGTAATTAAAACCCATGAAATGTATTTTCCCTTTTGTCCCGGTTATAAAACCGTTTAAATTATGCCCCTATCACAAGGTTTGGCGCCAATATTTTATTTGGAAATAAAGGTGCATTTTTTTCAGTTTTGCGTCCATCCCTAATTACAAGCCCATAGTTTATAAAGTAACAGTGTTGTACCCTCCTGACATAAATATTTTAAAAGTTCAGTCCCTAAGGTAACTATTTATGTATTTTTTTTTATTGTACATTTAAAAAAAAAAATTTAATTACAAAAAAAAAATTTTTGGGAGTGTGGGAGGTAATGAGTTAATTTTTTGTGTAAAAGTAATTTATTTGTATGTGAAAAATGTTTAGGGTGTAGTTTTACTATTTGGCCACAAGATGGCCACAGTAACTTTTTGTTTTAATGCGACCTCCAAGCGTCCTTCCGGAAGCTTGGAGGAAGTACTTGGAGGCTGGGTAAGTGTGTGTTTTTCACAATGATCGCGCTGCTCATCGGAGAGCAGCGGATCATTGCGGGGCTTAGATCAACGAACGGGAATGGATTTTCCCGTCTATTGATCTCCGGGCGAGCGGGCGGCGTGTTTACGAGCGGGAGCGCGGGCAGCGGCGGGAGCGCGGAAAGTACGGATTTCTCCGTCCCTTGGGGTTAACCACTTGAGGACCTAGGGCTTTCTACCCCTTAAGGATCGGCCACTTTTTTTCCATTCAGACCACTGCAGCTTTCACGGTTTATTGCTCGCTCATGCAACCTACCACCTAAATGAATTTTGGCTCCTTTTCTTGTCACTAATAAAGCTTTCTTTTGGTGCTATTTGATTGCTCCTGCGATTTTTACTTTTTATTATATTCATCAAAAAGGACATGAATTTTGGCAAAAAAATGATTTTTTTTAACTTTCTGTGCTGACATTTTTCAAATAAAGTAAAATTTCTGTATACATGCAGCGCGAAAAATGTGGACAAACATGTTTTGGATAAAAAAAAACCCATTCAGTGTATATTTATTGGTTTGGGTAAAAGTTATAGCGTTTACAAACTATGGTGCAAAAAGTGAATTTTCCCATTTTCAAGCATCTATGACTTTTCTGATGCCCTGTCATGTTTCATGAGGGGCTAGAATTCCAGGATAGTATAAATACCCCCCAAATGACCCCATTTTGGAAAGAAGACATCCCAAAGTATTCACTGAGAGGCATAGTGAGTTCATAGAAGATATTAATTTTTGTCACAAGTAAGCGGAAAATGACACTTTGTGACAAAAAAAAAAAAAAAGTTTCCATTTCTTCTAACTTGCGACAAAAAAAAAATGAAATCTGCCACGGACTCACCATGCCCCTCTCTGGATACCTTGAAGTGTCTACTTTCCAAAATGGGGTCGTTTGTGGGGTGTGTTTACTGTCCTCGCATTTTGGGGGGTGCTAATTTGTAAGCACCCCTGTAAAGCCTAAAGGTGCTCATTGGACTTTGGGCCCCTTAGCGCAGTTAGGCTGCAAAAAAGTGCCACACATGTGGTATTGCCGTACTCAGAAGAAGTAGTTTTTTGGCACAAGTTAGCGGAAAATGACACTTTGTGAAAAAAACCAATAAAAATCAATTTCCGCTAACTTGTGACAAAAAATAAAATCTTCTATGAACTCACCGTACTACTAACTGAATACCTTGGGGTGTCTTCTTTCTAAAATGGAGTCATTTGTGGGGTTCCTATACTATCCTGGCATTTTAGGGGCCCTAAACTGTGAGGAGTAGTCTTGAAACAAAATTTCTCAAAATGACCTGTGAAATCCTAAAGGTACTCATTGGACTTTGGGCCCCTTAGCGTACTTAGGGTGTAAAAAAGTGCCACACATGTGGTACCGCCGTACTCAGGAGAAGTAGTATAATGCGTTTTGGGGTTTATTTTTACACATACCCATGCTGGGTGGGAGAAATATCTCTGTAAATGACAATTGTTTGATTTTTTTTACACACAATTGTCCATTTACATAGAAATTTCTCCCACCCAGCATGGGTATGTGTAAAAATACACCCCAAAACACATTATACTACTTTTCCTGAGTACGGCGGTACCACATGTGTGACACTTTTTTGCAGCCTAGGTGCGCTAAGGGGCCCAACGTCCTATTCACAGGTCATTTTGAGGCATTTGTTTTCTAGACTACTCCTCGCAGTTTTAGGGCCCCTAAAATGCCAGGGCAGTATAGGAACCCCACAAGTGACCCCATTTTAGAAAGAAGACACCCCAAGGTATTCCGTTAGGTGTATGGCGGGCTCATAGAAGATTTTATTTTTTGTCACAAGTTAGTGAAAAATAACACTTTGTGGAAAAAAACCAATAAAAATCAATTTCCGCTAACTTTTGACAAAAAATAAAATCTTCTATGAACTCGTAATACACCTAACGGAATACCTTGGGGTGTCTTTTTTTCTAAAATGGGGTCACTTGTGGGGTTCCTATACCGCCCTGGCATTTTACGGGCCCAAAACCGTGAGTAGTCTGGAAACCAAATGTCTCAAAATGACTGTTCAGGGGTATAAGCATCTGCAAATTTTGATGACAGGTGGTCTATGAGGGGACGAATTTTGTGGAACCGGTCATAAGCAGGGTGGCCTTTTAGATGACAGGTTGTATTGGGCCTGATCTGATGGATAGGAGTGCTAGGGGGGTGACAGGAGGTGATTGATGGGTGTCTCAGGGGGTGGTTAGAGGGGAAAATAGATGCAATCAATGCACTGGGGAGGTGATCGGAAGGGGGTCTGAGGGGGATCTGAGGGTTTGGCCAAGTGATCAGGAGCCCACACGGGGCAAATTAGGGCCTGATCTGATGGGTAGGTGTGCTAGGGGGTGACAGGAGGTGATTGATGGGTGTCTCAAGGTGTGATTAGAGGGGGGAATAGATGCAAGCAATGCACTGGCGAGGTGATCAGGGCTGGGGTCTGAGGGCATTCTGAGGGTGTGGGCGGGTGATTGAGTGCCCTAGGGGCAGATAGGGGTCTAATCTGATAGCGATAGGTAGCAGTGACAGGGGGTGATTGATGGGAAATTAGTGGGTGTTTAGGGTAGAGAACAGATGTAAACACTGCACTTGGGAGGTGATCGGACATCGGATCTGCGGGCGATCTATTGGTGTGGGTGGGTGATCAGATTGCCCGCAAGGGGCAGGTTAGGGGCTGATTGATGGGTGGCAGTGACAGCGGGTGATTGATGGGTGGCAGTGACAGAGGGTGATTGATGGGTGGCAGTGACAGGGGGTGATTGATGGGTGATTGATAGGTGATTGACAGATGATTGACAGGTAATCAGTGGGTTATTACAGGGGAGAACAGATGTAAATATTGCACTGGCGAATTGATAAGGGGAGGTCTGAGGGCAATCTGAGCGTGTAGGCGGGTGATTGGGTGCCCGCAAGGGGCAGATTAGGGTCTGATCTGATGGGTAACAGTGACAGGTGGTGAAAGGGGGTGATTGATGGGTAATTAGTGGGTGTTTAGGGTAGAGAATAGATGTAAACACTGCGCTTGGGAGGTGATCTGATGTCGGATCTGCGGGCGATCTATTGGTGTGGGTGGGTGATCAGTTTGCCCGCAAGGGGCAGGTTAGGGGCTGATTGATGGGTGGCAGTGACAGGGGGTGATTGATGGGTGGCAGTGACAGGGGGTGATTGATGGGTGATTGACAGGTGATTGACAGGTGATCAGTGGGTTATTACAGGGAAGGACAGATGTAAATAATGCCCTGGTGAATTGATAAGGGGGGGGTCTGAGGGCAATCTGAGCGTGTAGGCGGGTGATTGGGTGCCCGCAAGGGGCAGATTAGGGTCTGATCTGATGGGTAACAGTGACAGGTGGTGATAGGGGGTGATTGATGTGTGATTGATGGGTAATTAGTGGGTGTTTAGAGGAGAGAATAGATGTAAACACTGCGCTTGGGTGGTGATCTGATGTCGGATCTGCGGGCGATCTATTGGTGTGGGTGGGTGATCAGATTGCCCGCAAGGGGCAAGTTAGGGGCTGATTGATGGGTGGCAGTGACAGGGGGTGATTGATGGGTGATTGATGGGTGATTGACAGGTGATTGACAGGTGATTGACAGGTGATCAGGGGGGATAGATGCATACAGTACATGGGGGGGGGGGGGCTGGGGGGGGGTCTGGGGAGAATCTGAGGGGTGGGGGGGTGATCAGGAGGGAGCAGGGGGCAGGGGGGGAGATAAAAAAAAATAGCGTTGACAGATAGTGACAGGGAGTGATTGATGGGTGATTAGGGGGGTGATTGGGTGCAAACAGGGGTCTGGGGGGTGGGCAGGGGGGGGTCTGATGGGTGCTGTGGGCGATCTGGGGCAGGGGGGGGATAATCAGTGTGCTTGGTGCAGACTAGGGTGGCTGCAGCCTGCCCTGGTGGTCCCTCGGACACTGGGACCACCAGGGCAAGAGGCAGCCTGTATAATACACTTTGTAAACACTACAAAGTGTATTATACACTTTGTATGCGGCGATCGTCGGGTTAACATCCCGCCGGCGCTTCCGTATGGCCGGCGGGATGTTGCGGCGGGTGAGCGGCGCCAGGCGGAGGTGGAGGATCGCGTCACTGATGACGCGATCGCTCCGCCCATGCCCCTACAAGGACCGCCGCCATTTGTCTATACGGCGGTCCTTGCGGGGTGCACTTCCCGGCCGCCATTTGTCAATACGGCGGTCGGGAAGTGGTTAAAGGATGGAAAAAGGGATGGAGAAATTTGTACGCGTGGGGGTAAAGTGGTTAAAGAGGAACTGTAACCTCCTAATCTACTCAGCACCAGTGTGTAGATCATCCCACTTTATAGGGAAAAAACAAGTATCTCCTAGTAAAATAATATAAATTTACTTAGTCTTTGTAGCTTTAACCAGTAAGCCAAGCCCACCACACTAGCAGCATCCGTGGCTGTATATTAATTAGCCTACTTGCATTGTCTTGTGGGTAGTGGCGTTTAGAAATGTCACAAGCTCTCTCCTCCTGGTTGAAAAAAAAAAAGTCTCCTTCAACAAGAGACAGGCAGCAGAGTGAGCCAGCCATGCTCCCAAATCTTGTCCAGTGCCAGCAGCTTTCAGGAGAGTGAGCAGTGTGTCTGCTCACTCGTCCACCGTCCTTCTCACTGTTTCTCTCCCCCAGGCATGGCAGGGAACAGGTAATCACCAGCATTTAATGAAATGTATTCAGTGAAACCAGCTGCATCTGGGGGAGGGGGAGACAGCAGGAGAGGTCTGACTTCTTAGCCCTGAACCTTTTTTTACTTTGAGCTCAGAAACAAAGCAGAGAGCAGTCCAGGCTCAGTGACAGGCTGCCAGCAGCATGCTGTACACTGCTGTGTCTCCTGTAGAGTGTAGAGATGGCCCAAACCTCCGATTTTAGGTTCGCAAATCGGGTTCGCGAACTTCCGCAAACGTTCGGTTCGCGCTAACTTCCGCGAACCGCAATAGACTTCAATGGGGAGACGAACTTTGAAAACTAGAAACACTTATGCTGGCCACAAAAGTGATGGAAAAGATGTTTCAAGGGCTCTGCATGGAGAAGTGGGATAGACGCCAAAATTCCCGCGGAAAAATCTGGATTTGACGCAAAGCAGCGTTTTAAGGGCAGAAATCACATTGAATGCTAAATTGCAAGCCTAAAGTGCTTTAAAACATCTTGCATGTGTATGTGTCAATCAGGGAGTGTAATTAGAGTACTGCTTCACACTTAGAGTTAATTAGAGTACTGCTTCACACTGACACATCAAACGTCGCCATTACATTTCCGCAGAATTTTGCAGATTTTTGCGGATTTCCGCAACCTCGTTTTTGCTAAATGGTAGCCCATGGGACCTAGTGGCTGTTCCACCGGTCATTTTTTAAATTTAAAAAAAAAAAAATTGTTTGCAGCAGGAGGTGTCGCTTACACCATGGGACCTAGCGGTGGTCCCATGGTGGTCGTTTTGGCACTGCAGGAGGTGTCGCTTACGCCATGGGACCTGGCGGTGGTCCCATGGCGGTGGTTTTTTTTATAATAATATGGTAGGACATTAGACTATGACTATGGTAGGATTAGATTGTGAGCAACTCTGAGGAGAGTCAGTGACATGACTATGTACTCTGTACAGTGCTGCAGAAGATGTCAGATGAGTGTGCTCTTCAGGGCCCATTCACACTGGGGCGATTCACAGGCGTTTTCTGCGGATTGAAGTGCTTGTGTAATCCCAATCACAAAAAATCACAGTTGCAAAATGCTAGTGATAATTGCTAGCATTTTGTGATCCCCAGCGTGAATGGGCCCAATCTGTCCTACTCTGATGGCTGGCTCTGCAGACTGCTCCAGCATCACTACAGTACAAAGGGGGGGGGGGGGTGACAAGGCTGGAGGCAGGGTGATGTACTTAAGACCCTGCTGAATACTGAATAGGGACTGTCTACAAATCTTTGTATTTCTTATCCATGGACGAGCAGATGCAGTCATTAGCACAATTGTGCAGGGGGCCAAAAGCTTGTTTTATTGTGACTATATATCAGGCGACTTGGCGGCCGATCGACCATCTGACTTTGATTATTATAATCAAATCGGATGAAAATCACGCCACCAACTGCATACACGATTGATAACGCAACCAATTTGAGGTTTAAATTGGTCACATTAGTCAATCAGAAATGCTGCAAATTGGCTATTGTGGTTGGTCAGGTGCATGGCGGTAAAAGGCAAGTGATATTGGGGTGAGTAACGAAACTCCTGGCGCTGTTTATGTATATATAAATGCATGTGTGTGTAATTACATATTACCTGTCCTGTGTCGCAGTGCCCGCCCTCTTCTGAATCCGCTGCTACACTTCCCATACTTGCTGCCGGCGCATATCACGCTGGCGCGCGTGTGCGACGTCACGCTGGCCGGCGTTTATAGGGAGGAGCGGTGGAAGACAGATACAGGACAGGTAATGTATAAGTACACATACATGTACATACATTTATACTTAGAGGAACAGCGGCAAAGCGGCAGGCTCGGCTGATTTCCGAGATAATTCATTCTGAAATTGATCGAGAATCGGACTGCGGTGTATGGGCAGGCAACAGATCTCTCTCTAATCAGATTCGATTAGAGAGAGATTTGTCTCTTGGTCGAATCTGCACATCATTGCTAGATGTATGGCTGCCTTTAGTTTTCAGTCTCTCAAGACATGGAAAATACACTTTTTTTTGTCCTGGACTGCCAGAAAATTTACAGTGCCTTTGTAGACAGCTCTGTGCTTCAGGGCCCTTTTCCACTGCAAAACGCAAAATGCAACTGCAAATGCATTCGCGTTTTTCCCAATTTTGATGTGCGTTTTTGTGCGTTTTTTTATGCGTTTGAGTTTTCTGTTTTTCTGATTGGCAAGTGGCAAGTGTTGTCTTGAAAATAGATACTAGTGGTTAAATCAATACAAAACGCAAAACGCCTTTTACATGCGTTCCTATACTTTACGTTGAAATGCAAAATACATCATAATCGCACAGACATGGGTTTGCGTTTTTTAAAAACCGGAATGCAGCAGTGGAAAAGGCCACCCAAGATTCTTATTTTAAACAGGCTGCACTTCAGAATCAGCAAACGCATGCGTTTTGCGTTTCTGGTAAAAACGTAGCTAGTGGAAAAAGGCCCTTAGGCTGTAATGCCCGTGGTTTGAAACGCCTCTGCTATTCAGCTACATTACAATACAATGCTCAGTATCTCCAGCTCATTCCCTGTCTGCTTCTCTTTACACATGTGGATATTACACTTCCTGGGCTTCTGCAAATTATGTCAGTTAGGGAAAAAAAACAAAAAAAAACCATTTGTCTAAAGAGGGTGTAACAACCTTCACTGTAAGCGTGTTTTCAACGGCTGGGATGAAGAAAAAAAAAAACTTGCTAATCCTGCCAGTAGTAAACAGGAATCCTCCCAGACTGCCTATGGCAATTTTACAGCACCTTGCTGACAGAGTTACGAGATTTATTAGTCAATCCTTCTTATCTATACACTTAAATCACTGTCATATACTGCTTTTTAAGGAATATTTATTCCTTCTTACAGTTCCTCTTTAAATGCTGTTGCTATTGGTTACACTGTATATTCGCCTCCGTTGAGTATGATGCTGATGTCACTGTGACCGTCATTTTGAATGAGTAAGGCTGAAAATATGCCCAGAATCAGGTGTTCTTTTTTTTCATTTTGGAAAATAATTATTTCATGTAAGAGCCACTATTTCTTGCTGTGCTCGCCCTTTTATCCTTTAGAGATAGAAATTCTCAAAACAGATTTATCAATTGATCGAGGCCAAGCTGAATTAGCTGTTCCATGTAATGTTCTTGTTGCTCAACAATCAGATTCTAATTTGAAGGTTGCAAAAGTTGAAAACAACTTCCTTATAAGGGCTCTTCTCTTTCCCTCCCTGCTTATAACAGCCCTCAGTACCGCTCAATAGTTGTAGCTTCATAGGTCTTAAAGAGACTCTGTAACAACATTTTCAGCCTTATTACTTCTATAGTATAAGCTCCTATACCTGTTCTAATGTGGTCTGGATTACTGCAGCCTTTTCTATTTGTACTGTCTCTGTAAGATATCTAATCTACTTTTCTTTGTCAAGCTTTATCAAAACAGGGAGGAATGGGCTACCTCTGTTGTTATGAATACAAGTTATGCACACCCCCTGCAGGCTCTGTGTGCTTTGTTTATGCCTCACTCTCTGCTCTCAGTTTCAGCTTGTCTGTGTGATGCAGTTTGTGAGGCGGAGTAGGGAGGGAGCTGCCTGTCACATGCTGAGAAACTGGGTGACAATCCCAGACTGCAGTGCAGATATATATATATATATATATATATACACACACATATATATACATATATATATATATATATATATATATATATATATATATATATATATATATATATATATATATACAGTGGGATGCGAAAGTTTGGGCAACCTTTTTCATCGTCATGATTTTCCTGTATAAATCGTTGGTTGTTACGATAAAAAATGTCAGTTAAATATATCATGTAGGAGACATACACAATGATATTTGAGAGGTGAAATTGAGTTTATTGAACTTACAGAAAGTGTGCAATAAATGTTTAAACAAAATTAGGCAGGTGCATACATTTGGGCACCACAAAAAAGAAATGAAATCAATATTTAGTAGAGCCTCCATTTTCAGAAATTACAGCCTCTAAATGCTTCCTGTAGGTTCCAATGAGAGTCTGAATTCTGGTTGAAGGTATTTTGGACCATTCCTCTTTACAAAACATCTCTAGTTCTTTCAGGTTTGATGGCTTCCGAGCATGGACAGCTCTCTAACTCACGCCACAGATTTTCAATTATATTCAGGTCTGGGGATTGAGATGGCCATTCCAGAACATTGTACTTGTTCATCTGCATGAATGCCTTAGTGGATTTTGAGCAGTGTTTAGGATTGCTATGTTCAAAGATCCAGCCCTGGTGCAGCTTCAGCTTTGTCACTAATTCCTGGATATTGGTCTCCAGAATCTGCTGATACTGAGTGAAATCTTTGTGTCCCTCAACTTTGACAAGATTTCCAGTCTCTGTACTGGCCACAAAGCCCCAGAGCATGATGGAACCACCACCATATTTTACTGTAGGTAGCAGGTGTTTTCTTGGAATGCTGTGCTGTCTTTCCTTCATGCATAACGCCCCTTGTTATGCCCAAATAACTAAATTTTAGTTTCATCAGTCTACAGCACTTTATTCCAAAATGAAACTGGCTTGTCCAAATGTGCTTTAGCATATCTCAAGTGGCTCTGTTTGCGCTATAGGCGGAGAAAAGGCTTCTTTTGCATCACTCTCGCATACAGCATCTCCTTGTGTAAAGTGCGCCAAATGGGTGAACGATGCACAGTGGCTCCATCTGCAACAGGACGATGTTGTAGGTCTTTGGTTGTGGGCTGTGCATTGACGCTGGCTATTCTCACCATTCGTTGCTTCTGTCTATCCTAGATTTTTTTTGGTCTGCCACTTCGAGCCTTAATCACTTCCTGGATAGCGGCTATGTTCTGTGTTTGTAAACACTGCCTAAAACTGGTGATTGAAAGCCAGGATCTTTGCGGGAAGCGGCGGAAATGGTAAATAGGGATCCAGGAGATCACAGTGACTCGATTGGTATGTTTTTTTATTGTACAAATCGGACAGTACAGATTGTCTTTAAAGAGGACAAAAATTGTATATTAATAACGTCTCTAAAAGAGAACATGCGACAGCCAATTATTACCCCCCCCCCCCCATAAAAAAACAAGCTACCTGATCTTGGGGGGTAGCTGGATCAGGTAGAGTCACTTACTGCCGCTTCCTCCCTCTCCCCACCGCTCTTTTTATTTTTCAGTTTTGTTTTGTGAAAAAATGTCTGTGGCCATGAGGGTTACACGTTGCAGCTTTTAGCTCTCTGTTTCTCATCAAACAGCGGCTGTAGGCATGAGCCTACAGTGCCTTATGGTAAATGTAGCGCTGGGCGTGTACCACTACCTACCAGCAAACCATTTTTAAATCTCCAGTTCCAGTTTTTTTGGTGCACACAAGTTCCCCACTGCTCTCCAATCTTGAAAAATGAAGTCCCAGACCTCCCCATAGCCCTGTTTCCCACACAATGGACACAAAGACCCTGTAGTGGTGCACATTATATACTTTATAATACACTTCCCTACAGAAACACATAGAAAAAGTGGGAAGCTATTTACTTAAGAAAATAATAATTTCGTTACTTGGAAATGTTCTTCTGAACTCCTGATTATTATACAAAACATTATTAGTTTTAAAAATCCTTAAAAGGAATACGTGCTACTCTGTAATTAATTCTGTATCCTGACCAATCATTTAATCATTTTAATAATGCTTTTCAGATGCACAAAGTACTTTTTCTCACTATTTTGTTCAAAACTTGCATTCATACTGATTACCTAAGCTTATTCCTCTTCTCCCATACTGAATTAATTTTCTTAATTAATTTTCTGTCTTTTCATTTCATGCTAATTCCCTCTAATATGCTCTCTTTTATTATTCATCCTTTATACACACAACAATATTTAAAATGCTAAAGCATGTAGATGAAATTCTGATTCATTCCAGGAATTTATTATGTATATTTAGCATGACATGTAGGATAATAAGGTGGCCTAATGTTTATCCGTATTGACACATGTACGGAAAAGACAGGCATTGGACTGCTCCTTCACATCTAGGGATTTGGAGCTGTGAGCAAAGTTCAGGAGATGTACGTTTGATGTGTACGCTTGATAATTTGAGCACCGGTTGAGGCTGAAACTTAGAATATCAGTGAAGTCTTTTTACCAAACTTCGACTAAACTTTCATCTGGGGTTCTTGCGGATTGTCTTTTCCTACATAAAGCTGGCTGCCCTTCACATTCCTAATCCCTAATGTAAAACCCTACCTGTAACATTATATTAACGTAGCCCTGAGATGGGGGATATTAAAAAAAATTATACATACTTGGGCTTCCTCCATCCCCCTCCAGGCTGATTGCTCCCTCGCTGTCCTCCTGCGCTGCTTGGATCCTCCACAATTCGGCCCGTAAAGTCCTTCAGTCTGCCCACTCCCTCTATTGCGCTCCCACCACCAGGAACGTTCATGCGCCTGCGACGGGAATGTGATGAGGGTGCACAAGCGGCTGGGCTACACATGCATGGTATGCCCCAGACTGAATGTTGTTATGGGCCAAATTTTTGATGATCCAGGCAACGCAGGTGGACGACGAGGGAGCGATCAGGCTGGAGGGGGCTAGAGGAAGCCCCAGGTATGTATCATTTTTTTTATATCACCCCATCTCAGGTTCTCTTTTAGGCTCCCTGCACACTGCAAATCCGTTTTGCACTTCCAATTCCGTTTCCAATTTACAATTTCGATTTTCCCTGAATGCATTCAACAGAAAAACGTAGAAAAAAACGCAGCATGCAGTAACGATTACAAATCGGAATCGGATGTAAAAACCGATTAAAAACCGGAATCGCATGCAGTGTGCAGGGAGCCAAAGACATGTCTAATAGACATGTCTAATACTTTACCCTATTCTCCCTCATTTTAATTCCATCTTAATGCCTATCACTAACCTCTCGCTGCTCTTCCTTAACCCATTCGCGTTCCGTCGTTTTCACGTGAGAAATGTTCACCTCCCATTCATTAGCCTATAACTTTATCACTACTTATCACAATTAACTGATTTATATCTTGTTTTTTCCGCCACCAATTAGGCTTTCTTTGGGGGGTACATTTTGCTAAGAGCCACTTTACTGTAAATGCATTTTAACAGGAAGAATAAGAAAAAAATGGAAAAATTCATTATTTCTCAGTTTTCAGCCATTATAGTTTTAAAATAATACATGCCTCCATAATTAAAACTCACGTATTGTATTTGCCCATATGTCCCGGTTATTACACCATTAAAATTATGTCCCTATCACAATGTATGGCGACAATATTTTATTTGGAAATAAAGGTGCATTTTTTCCATTTTGCATCTATCACTATTTACAAGTTTAAAATAAAAAAAATATAGAAATATTTCATCTTTACATTGATATTTAAAAAGTTTAGACCCTTAGGTAAATATGTACATGGTTTTTTTTTTATTGTAATGTTTTTTTTTTTATAGTAAACAATTTATTTGGGTAGTTTTGGGAGGGTGGGAGGTAAACAATAGATTTATAATGTAAATGTGTGTTCATTTTTATTTTTTTTTCCTTACAGTTGTAGTTTTACTTTTTGGCCACAAGATGGCGGCCATGAGTTTGTTTACATGTTCGTCACTCTAAGCGTAACACACGCTTAGAGTGACTCATGGGGGAGGGAACAGCCAGAAAAGGCGCAGCTTCCTAGAGAAGCTGTCGCTTTTTCAGCGGGGGAGAGGAATCAGTGATCGGGCACTATAGCCCGATACATTGATTCCTTGGCTACCGAATCCGCGGCCAGGAGTGCGCGTGCACGCGCACGATCGGCCGCAGGAGCGCGCGGTAGCACGCATGGTTCCTGGACGTAGTTTCTACGTCCAGGAACCAAAATAGGTTGAAGAGACTCTGTAACAAAATTTTGAGCCTTATTTCTTCTATCCTATAAGTTCCTATACCTGTTCTAATGTGGTCTGTCTTACTGCAGCCTTTCCTATTTGCACAGTGGCTGTATTATCTCTGTTATATGATCTAATCTTCTCTCCTCTATCGGCTCTGTCGGGCTGAGGCAGTCAGGCTGGAATGTGCTGTGCTGCTTGTGATTGGATAGAAGCTATACACACCCTCTCGGGGGCCCCTGCATACTCTGTATGAGTGACTCACACACTGAGCTACTCTCAGCCTATCAATTGCTATGTCTTTTGTTTGTAAACACTGCATAAAAATGGCAATTACAAGCCAGGTTTGCAGCAGGGAGTGGCAGAAACAGCACAGAGGGGCCCAGGAGAACATAATGAATAGAATGGCATGCTTTTTATTGTAAGAATTTTACAGTACAGATTCTCTTTAAAGGCAACTCAGCACCAAAATATAAAAACATATAAAATCCCAACCCCCCCCATAAAGGAGGTTCATAATAGACTGCAC
Source organism: Hyperolius riggenbachi (assembly GCF_040937935.1). Classification (NCBI taxonomy): domain Eukaryota; kingdom Metazoa; phylum Chordata; class Amphibia; order Anura; family Hyperoliidae; genus Hyperolius; species Hyperolius riggenbachi. Next base: position 72,064,530 of record NC_090646.1, on the reverse strand, counting down.
TATCAGAGCGGGGTGGGGGGTGTAAGCTAGGTTGGAGTGATTGGCATTACTTACCTACCTGCCAGCAATTTTCCCTAGGCAGAGACCGCAGCTGAAGCATTTTGAGACTCCCAGCAGTGTTGCGTGACAGTAACAGCCACAACGCCTGCCAGGAGATGTAGTCTGTCTATGTGAGTACATCTTCACCAGCAGAGATGGAGTCTCACACAGACAGACCACATCTTCAGGAATGCACTGGCCAGGGACTGCAACACTGCATGGAGTAACAAAATGCTGCAGCTGGGGTCTCTCCATGGGGAGGATGTGGGATCCCATACAAACTGTCTCCTTAGGTAAGTAATGCCGATCACCCCAACCCTGCCTCCCAAATGGAACTTTCTATTATGAACCTCCCTTATGGGTAGGTTCATTTTATATATTTGCATATTTATTTGCTTGTGTGCCTTGAAACCTAACCCTTCTTACCTTAACTGATTTTGATAACCTCCCCCTAAAGGTGGCCACACACGATACAATAAAATGATCCGATTTTACAGTAATTTGATAAAAATGATCGGATCTCCTGAAAAAATCGGATTTCCAGTTTTCTTCGATCTTTATCGATCCGGAATGCCAGATATTTTTCTTCAATCCTTCTAAAGATTGTATGGTGTGTGTTAGATTGTCAATTTATTAATATACACACCCAAACAATTTTTCAATCATTTTTATCATACTTTGGAAAAAATTTAACATACAGTAGGTGTGTGGTACATTAATCATATTTTTGGAATGTTACAATCAGTCAGAAAAATGTATTGCAATTCTTAAATTGAACAGATATTTAAAAAATTGTAAGTGACAGCAACACAGGAGAAAAGTAATTTAGGGCTCATTTTACTCTGGTAGAAATGTATTTCTTATTTGTATGTGTTTTAAATTTTAAGATTTTCGCGACAGTTCCTCTTTAAGGACCAAAAGCCTCAGCCCATCCCCCCCCCCCCCCCCCCCCGTGACTATTTTTACAAATTAGACCACTGCAGCTTTAAGGGTTTACTGCAGAGCCATACAGCTCAGCACACAAGGGATTTCCCCCCTCCCCCCTTTTCTGCCCACCAATAGAGATTTCTGTTGGTGGACTCTGATGGCTGCTGCTTTTTTTTTTTACTTATTTTTTCTACTTATTTGTTTTTTTTTAAATATATATAGCTATTTTCAATTTATGTATGTTTTCCCCTTCCATCCGTCCCCCCGCCAACCAATGACAGCAATCAGCTGTCATAGGCATCAGTCATAGGCTCATGTGCCTCCGAGTGACACGGCTGTCCCCAGTACAGCGCTACCGTAGATCGCAGCACTGTACAGTGTAAATAGACAATGGTTTCTCCATCTAACAGTCTCTTAGCTGTGATCTCCTGCATCGACGCACACGTTCTTCTGCAAAACCCCACCTCAGGACTTCACGCCAAATGGGGCTGCCGCCACATTCACTCCAACTGGCATGGAGCAGTCGGCTAAAGGTTAAAGCTTAAAGGTCTTAAAATAAAAGATTATTTGCATTTTCAGGATGCATCACGGCAAACCACAGTTTCTCACAGTTGCAATTATTTCAAATACCTTCTGTTTTAAGAAGGCAAAATTACATTTAGCATTACTTTTAAACAGATGTATTTTTGGTCTTTTTAAGCCCTTATGCCTTCCAAATGGTTCTTGGCCACCATGAGCTGTCTGGGCAGTGGTTCAAGCCTTATCCATACCATAGAGCCATACCATAGAGCCATATCAGTCCATATCATGCACTGATGAGGACCAGCAAGTCGTAAACAGGCTGTGTGTATGTTGGATTGTTGTGGCTCTGTAAAGTGTATTAGCTACAGGCTCTCTATACACCAGAAGGTCTGGATGTGCAGCCTGACTTTTAAAAGGTCCCTGAGCACTGCGTGAAAAATGAAATATTGACTTACTTGGGGCTTCCTCCAGGCCAATGTAGGCAGCAAGGTCCCCCGGCGTCCTCCTGGCTCCTCTACTGGTCCCGGTTGGCGGCTCCGTGATCAGACGACTTTGGGCCGAAGTCATCAGGTCTGCTTCCCTGTTCCTTAATTAGCGTCCTCACTAGGGATGGTCGGAAATGTCCATTTCCGAGTCTGCAGAAATTCCGATTTCCGCCAATGCCTATTACCGATTTCGCTGATTTCCGATCAGTTTCCGATTTCCGAGTTCAGATTTCCGAGTAGTGTTTTTTTTTTTGGTATTTTTTTGCATTCTCTGATTGGCCAAATACTTCCGAGTTGACTCTGTATTCTCTGATTGGTCCAATGCTTCCGAGTTCTGTGATTGGGCTTAATTTACCGAGTTGTGGTAATGCAGTATTTGTACAGAAATCCGATTTCCGATCGGTTTCCGATTTCAGAGTAGTGGGTTTTTTCTGTCATTTTTTGCACTCTGTGATTGGCCAAATTCTTTTGAGTTGTTTCTGCATTCTCTGATTGGTGCATTGTTTCCTAGTTCTGTAATTGGGCTAAAATGACCGAATTGCAGTAATGCAGTATTTCTGCAGAAATCGATTTCCGAGTTCCATTTTCCAATTTCCGAGTTCTGATCGTAAATTCAGATTTCCAATTGGAAATTCAGAAATTTTAATTCTGAATGAGCATCCCTAGTCCTCATGCCGGCCGACTACGCGTCATCACACCGGCCGGCGCAAGAGTCCTGCGCATGCGTGGTTCTATATTAGAAAAGGACTCTCATCCCGGCCATCATGATGATGCATAGCCAGCCGGCGTAAGAACGCTAATTAAGGAAGAGGGAAGCAGACCTTAAGACTTTGGGCCGAAGTCGTCTGATGACGGAGCCACCAGCCGGGGCGGGGACCGTGAGAGGAGCCAGGAGGTCGCCGGGGGACCTTGCAGCCTACGCTGGGCTGGAGGAAGCCGCAGATAAGTCCATTTTTCATTTTTCACCCACTGCTCAGGGTCCATTTAAGGGCATAAATAGATGATTTGCATATTTGGGAGTGGTGCATCATGGCAAATCACAGTTGCTCACTTACAGGTGAATTATTCCAAAATCATTCTGTTTTAAGAAGGCAAAATTACATTTATCCTGAATAATGTACTACCTTTTACTATATGCTGTTACAGTGACTCTTTAAGCTTTCACCACTCGCTCTATGGCTGAAAAAAATGACACCTACATCACAAGAAATTAGGTGTTTTCAAATGATCTGATCTCAGATTTCACTTATTTTTCATATGTGATCTGATCATCTACCCTTCAGACTGCCATTTGTTCTCACACTTGAAAAAAAATCTGACATCTGAAGAGGAAATAATTGAAAGGATAAAATCTGAAGGTGTCAAACCTAAAGATCTGAAGCAAGATCTACAACTTTGTCACCTTCAGACTTTATTCACTTCAGATGTTTTTTTTTTTTATTTGGTAATAAATGGCCTATAGTTAGACTCAGTACCTTCCATTCAGATCTGAAAAATAAAAGCGGTAATTAATCTAATGCAGATGAACAATTTGAAGCCACGTAAGTTAAAGAGGCACTGTAGTGACATGTACTAAGTCGAATGCAGTAAATTATTCAGGATACCCGCTCCTACAGTCATTTTCCTGGTTTCAGCATCAGAAGCACTTCTTCTATCTGCCAGCACTAAAGATGTCGCCACCTGTGATACATTTCAAAAAGTAAATCAGGGAGAGCGAACATTTGACAATGGGCAAACACTGAGTAAATAGTTTATAAATTAATCTTGTAAAAAATGAGCAATTTTATTCATTATGTTATTTTCATTAGAATTCCTTTTTAAAGAACTACTACTATGAATTTTACACAACTCAAAGAAAGGGAACACAAAAATAAGACATACTAGATCTGAATGAATGAAATATTCTTATTAAATACTTTGTTCTTACCGCAGTTGAATGTGCTGACAACAAAATCACGCAAAAATTATCAATGGAAATCCAATTTATCAACCCAAGGAGGTCTGGATTTGGAGTCAGACTCAAAATTAAAGTGGAAAAAAAACACTATGGGCCTGATTCACAAAGCGGTGCTAACAGTTAGCACGCTGGTGAAAAGCCCTTTATCACGCCTAAACTCAGTTTAGGCATGATAAGTTTAGGTGTGATAAGTTTAGGTGTGATAAGTTTAGGCATGATAAGTTTAGGTGTGATAAGTTTAGGCATGATAAGTTTAAGCACCAACTGCGTTAGCACCGCAGTGCACAGCTGATCAAAAGTTTTGCGCTAGCAAAGTCTTGTGCACTTTGCATAGAGTTTAATGGCGCTGCTTTGCGTGTGGGACTTTGCACGCTATCTACACTTATCTAAACTTAGCATGCCTAAACTTATCACACCTAAACTTATCACACCTAAACTTATCACGCCTAAACTGGCTTTTCACCAGCATGGTGCAATGGTTATCACGCCTAAAGTCTCTAACTGGGTTAGCACCGCTTTGTGAATCGAGCCCTATGGGCTAATCCAACTTTGATGCAATGTCCTTAAGACAAGACAAAATGACGCCCAGTAGTGTGTGTGGCCTACACGTACCTGTATGACCTCTCTACAACGCCTTGGCATGGTCTTGCTGAGATGGCTTATTGTCTCCTGAGGGATCTCCTCCCAGACCTGGACTAAAGCATCCACCAATAGAAATGGGTCGAGGTATTCGCCAGCAGTGATGCTCGGATGGAGGTCGTGATCACAACTTGCCGTGATTCCATGACCATTTTTCAGCTATCCGCCACATGTATTCATCGCCGTGGATCAAGTTTTATTCACTAAATTCGCTTTGGCAGACCGTGAATGAACGCATTCACACTCATGAAAATGGCGCAGAACCCGTGGTTAGGTCGTGAATAGCGGAAGTAGGTGGAAGTGGCTTCCCTGGGCCAATCAGAGTCCCCCAGAGAGGCCCTAGCAACCAATCACAGGAGGGGAGGCTATGCCCTCCCCTCCTGCATATAAAGCGGTGGCCATGATGGAAAAGCTCCGTCCTTGCTAGACTCTGGTACTGAGAGGATCATCTCCAGGCCATTGTTCCTTCAGCAAGTACGTTTTCTGTGTCAAAACCCAGCATTTTTACTCCTAACAGTGCTCTTATATTGTACTTTTCAGTTGTATTTAGTTAGCTAGCCAGTGAGTCATTGCTGTAGTCACTGTAGTCAGAGTGTACTGGTTGGTGATTAGTGTGTTTAGTGCAGGCAGGCAGGTTCAGAGTTCTCACTTGTATTCAGCTAGCCAGTCATACACTTCAGCTACTACTTCAGCTACAGACAGTCACACTGCCACTGCCAGTGCTGTTCATTCATTAAGTTTTGTGAGTGACACTGTGTACTGTGCTCACTGCTCACTGGTATTCATCATCTCATTACCCAGTGATACCCTTCACTTAGGTTGTACTGTGCTCACTGCTCACTGGTATTAATCATCTCATTAACCAGTGATACCCTTCAGTTAGGTTGTACTCTGCTCACTGGTGTTATTCATCTCATTTGTCAGTGATACCCTTCAGTTAGGTTGTACTCTGCTCACTGCTCACTGGTATTATTCATCTCATTTGGCAACCAGTGATACCCTTCACTTAGCTTGCACTGTGCTCACTGCTCACTGGTATTATTCATCTCATTACCCAGTGATACCCTTCAGTTAGGTTGTACTGTGCTCACTGGTATTAATCATCTCATTACCCAATGATTCATTAGCAACATGTCTGGCAGGGTTTGTGGGGGTGTTCTGGAAAGGGAGTTCCATTGCTTCAGCCACTTCTGAGACTGCTCCACGGCCAGAGAGAGGACGCCCAGATGTACGGGGTCGTGGTGTAGCAGAAAGGGCAGCACAGCCTGGGCCGAGTCAGCGTACGCCATTATCCCAATATTTTAAAACTTCTGGTCCCCGTGTGGTGGTTGAGCAGATGGAACCTGATGTATTTATGGACATCATGACTGTATCCCAGACCTCTACTGTGAGCAGCACTCCAAGCAGCAGCAGCAGCCAACGCCCCACGCTTGCTGTGACATCTACCCCAGCAGCCAGTGGTCAGCAGCCCTCCCAGGACGACAGTGCTCTGTCCTTCAGTCTGGCATCTGGGAACATATTGATGGCTGAAGCTCAGAACCTACTGGGGACTGATATGGAGGATATTCAACTCGGGACAGAATCAAAACTGTTATTGGAAGATGTTGATGAGGAGAGGTCTGTGTCTGGGGATGTAGGTGCGGAAGAGGAGGCGGGGGTCCAGTCAGAGGAAGAGCTTGATTATGATGATGACAATGACAATGATGTTGTGGACCGTCCGTATGTGCAGCCTGAGTCCGGGGAAGAATGGTCGGAGCAGGATGACGAGTCCCCTAGGCCTAGGCAAGGATATCGTCATATGTCAGGCAGGTGCATCAGTGGGCGTGGAGGAAGTAGACAGGACACTGCTTCAGCCAGCACCACCACCATGCAACCTCCAAGCACAGATTGTTCCGCTGCACCCACTGCTAGCGGTACCGTACAGCGCCACAGTAAATTGAAGTCACCGGTATGGAACTTTTTTGAGGAGTCAAGCCAGGACAAAAATATGCGGTCTGTACTTATGCAGCAAAAAATTGAGCCGTGGGAAAAATATGTCCAAGATGGGTACCTCATCCCTCCAGAGCCACCTGAAGAGCTGCCACTGCCATCAGTATGAGGAGTTCAAGAGGAGGCAGGCACTGCAAGCAGGGGGTGCTGAGAGCACAAGGCCCACCACCGCAGCAGCATCATCCCTCCCTCAGGGTTGTGAATCCCCCACCGCAGCAGCAGTACTAGCACGCAAGTGCTTTTCCACCTTGGCTACTCAGGACACAAACATTGAGGCTGGCAGCCAGTTGTCTCTCTCCTCTGTCTCCCCTGCATCACATCGTCGTCGGACCCTGCTGAGCGACACCTTTCTGACCAAGCCTCTGCCTCCAAGCCACAGGCGCATCTGCAAACTAAATGGCTTGCTGACCCGGGCCATGGCATCACAGCTCCTTCCCTACTCCCTGGTGCTGGAGGGGAGCAATATGCAAACACTGCTCCAATTTGGCATTCCCGAGTGGCAAATCCCCAGTCGCCACTATTTTTCCAGGGACACCATCCCAGCACTCCACAAGTTTGTGGTGGCAAATGTGGCCCGTTTACTTGACTACTCTGTGGGCAAGCGGGTCCACGTGACCATGGACTCGTGGAGTAGCTGATTTGGGACAGGTCGCTACCTGTCCTTTACGGCCCACTGGGTGACACCGGTGGAAGGGAGGGAGGACAAGAGCTCAGCAGCCCAGTTAGTGGTGCCACCACACGGGATCAGCAGGTTCCTCTCATCCCACTCCCTCCACACCGGCAAAGCAAGCCCGCCTTGGCAGCAGCAGCGCCAAGCCTTGGCACTGCCAAGCGCTGCTAAAATTGGTGACCCTGGGGAAGGAGAAGCTTACGGCCACCAATGTCCTGGCCACCCTCAGGAAGCAGAAGCGGAGGTGGCTGACCCCCAGAGGCCTGGAAGTGGGGTATGTGGCAGCCAATAACGGGGCCAACCTGGTGGCCGCAGTGCAGCAGGTAAACCTCCAGCACATCCCCGGCTTGGCCCGCGTGCTGAATCTTGTGGTGCAGCGCTTCCTGCGCACCCACCAGGGGATGAACGACCTGCTGCAAGATGCCAAGGAGGTGGTACGGTTCTTCCGCCGCTCAGCCACTGCCTCTGCACTCCTGTCCACCTTACAGCAGAAATATGGCAAGCCACACCGCCTGATAATAGACATGCCAACTCGCTGGAATTCTACTCTAGGCATGTTGGAGCGGCTGTGTCAGCAAAGGCTGGCTGTTAGGGCCTACATGTTAGACCACACTGTCGCCAGCAACCAGCAAGTCCCCATCATCAGTGCAAGTCAGTAAACACAGATGCGGCAAGTATGCCCTTCCTGGAGGCAATCAAGATGGTCAGCGAGGAGCAGGCCTCCGTGTGTCAGTGGGTGCCCATGGTTTGCCTGCTGGACCAGGCAATGTGTAATTTAATTGAGCATGGGGAGGAAGCCCTGAGGCAGCTGGAAAAGGAGCAGATGGCAGCACAAGAGGGCTCACAGGTAGTGGAGGAGGTGGAAGAGTTGGAGGTACCTAACCTGAATGCTGAGGAGGAGGAGCAGAGCACCGCTGGCGTTGTACGGGGATGGCGGCTTGGGGAGGACGACATCGCACAGGAAGAGGACAGGCATGTGATATGGGACTACGAGGACGATGAAGATCTTGTTGCCAAGGCCCACTTGTTTCCCATGGATGTGCACATGTTGCGCTGCCTTTACAGGGATCCCCGGGTGATCCAGATGCGTTCAAGGGAGGACATCTGGATCACCTTGAAGCTGGACCTACGTCTGAAGGGAAAGCTGGAAGAGTTCATGACACCATCCACCACTGAGCAACGCACAAGGGAGTTGCAGGGGGCCCTTGTGCGCAGACTACTGGAAGCATTCCCCCAGCATTCCACCCCCACTGTAACTGCTCTGCCAACCCAGCAACAGGTGCCTGACATCGCCATCAGCATCACAACAGCGACTACCAGCAGCAGCAACTGGCACTCCGGAACTCTGAAGAGCCTAAGCAAGAACCTGTATGGTATGCAGTGCAGCAGCCCACAGCAGAGGTGCCAGCCACAGCATCCACCTCCAACCAGCACCAGCAGTGACTAACCAGCATGGTGGCTGACAACATGGGGTCATTCAGCGGGCTCAATGACACCGACAGCCCCGTGGACCCCTTGGAGTATTGGGTCAAGAGACTGGACACCTGTAGGGAGCTTGCCCAGTACGCCCTGGAACTCCTGTCCTGCCCCCTTCCAGTGTCCTCTTCGAGAGATGCTTCAGTGCGGCCGGTGGCGTGGTCCCTGAGAAACGCTCTCGGCTCTCCCACGCCTCTGTGGACAAACTCACCTTCCTGAAAATCAACCAGACTTGGGTGGAAGGTGAGTTCCTGGCCCCTATTGTTGGGCACAGGGGGACATGAAGTGGCTGCTGCAATGTGTTAACCATGCCTGCCTTTCTAAATAAAGTTACTACCTGCCTAACTTGGTTCACTTTTCGGCTGTGGTACTACCTGTGAGTTGCCATGGTCCTTCTGTGCTGCCGAACTGACCATTCGCTTTGTCCTCCTGACTCAATCACTACTACACTCTGCGTTCACACTGCCAGGGTCACCGGACGCATGTAATTTTTTTGGGCAGCACTATTACACTGTGGTACTACCAGTGAGTTGCCATGGTCCTTCTGTACTGCCAAACTGACCGTCCGCTTTGTCCTCCTGACTGAGTCGCTACTACACTCTGCGTTCACACTGCCAGGGTCACCGGACGTATGCAATTTTTTGGGGCAGCACTATTACACTGTGGTACTACCAATGAGTTGCCATAGTCCTTCTGTACTGCCAAACTGACCGTCCGCTTTGTCCTCCTGACTGAGTCGCTACTACACTCTGCGTTCACGCTGCCCGGGTCACCGGACGCATGTAATTTTTTGAGCAGCACTATTACACTGTGGTACTACCAGTGAGTTGCCATGGTCCTTCTGTGCTGCCGAACTGACCGTCCACTTTGTCTTTCTGACTCAGTCGCTACTAAAGTCTGCGTTCACACTGCCCAGGTCCACTGACAACTCTGCTGTTATGTCATTGCTAATCGCTGCAAAAACCCCCCCTAAAAATCACAAAAACCTCTCTGGGTCTTTTTGGCGTCAGCTACTCATCCTCCTCCAGTGGTACCATCACCGCCAAGTGCCATTGGGACTCACCTTCACCTCTGTGATCGCTTAACGTGTATTTCCCTGTTTAAAACCACTTATTACCAATTAATAGCCCCATTTAAAGTGTTGATTTTATTTCAAAATCCATTTTCTCAAAAGCAAAATATTATTTTTGTATTTTTTTTGTTTAAGTTGTAGCCCCTTATCACCTTGATAATTTATGCAATTTGGGGGGTTGTAACATGTATGGGGGCTTTGTTATTAACGTTAAAAGAAAATACAGATCCGGACGTGGATCCGGCTGTGATTGCCTCATTCACGACCGAAAATTGGCTTTGTGGCATGGACACATTTCATAATACGGAACCAATCATGCCGGAGGCGGATTTTATTCTTTGTAAGAACGGCCGTGGATGCCGAATTCGTGGATTGAGACATCCAAGCATCACTATTCGCCAGATGAATAATTCACTGTAAAGATCACATATTCACATTACCTCCTCAAGCGAATACTTAGTGAATCACGTTGGCTTCTGTGCTATCAAGTGAACCAAGTGCTACGTGACACGTACCAACCAAGTGCCACGTGACTTGTGCCAAGTGCCGAGTGACAGTCAGACAGCAGAAGAGAATACACTAGTGCACACTAACTGTCGCACTGCCACTGCTCACAGCGCAGCAGTTCTGTAGAAAGCTAACAAAGTAGTATTACTACTCTAACAAATACTAGCACGGACTGCAGTACTACAGTACTAACTACACAATAACACAGTAATCCTATCCCCTAATCCCTAACCTATACCTAAGGCTAATAGCTGGCCAGCAGGCAACAGCTGGCCTGGTCTGTGCACAGCACACACAGACACATTGCAGCTGCCTGCAGCACACACTCTGACTGTCATACAAATAACATCAAGCTAATTAATGAATTAAGAATAGTGTAGTAATAGTAAATGGGGTTAATCACTGAACAGCTTTTAGTGCTTTCGGTTTATCACTGCTAGGCCAGCAGCACTGGAGCACACATTCTGACTGTCATACAATGACATCAATCAAGCTAATTAACGATTTAACAATAGTGTAGTGATAGTAGTGAAGGGGTTAATCACTGAACAGCTTATCACTGTGTACAGCCCTTGTTATTAGGCTCAGCAGCACTGGAGCACACACTCTGACTGTCACACTATGATATCAATCAAGCTAATTAATGATTTAACAATAGTGTAGTGATAGTAGTGAAGGGGTTAATCACTGAAACTTAGGTTTATAACTGTGTACAGCACATTGCTAGACCACCAGCACTGGATCATGTCTCTCATTGAGAATTCAGCAAGTTAAGACGATATGTCTCATCATGGCAGCCCTCCTTATTATACAGGGGGGCTGGCCATTGTTCCTTTCTATGATTGTGTTCCAAAGTTTAGGCTGGGAGCCCTTTAAAGGCTCAATGAGGTCAGGTGGTGCTGGCCAGGGTTCCCCTCTGTGATTGGTTGCTAGGGCTTCTGCTGGGAGCCCTTTGATTGGCTCCAGGACATCCTCACCTTAGTTACAGTATTTCGGATCCGGATATCCGCAATATCCGTACATATCTGCGTTATGCGCCCAAATTTCCGCAGATAGCTATCCGGATTTTGGCCCAGGTATCCGGAATCCGAATCCGGTTGGATAGCTGAAAAAAGTTCGGATATCCAGGTTACCTGGATATCCGGAATCTGGATGAGCAGCACTGATTCTAAAGCATTGTTTTACTGTGATTCCTACTATGTTTTTTGTTGGTTGGTAAGGAAGAATCTTCCATCACATATTTAATTCAGTCAAGTGAGTTGCCCTACCAGATTTTAATACATTCTTGCCTCCTTGAGCTATGGTGGGGATGGGGGGAGGGCATAATTTAAAGTGCACCTGAGCTGAAGCTTGGGTACAAAATCACATACTCCCCTAAGAAGAAGGAAGCCTCTGGTTACTAATGAAGCTCCCCAAGGCATCTTCCGGTCCCCCAATGCCACTCGTGGACCCTCCAAAGATTACTGACAAGGTCTTGTCTATAATTTTATCGGGCTGTGCTCCCCTTCAAGGAATCATGCAAGTACGGCTGGGCCTACGCAGTAAGCTGGAGCTGTTCGTGCACAAGCAGCACTGTGCTACTTTGCAGGCGCACCCGTGTTTGTGTGACTGTGGTACAGCCACACTCCTGACAGAAGAAGAACTCCTGCCAGAAGAAGAGCAGGGCCCCGATATGCTGGAGGGTCTACGAGCAACAACGGGGGACCAGAAGATGCTGTGGGAAGCCTCATTACAATCCAGAAGCTTCCCTCTCCTTAGGTAAGTATGTGTTTCTGAACTCGAGCCTTGGCTTAGGCTCTCTTTAAAGGGGGTCTGTGGTTCTTTTTAAAAACAAAAACTGACACTTACCTGGGGCTTCTGCCGGCCCCCTGCAACTGTCCTGTCCAGCGCTGCCCTCTATGATCCTCCTTTCCCCGCCGCTGGTTACTGTTCAGTTATTCATCTAACTAGACGAATGCAACTGCACCTGCGCGGCCGCGTGCACCCTAGCTCCCGCTCGCATCTTCGGGAGCTACCTGCACAGGCGCAGTATGAGAAAAATTCATACTGCGTCTGTGCTGGAGGCTCCCAAAAAAGGCGAGCTGGAGCGAAGACGCGCGAGGCCTCGGCCGCGTAGGCGCAGTTGCATTCGTCTAGTTAGACGTATAATTGGTCGGTAACTGATGGCGGGGAACGGAGGATCTTAGAGGACGGCACTGGACAGGACAGTTGCAGGGGGGCAGTAGAAGTCCCAGGTAAGTGTCAGTTTTTGTTTTTAAAAAGAACCACAGAACCCCTTTAAAGTGGATCCGAGAGGAACTTTTACTCATTGCATAATTGTGTTCCTTTCCTATTGTTTATAGGGCATTCCTCAAACCAATTACTTTTTTTGTGTTTGTTTTAATACTCTAATTCCCTATAAACTAAACAAGTCACGCCCACAGGTTTTCAGAGAGCAGAGGCACTTTCAGACAGTAGCAAGGGCTCATGGGAGCTCAGTCTGGGCAGGAGGAGGCATTACTAGCCAGATATTTCAGAGACAGAGGGAAAGAGGGAGGAGGAGAGGGGAGTGAAGTTTTCACAGGCTGAGGGCTGGAGATGCAGTTCAGCTTGCCTCTGCTCTGGGAGGAGGGAGGAGGAGGGGGGATTAGTTTTTTTTGCTCAAGATGCAGATAAGCCTGCCTCTGTGTAATGTTTACAAACAACATGGCTGCTGTCACTGTATCACAGGGAGAAATAATCATATTCTATTAAAGCTGTTTGCAGCTAGATTTGCTGTGTAAACTATCTAAACTTTAGATAAGACATATAGACAAGTTACTTGTTATAGTTAGTTTTTCATCTCTGATCTGCTTTCAACTACACTACTGGTCATCATGCAATTCCAGTTTTGTTAACCAGTTTGCAAAACTTTATAAAAGGCAGTGAGTTAAGCTTTCCCAAGAAGATAACCTCAATTAGCATTATGTACAAGTACTTTTGCCTGGTGTATTCTGCCTGACTTGTGTCAGGCCCCCAGTGGATTGGGATAGCTGCCAAGACCATGAAATAAAGAATAGCTATCTGTTTTGCAGTGAACTAATATAAGTAGGTTTTTATTTTTTAGCTTCTTGCCTACTTAGACTATTCTTGTTTGTAACTAGCAATGGTATTTGAGTTAAAATGTTATGTTTTGTTTGAATAATGTGTAACCTGAGCTCCCCCTGTGTGGACCGTTTAAGTAGCAATATGATTGTCTGTCATGTTGACTTTATATTTTTCCTGATAAATTATTTGAAATATAAAAATATGCAACTTTTAATAAATAAAAATGTGATTGGAAAGAGATAGAATTAAAGGATCATAGTCTCAAAGCATTGTGGCATTTAAAATGCATACATACTATATATAATGTACATTTCACCAAGAGTAAAATGCATTATAAATTGTTATTTTGTTCCTATGTTGGTGTTACTTACGGTAGGTAGTGCAAGGATACCTATAAACACTGGAAGGAGGGGGGGGGGGGGGCATGGGGGAGGAGAAAAGTTACATACACACCAAAGAATAGAGAAAGCTCTGGATCCCTTGGAACCTTCCCGATCCTCTCTCGGTTCATCCAGCATCTCCTGTTCTGCCAAACTGCACCCGACTAGTTTTGTCGATATGACTCATCAGGGGCGCCACGCATCAGGGAGACGCTTATGTAGTCACATCATATGACCCTAAAAGCCTGTAAATAGCGTCTCCCTGATGCCAATAGCCACGCCTCTGATGAGTCATATCGACGAAACTAGTCGGGTGCAGTTTGGCAGAACGGGAGACACTGGAAGTACCTGTTGCAACTGATAGATTTTAATGCGCATTTTGATACGAAATTTGTAAGTGCACAACTTTTTTTAGGACGTTTTATTAAACGGAATTATGCTATGGGACCTTCTTTCTGAGTTTAAAGGCTGATGTTTTGGAAAACGGCTTTATGATCCTGTGAGAGGTTTGCAGTGTATGCGGTGGGGGAACACACATACACTTGTGAAGTGGAGACCAGCACCTGGGTGTCATATTTCTGAACAATATACTACATCATACTCTGTTGTGGTATTTTGTCTGAATTTGGTGAAGAGCCATGTGAGGGTTATACTGGCTGGGCCACAAGTTAGATTGCTGATCCCTAAGGGAGATTAGCCACACTATCTGGTGAGCACATTGAGTCATGCATAGGCACTGTGTTGGGTGTAAATAGTGTGACATACTACACCATATGTACCTGTTTGTTTCCCTTTATGAACGTTTGAGGGTTTGACTGCTGGAAAGTGAGAAGAGACACTTGGAGCGCAGACTGGCTGGGCCAAAAGCAAGAGTGATGGTCTTTTATGATTGGCCATAAGATCTGGGCCCATATGCAATTAACTTTTTCTCCTGCGTTTTCTCCTAGGTGATATTTTTAAACTTGTCAATAAAATGCCCTTTAAGCCACCGGAAAGCAAGAAAATATTCAAAATAATTTTCATAGTACTTTTTCATTTACTTTTTTGTAAGTTTTTAGTTGAAAAGTGCTGGAAAGTTATTTTAAATAGAAGATGAAAAATTATCTCCTAGGAGAAAACTCAGGTGAAAAAGTGAATTGCATATGGGCCCAGGTGAGCAGATTGTATGTGTGTGGTGATTTGGAGCGGTCCTAGGATAGACATACTACACCATATGTGCTTTGTTTGTTGTCTTTATGAGTGATCCAGGATACATTCTGGAAGAAGAGCATCGTGACTGGCATCGTCCAAAAATGCATTGGCTGATTTTCATTGATTGGCATATTGATCTGGTGAGCGTATTTAAAGACTGTTATGCTATGAAGATTGCAACACTATAATATTGAACTCTATGGGGATATTAGTGAGAGACTCTTTTGGTATTTTGTTGAGTGCTAAACCATCTGTTAAACGCAAAATACATTTTTTTACATTTAAAATTAGCTGTTTTCCTCCCACACCAAAAATTACCCACATACAATTTTAATACAAAAAATACAAAAAAATTACAATTACAAAACAAAACATAAATAGTTACCTAAGGGTCTGAACTTTTTAAATATGCATGTCAAATGAGTATATTAATATAATGTTTTAAATTATTATCTTGTAAATAGTGATGGATGCAAATTGAAAAAATGCACCTTTATTTCCAAATAAAATATCAGCGCCATACATTGTGATAGGGATATAATTTAAATGGTGTAATAAGTGGGACAAATGGGCAAATAAAATACATGGGTTTTAATTATGGTAGCATGTATTAATTTCAAACTATAATCGCCAAAAACTGAGAAATAATTATTTTTTTCCATTTCTTTTTTAGTATTCCTGTTAAAATGGATTTAGAATTCTTAGCAAAATGTATCACCCAAAGAAAGCTTAATTGGTGGCGGAAAAAACAAGATATAGACCAATTCATTGTGATGAGTAGTGATAATAAAGTTATTGGAAAATGAATGGGAGGTGAAAGTTGCTCAGATGCAAAAAATAAACAACCCTTCGGGGCTTAAGTGGTTAAACTTAGAAAAATGAGTTTAAAAAACGTTTTTCTTTGCATCTTTAAAATCCAGTTTTTCATATGCAAAATTTCAGCCCACCACTAGTCAGATCTGTCAGATTTGTGCTGCCTACTGTAAGTTTCATAGGAAAAACATAATTTATAATGCATGTTACTGTGTTACTATAGGAGAAATGTACATCAATATGCATGTATTTTCTTTCTTCATAGTAGTCCTTTAACCTCCTTAGCAGTAACCCTGAGTCAGGCTTGGGGTTGGAAATCCGCTGCTCAGAGCAGTAGCCTGTCCTGAGCCAGACTCGTGGTGAGCGCCACGAGGTTAACCTCCCTGGCGGTGCATTTCTGTCTGGAATTATGAGTCAAAAGCTGCACATTGTTTTTCAAGAATCTTGGGCCTCCCAATTCTAAAGTCTTAACTCACCAAAATATGTCAGAATAAAGGCTTGATACACATTATGCATATAAATAAAAGACTAGAACACAAATTTGATGAAATAGTTTAATTTATCAATAATCTGAAAAAAATAGGAAAACTGTACAAGGCAGCAGATTTGTATACACTATGTACATGTATATCTAGAACACCTCTCGTGTATGATATATTTTAACCTCCTTAGCTGTATGCCCGACGCTGTGTTGGGCATACCGCTCTGTGGCCCCAGGAGTCCCCCATAATTAAATAATTGTCCCAAATGAATGTAAATCCTTTAGCTAGCACTAGGCTAGCTAGTAAAGGTGTTGGGCACCCCCGGATCCCTTGCGATCCCTCCGTTTATACATTACCCAACCTGGATCCAGCGATCGTGCAACCTCCCTGCACAGCTCCGGTCTCTCTATGGGGAGGATCGGGTTTGGGCATGACGTCATGACGTCGGCGATGTCATGTCCGATCCTCCCCATAGTGAAGACCGGAGCTGTCCGGGGAGGCAGCGCCGATCGCTGGATCCAGGCTGGGTAATGTATAAACGGGGGAGTGGCAGGGATCGGTGGGTGCCCAACACATTTACTAGCTAGCCTAGTGCTAGCTGAAGGGTTTACATTCATTTGGCACAATTATTTTATTGTCCGGACAAAAAGTAACAAAACCTCCTGAGCAGCGTGACGCTCAGGAGGTTAAAGCAGGGACACTGCACCGAATCCAACATTACAGTCAGGGCAGTAAATGCGTGACTCCTTCCTGACTTTTTTGCCCTTGTTGTCAGTCTTGGAGCAGCAAACCACACTCCTGGATTTTTTGGGAGTGGGGAGTGTATTACGTGAAGTGTTGACCAGTGAGTCGCTCCGGATTAACAATATAAGAGGCCCGGCGCCCCATTCTGACATCTGCTGCAGTCTGATACCTAAAAAAATGCACTCACACACCCTAAATATGTAGTCTGCATGCAGGGGCGTAGCAATAGAGGGAGCAGAGGTTGCGACTGCATCGGGGCCCTTGGGCCAGGGGGGTCCCGAGGGGCCCTCCCTCGATTGCAGTATTAGCTCTCTGTTGGTCCTGTGCTCATAATAATCACTTCTATAGATACTTTGAATAGTGGTAATCATTAACAAACTGTTCCCCATCCCCGTCTAGCACCTCTGACACTGTAGTTGCCATTGGCAGGTTTTGGTGCGCCGTATCAATTGTTATGTATAGAGTGCTTAGGGGACCCCAATGTAAAACTTGCATCAGGACCCACAGCTCCTTAGCCACTCTACTGTCTGCGTGTGTAAGTGGCCTTTCACTGCGCTGCTTGAACAGAATGTAGCTATTCCAGAGACTCTGCTCCAGGAGGTGACGGAATATTTTTTAAATCATTTTATTTTGTTGCTTGCGGACTGCGGGGTAGAATGTCACCCCCTGGTCTGCTCTGTCCACTCCATCCGTAGTCAGATTATAGTCCATAATAGGGCCGGCCCTAGACTTTTTGCCGCCTGAGGCAAACTTAGAAAAAAAATTGCCACCCGCCCCCCCCCCCCCCCGGAGGGCTAGCAGGCAGGACGGGGGTATTGGGCCTAGCGGTGGGGAGGGGGGTCAGACCCCGCCTCCCTCGCCTGGGTCCCCCGATCTGCGCTCTCCTCCAGCTGTAAATAGGAAGCAGCCGATGCCCAATAGTAAGAGGCACGGGCGGGGAGGACTCACCTTTTCCGCGTTCCAGCGTGCGCTCCACTGACGTCACTTCCTGCATCACCGTCCACTGTATTGTAAGTGGACGGCGATGCAGGAAGTGACGTCAGTGGAGCGCACGCTGGAACGCGGATAAGGTGAGTCCTCCCCGCCCGTGCCCCTTACTATTGGGCATCGGTTGCTTCCTATTTACAGCTGGAGGGGAGCGCAGATCGGGGGACCCAGGCGAGGGAGGGGGGGGTTCGACCCCCTCCCCACCGCTAGGCCCAATACCCCCATCCTGCCCGCTACCCCTCCGGCTCAGCGGCCGCCCCCCCGCACCCACGAACGGGTGGGTGCCGCCCCTAGAAGTTTGCCGCCTGAGGCAAACGTTTCACCCCGCCTCATGAGCGGGCCGCCCCTGGTCCACCATGACTTGCGGTTTCTCAACCTCTTTTTCTCCTCTCGTTCAGGTGGGGATATTGGAGGTATCGTGGACTGTGGAGAGGCGAGATACGTCTTTTTTTTTCTCGCCAGAGGAGAGCCAGCATCTTCCCCTTCTGCCAAGCAGCTCTTTCCCCAGCTTTCAACTTCTGCTTCACAAAAGCTGTTGGCATCTCCCGCCGGTTCGGCCTAATGGTGCCGTAGGCATCAGCCTGATGTTTTATCAGCAATTCAAAAAGTTCTGGGGAGCTATAAAAGTTGTCAGTGGTAGTAGCCTTTGTCCAGTAGTGGCTTCACAAGGGACAGCGCTGAAGAGGTTGCCACTCCATACTTGCTGAACCAGGGACTGAATTTGGTTCCCTTGCTGGTTTACAGCACAGTGTTCCAAATGCACCCTGTTGAAGACTCACAGAGGGTGTAGGACTTGATCCCAAAGCGAAAGCAATGTACTGGAGCCAGCTCAGCCTCCCCTTGTATGCCATCATGCTCTCGTCCACCGATATGTCCCTCTCTGGAATATAAGTTGTGCGGAAGTTGTCCACCACCATCTCATAAACTTCCCAAATCTTTTTGAGTTTTGGAGCAGGGTGAGTAGATCCTCAAAGATGTCATTGTCCGCAAAATGGAGGAACTTCATGATGAGCGAAAACCGGTACTCGCTCATCACTGTACCAAAAAAGGGGTGGCTATCATTTTGTTTGTGGTCCAATACCACTTCTGCAGGGGCTTCGCCACCACTCCCTGCAGAATGATAAGGCCCAAGAAAAGCCACAGGTCCTCTTTAGTGCCTAGCTCCCAGGCCCTGAAGTCCTTGAAAAGGGGTCCTTGAAAAGGGGTGTCGTTGAGCAGCCAGCTGCTAGGAGGCATAGCGGTTAGTCTCCTCCACTACCTTCTCGATAACAGCGTCGTCAAAGAAGAGCTGCAGGTAGGCCAGGGGGTTATGCTCACACACCTTCTTCAAGCCAGGCTCCCCAGTAAATTGGAAACATGGAGGTGGTGGCGGAGCCTGAGACAGGTTGATGGGGCACCACACCCGTACATCACTGACCTCAGTGGTGATGGAGCCGCTGTCACTTTTGCTACCTGGGTCAGATAAGAGATCCCCGGGTGCATCATTGTCGCTTGAGTCCGCCAGTGACTGCAGATCACTGTCCTCCAACTCCACCAGCGATTCCGCAGTGAGACACCTTCTGGAAGTGGACACCATCATAAATGACAGGAAGGCAGAGATCGGTGTAAACGGCAGGCAGAGGGTAGTCAAAGTCCAGGAAAAAAATCAGCATCGGTAAATCAATCAATCAATCCAGGGAGAAGGCAGAGAGTAGTCAAAGTCCAGGCAAAAATCAGCAACGGTATATCAATCAATCAATCCAGGGAGAAGGCAGAGAGTAGTCGAAGTCCAGGCAAAAATCAGCAACGGTAAATCAATTAATCCAGGTAGAAGGCAGAAAGAATAGTCAAAGTCCAGGCAAAAATTGTTAACGGGTACCCAAGTCAACAATCAGCAACTCACAGATATCAAACAGCCAGCAGCCACGGTCTCCAGAGAGCAAATGGCAACATTGAATTGAATACAAACTTACTTGTATTCAATTCAATGCAGCTTGCAGCCAATCAGATTATGTGTTTCCCCCCCCCCCCCACCTCTCTCCCCCATTACTCCATATGGCCAATCAGATAATGCATTTACTTTTTCTCCCTCCCCACGTGGCCAATGAAATTATTTATTTTATTTTTTAATACATCCCTCCCTCCCCGCACCGCCGTTCAAGTCATGGATTGGCCGCCGGGTCCCAGAAAGATCAAAGAGGTAATGGGGACTTCGGCGGCCGGGGGAGAGCAGCCTGGGTCCTACTGTGCAGCACTGATCGCATGTGGGACCCAGGAACAGGAGTGCAGAGCTATTTTTAGACAGCCCGACCTGAGCACGGTCATACCGCTCTGCACTTGTAAATCACAGCCCGTGCTCAGGTCGGGCTTAACGCCAGGGGGGTTAAACTCCCTGGCGGAATGATTATTTCCAGATTTTAGGGTCTACAAGCAGTTCATTTTTGCACCCTTTCAGACCCTAAAACCGCAAAACAATCATGCCGCCAGAGAGCCTGCAGCAGCCCTGCACTTACTCACCCCCCTGGGATCCAGCGCTGCAGTTCTCCCTCTGCACTCCGGGTGGCGCTTTAACCCTTTAGTGAGTTTGCCGGTTGTAGTCATGCCAACAGGCGGCGATCTCACCAGAGGGATACAGAGCCTCTTAGGACAGGAAGAAGAATCGCTGCTGGCATCTGGATCCTGGGGGAGGTAAGTTGAAATGCCTGCTGCATGCTCTGCTTTGCATTAATGAAGCAGTGCTAACCTGTATTTAACATGCACACAGAGCTGTGTTGTTTACCTTGCAATGCATTTTTCAAACACAGCTATTTAATTATGTTTGGATCTCATTCCTAATTGCGTTTAAGTCAGTTATGTCTGTCTGTCTTTTTAAGATTAAATGTAATGTTTTGTGTTGTTATGTCAATGAATAAATGCTATTGTTGTACACAAACCTTTAAAGCAGCCAATGTATTGATATTTATAGTGCAAGTCTTCTGCAGTAAGATTTCATTTTTTTAAATAAATATTTTCGCTGTGTGTCAGCTGCTTAGACCCCATTTGATTCCCACGGGCTGCTTCACCACCTGCAGGCGCTTCCAATTGCACAAACTGCAGGGATAAAAATGAATTCTTAATTATTTTTTTTTCAAATAAAATTGACATTTGAGCATCCATTCCTTTATACTATCAGTGTCAAGAAAAGCTTATTTCTTCTGTTTCTACAAAATCTCTATTGTAAGATCGTAATCCCAATTTTCTTTTGTTGAGTTTTAGCCCCAACTTAAGGTATACACTGGTCGATTTGCCATCAGATTCGACCAACAGATAGATCCCTCTCTGATCGAATCTGATCAGAGATGGATTGTATGGTCACCTTTACTGCAAACAGATTGTGAATCGATTTCAGCCTGGAACCGATCACAATCTGTGGAGCTGCCGCTGCTGCCGCCCCCCCCCCCCCCCCTTGCATACATTACCTGTTCCGGCCGGCGCGAGTCCCCGCTGTGTTCTTCTCCACTCCGGCTCCGGCTACTGAACTTTCTGTCCGGGCGGAAGTTTAAACAGTAGAGGGTGCTCTACTGTTTAACCTTCCTGCCGGGACAGGAAGTTCTGTGTAGCTGCAGGAATGGTCTGGAGCCCGAAGCGGAGAAGAAGACCAGGGGACTTGCGCCGGCCGGAACAGGTAATGTATACCCGCTGTATTGCGTCGGTCGTCGGGCATTCGAACGCCGCTAACGACGCACTTCCGACCCGCCAGCGACCAAGAAAAATCTTCTGCACGGATGGGTCGGCGGGAATCGACGGGAACGATCGATTTCGGACGGAAATCGATCGTTCTGTCAGCAGTGTGCGCGGCGATTTCACAGCCGTTTCGATCACAGTGATCGAAACGATCACTGTGATCGAAACGGCTGTATATCGGCGGGAAAATCGTTAGGTGTATGGGCCCCTTAAGGCTACTTATGCAAAATAGAAATTAGAAATAGGAAACACTCAAAAAAAAAAATAACACTTCAGAAAGTACAATACAAAAAGCCATGCAAAGCTGAACTGTAAAAGTTTGCAGTTACATCATTTTTTTTTTTTGCTTAAAGAGAACCCGAGGTGGGATTTAATTATGTTACTGGGGCACAGAGGCTGGTTGTGCACACTAAGACCAGCCTCTGTTGCCCCATGGTGTGCCTCCATGTCCCCCCTGCGCGCCGCTATAGCCCCCGCAGTGCTGGCGACACGCAGCGCGTCGCCAGCACAATGTTTACCTATGCGCTGTCAGTCAGCGCCACTCTCCCGCCTCCTCCGCATCGGCGCTACCTGCCCGCGTCACTTCCCTCCTATCAGCGGGAGGGAAGGGACACGGGCGGGTAGCGCCGATGCGGAGGAGGCGGGGGAGCGGCGCTGACAGACAGCGCTTAGGTAAACATTGTGCTCCATGTCCCCCCTGCGCGCCGCTATACCCCCGCAGTGCTGGCGACAGGCATCAATAAGTTGCATTTTACCATTGAAATTAAACAAATCTGATTGGCTGTTATTGGCCCGCTCCCTTTTCAGAATTTAAACCCCAGTCTCCCAGTGACTGACTGTAGCAGATTTTAGACCTCTGCCATTAAGAGTGTATGAATGGCAGAAATGTAAATATTCCCCTTGAAAATCAAAAGGTGAATTTTGATTGGCTGCTGTAGGCTCCACCCACTTTCCTGAATATTAGTCCCAGTTACCCAGTGGCCAACTGTGTCACATTTGAGAACCCTGCCAATAACAGAATGGCTGAAATCAATCTAACAAATCTGATTGGCTGTTTGTGGCTCTACCCCTTTAGTGAATTTGTACCTCAGTCGCCCAATGACTGACTGTATCAGGTTTGAGGCCTCTGTCATTAACAGTGTAAGAATAGTAGCAATGTGAATATTCCCCTTGAAAATCAATAGGTAAATTTTGATTGGCTGTTGTAGGCTCCACCCACATTCCTGAATGTTCATCCCAGTCACCCAGTGGCCAATTGTGTAAAGTTTGGGAAACTTGCCATGTAAAAAAATGTAGTTGTTGGCACCGCCCACTTTTTCTACCTTTGACATGCAGTCACTCAATTATCAAGTTTATCAGCTTTGGGGTCCTTGGTATCAATACTTTGTAGATTCCCATTGAAAAATAAACAAATCTGGCTGTGGCTCCGCCCCCTTCCTGAATTTGGACCCTAGTCACCCAGTGACCAACTGTACCAGGTTTGAGGCATCTGCTTTTAACAGTATAAGAGAATGGTAGCAGCTTAAATATTTCCTTTGAAAATCAAAGGTGATTTTTTTATTGGCTGTTGTAGGCTCCACCCACCTTCCAAAATCTTAATCTCAGTAACCCAATGACCAACTGTGCAAAGTTTGAGAACCCTGCCATTAGCGATGTAAGAATGGCTGCAGTTTATATTTTCCCAGTAAAAGTTGTTTTGGCTCCACCCACTTTTTGTAACCTTGACACACAGACACTCAATGACCAAGTTTGTGATCTTTCAGGTTCCTGGCATTAAAAATGTGTGAATGGAAGCAGTTTATCCACCAAGAAAATCTGATTGGCTGTATGTGGCCCCGCCCCTTTAGTGAATTTGGACCCCAGTCACCCAAAGACCGACTGTAGCAAGTTTGAAGCCTCTGCCATTAAAAGTGTAAGAATAGCAGTAGTTTCAATATTCCCGCTTGAAAATCAATAGGTGAATTTTGATTGGATGTTGTAGGCTCCACCCATTTTCATGAATCTTAATCGCATTCACCCATGGCAGCCTTTTACATTTTTCCATTGACTTGAATGGGTAAAATCTGATTGGCTGTTTGTAGCTCCGCCCACATATGCAGGGGGGACCCGAGACCCCCAGAACATATCATCCCAGGTAGTAAGGAATCTGTATACCAAGTTTCGTTTAAATCGGTCAAGCCATTTTCGCGTGATCGCGGCACACACACACACACACACACACACACACACACACACACACACTTTTATATATATAGATATATATGTTATGGCCAAAACCATTAAAGTCCAAAGTGCTGGGAATTTCTGACATTGGCCAGCCAGTTCTAGAAATGGCCAAAGTCAGTCGGCC
Organism: Hyperolius riggenbachi; assembly: GCF_040937935.1. Taxonomy (NCBI): domain Eukaryota; kingdom Metazoa; phylum Chordata; class Amphibia; order Anura; family Hyperoliidae; genus Hyperolius; species Hyperolius riggenbachi. Next base: position 72,040,532 of record NC_090646.1, on the reverse strand, counting down.
AAACTGCAAATCGCACAAATCCAGAACATCCCGGGTCCTGTCCAGCACCATGAATGGCACTCGGAACTTCCTCTCTGCTGCAGATACAGCATAATAATCTTTTTAAAGAAAAGCATTTCATAGTTCTCAGCTGATACAAATCCTGCAATAAATCTGCAGTGTGTCTACATCCTGCTTTCATGGGAGCAGACATATTGTTAACATCCTGTGCTGCTCTGCTGTGGCAGTCAGGTGACACATTAGAGATCAAATTACAATGGTGATTAGTCACAGATGAGGGTGAATTAGACAGGCTAAACTCTCTAAATACATACAGTGTGCATTTTGCCTAGGTTTTCTTCTGTCCAGTGCAAGACTTTAGACAGACATATTTAACATCCTGTGCTTTCAAACTAGCTGCTCTGCCGCTCTCTGGATACATATGGGGTGCAATTTGTAAGGGTTTCCTTCAGTCCTGTGCAAAAGTTAAGGTCCACTTTAAATTAGTTGGCTGCTCCGGTGCACTGCTCGGGAAGAGGAGAAGATAGAATGCAGAAGGCTGAGAAGGAAGGTGGCTGGGAGAAGATGCATAGAAGACAGAAAGCGGAGAAAGAAGGCTGCAGGGAGAAGATGGATAGAAGACGGAAGGCAGCGGGGGAATCGGCTGCAGCCGGCAGCATACAAGCCAGCCCCGGGTCCATACAGGAGAGGAAGAAAGCGGCTGCAGCCGGCAGCATACAAGCCAGCCCCGGGTCCATAAAGGAGAGGAAGAAAGCAGCTGCAGCCGGCAGCATGAAAGGAAGCCCTGGGTCCTCGCTTGCAGGAGAGGGGGCAGACTAGGGGGAGAAAAATAAGCGGCAGCAGCAAGAGGGACAAATGAAAAGGAGGTAATTTGCGGTGGGGAACGGCACTTCGGGACTTGGCCGGCCACATCTAGCCAGAATGCGTTCTGGTCGGCCAAAGTCCGCAAAAACTCGCCGTTTTGCACACTGGCCGGATCAGCCGGCCACTTCGCATTCTGACCGCCCAGAACCCGAAGTGGCCAGACTTCGGGTTCTGGCCGTAACATATATATAAAATCAGATACATGTGTGTGTGTGTGTGCGTGTGTGCGCGTTTGTGTGTGTGTGTGTGTGCGTGTGCCGCGATCACGCGAAAACGGCTTGACCGATTTGAACAAAGCTTGGTATACAAATCCCTGACTACCTGGGATGATATGTTCCGGGGGTCTCACGTCCCCCCTGCACATGTGGGCGGAGCTACAAACATCCAATCAGATTCCACCCATTCATGTCAATGGAAAAAATGTAAAAGGCTGCCATTCTCACAGTAATCAAACCAGAGTCCTCACACTTGGCACAGGCGGTCACTTGGTGACTGAGGTTACAAATCCAGGAAAATTGGGCGGAGCATAAAACAGCCAATCAAATTTCAGCCATTCATTTTAAATGGGAAAATGTAAACTGCAGCCATTCTTACACCGTTAATCACAGGGTTTTCAAACTTGGTCACTGGGCGAATGAGATTAAGATTCAGGAAAGTGTGTGGAGCCTACAACAGCCAATCAAAATTCACCTATTGATTTTTAAGGGGAATATTTAAACTGCTGTCATTCTTACACTGTTAATGGCAGAGGCTTCAAACTGTCTACAACTCATTTTCCCCCGACCCCCCTACACTATTCCTTTAAGGAATTGCCAGACTTTGGTCACATGGCTGCTAGATTTAAAGTGTACCTGAAGTGGCATGTGACATGAGGAGAATAAATAGGCACCACCACCCCACTGAGCCTGCCACCAACTTCTTCAGCATTGTTGCTTCAGGTCATGTGATTATATTTTGGAAAAACACGAGAAGCAAATGTTCATTCCAAGACAGCAACTTGCCATTTAAATCGGTCCGTAGATAGCCTGTCAGCAGTCAGCCAATAATAAGATGTAAATACATGCCCCTGTGTCTGCAGTACCATATCTAGCAAGAGCTGAAACTGACAGCTCAGTCAGACTAGGTGCACACATAGCAGAAACGGTAGCGGTGCGGAAAATGCTGCGGTTTTGCCGTTAATGGAAGTCTATGGGCCACAGGGAAAAACGCATATCAAAAACGCATGTGCATTTTTGATGTGTGCGTTTTCCAAAATGCTGGTTTTGTTGCGTAATCTTCAAAAAAGCAGCTAAAACGCACATAATGAAAGTCAATGGAAATGCAATGGTATGCATTTTTCATGCATTTTCCATGCGTTTTTCTATGCGTTTTTGCTTAAAAAAAGTTTTGTGATGTATTTCCGCTTCCTGTTGTTTTTAATCCTAGTGATTTGCATAAAATGCAAAATGAAAACGCATGAAAAAAGCATACAAACGCATACAGTTTTTATATGCAAACCACAAATGCATTAAAATGCACGCAAAATGCTTGAAAAAAAAAACAAAACAAAAAACGCAAATGCACCAAAAATGCACAAAAACGCACAAAAATTAACACATCATTAACTTTAAACATGACATAAAACACAGCTTTTCATGTTATTTTATGTGTGTACCCAGCCTCACACACAATCATAGATTATGTGACCAGCAGGGGGCACCGTGTATAGGTATCCCACTCCAAGCTCCCCTCCCTACCAGCTGATCTAAGATCTGCAAAAGCAAAAGTAAGATTTCATATAAAAAAACACTGGGGCACATGAGAAGCCGGGGGCCCTGGGCTCTGCCACTACCTGAGACCCCCCCACTCCAAATGCCACACCAAAAGGGCAGTGCAGGTGATTCCCCTGGTGGTGGGAGCAGTGGGGTCCGCCTGCGCTATCCTTTTGGTGTTGCATGTGAAGTGGGGGTCCAGGGTAATGGCAGAGCCCAAGGCCTCCGCTTCTCCTGTTCCCCAGTGCTTTGTAACTATATTTTTGAAACAGGATTTTTCTTTAGCTACAGAATCCTCATTTGACACAAAAAGTATCATTTATCTACTAAACCACCATGGGTATATTTTCATGTGCACCTGGAGTTCTGTCTTTTATATTATTAATAAATATTCTTTTTGATGGTTACTACAATGTTACATTTGAATTTGAATCTAAACCACGCTAGGCAAAGAATGAAAAAAAAACTCCTTTAATATAGTTTCTGAATAAAATGACAACACATCACTTCAAAGATCGATGGGCGCACATAGGAGAAATATATGATCTTCATGCATTTTCATGCTTGTTAGACCCATCCGGGGCCACTTATGCAGCCAGTCAGGGGCCTTTCCTCACTTCCATTTATTACAGTGACATGGTGCGAGCTTTATGATGGAGCAGGTATCTTCTGCAGCCTTCTATTCTCCTATAAAATCATTAACTGCGCTTTCCAACACCGGAGGGCATGTTTGACTTTGTTTGATCTGCTCAGAGTGGCTGGAATGACAGCAATAGGAATCTTATGATCTTCCAACTTATGACATATTCATCATCTGATGATGCCAGCACAAGGTCGTTACAATACATAAGGCTCTACAAACATCCAGAAAGTAAAACAATACATTTTCGGACCAGAAAGTTAGAGGGAAATAAAAAGATCCACAGATATTTAGGTAAGTACTTAATCTGACAATGACTTTATACAATTACTATTGTACTTATCTGTTATCTTAAAGCTAATATAAAGGAACTAAAAATAGTTTTTTTTAAACAGTTAAGATTTATTGAAATTTTTTTACATGTACAGAAAAAAAAGAAAACAGTGCAGTACAGAGGAGTACAATATATATAATATCAAACAGTTTTTATAGATACAAATGTGCAAATAATGAGCCTCATATTTGTACAAAAAAGTTGTGGCTTGCCCCATAATGGTGTATGAGGTGACATTTAGTGCTTGGTTTGTAAAGGAGCCCTGGCCGCTCTCCATATCTTCCACATTGTTGTCATAGCTAAAGTGGTATTTGAGTTATAGGGAAAGTTGGTAAGTTGTTCATAGGAACCTAGAATTGCTGCCTCTACATTAACCACTTCGCATCCAGACCTTGTTTTCCCTTATTGACCAGAGCAGTTTTGACACTTTAGCGGTGTCCCTTTTTAATCAGCAATAACTTCATCTGTACTCGTGCCACTTAAATTATCTATATATCGTTTTTTTCAAGACAAACTAAGCTTTCATTGGGGGTATTTGGTACGAAGTAAAATGTTCCTCTCTATGCATTTTAATGGGAAAAAGTGGGAACATTTTTAAAAAATGCATTGTTTCTCAATTTTGACCAATTCCTGTTTGGAAATAAAAAGTGCGATTGACATAAAAACTGTGCTGCCAGTTAAAGTCGCCCCAGTATAGATATCCAGATGTGTCCCCAGTATCACCGCCTCCCCCAGTATAGTCAGATGTGTCCCCAATATCAGCCTCCCTAGCATAGCCACATGTGTCCCCTGCATTTGACAGCCCCAGAATAGATTGACAGACGCACCCCCAGGAATAGTGCCCCTCTTTATAGCCATATGTGTCCCCGGATCAGGATTAACCCCATTATGGCCAGATGTACCCCCAGGATTAGTGCTTCCCCCCATTATAGCCAAATGTGCCCCTAGTATATGATTACAGCCCCCCCAGTTTCCCAGATGCACCAAATTAGTAAATCCCCCCTCCCCTTAGTCAATTAGATGCTCTCCAACAAATATGTAACCCTCCCTTTTATTTATCCTACCCCCTCCCCCCAGGATCGATAGCCAGATGCCCCCCCCCCTCATGAGGCAGCCCCCTCCATGCAGAAATCCTAAAAAAAATCCAACAGCAAGCAGCCTCACTCACCTACCTCGTTCCTGCGACTGTCCTGAAGCCCGATCCTCTGTTCTCCGCTCTGCAGTCAGCCGCATATTGCCGCATATTGCCGGTAACCCGGGTCCCGGCTTGATGACGTCAACCCAAGTTACCGGCATAACACGGCTGAATGCAGAGCGGTGAGCAGAGGATCAGGCTTCAGGATCGTCGCAGGAACGAGGTAGGTGAGTGAGGCTGCTTGCTGGATGATTTTTTTTACTATTTGTGCACCGAGGGGGACAGATGAAGGATTGCTGCAGTTCACTACTGCAGCGATCATTCATGGGAGGGGTGTGGACTAATTGGCCAAAAGGGAACATGTTCCCTTCCACCAATTAGTATTGCAGCTGACAGTGCCGGAGGGTGTGCTCTGAAGCGCACCCAACCGTGCACAGCAGGGCTGCAGTCAGGTCAGTATATCTAGGTCACTGTGGCTTGGAGGGTGCCACAGCTGACGTAGATATACTGTAGTGGTGGGGAAAGTGGTTAATCGTAGGATTCTGGTCGTCCTGTGAGAACCACCAGCGTATGGTAACTACAACTGAAGCCCAATAATATTTTTGCAAATTATGCATCGCAAGTCCACCTCTATTCTTAGGGAGCTGGAGAATATCCAGTGCAATTCACGGTTGTTTTCCTGCCCAAATGAACTTAAGCATAATGGCATCAAGTTTATGGAAAAGAGATTTAGGGAGCCAGATTGGGCATTGTCTAAAAAAAGTATGTACATTTAGGAAGGAAAATCATTTGTAGGGGATTAATTCTTCCTATAAGCATGAGTAGTAATCTATTCCATGTCTTGCATTTGTCTTCTAAATTACGAATATTCAGGTCTATATTTAGGGTTTTATACGACTTGGGATCTCTGGTCACTTGAACGAACACCTAAGTATTTAAATTGGGACACTACCTGCAGCTGCCAGTTGGGGTTTGAGTTAAGCTGAGGGTTAGCGTCCAATGGGAAGAGAAGTGATTTCACTAAAAAGAGTTCAATACTCACCTGGGGAGAGTGAAGGCTCCGGATCCCACAAAGCCTTACCCGTTCTCTTTAAAAAGAGACACTGAAGCAAAAAATAAAATAAAAAATAATGATATAATGAGTTGGTTGTTTAGTATGAATAATTACTAGAACATTAGTAGCAAAGAAAATATTCAAATATTTTTATTTTCAGTTATAAAGTGTTTTTTACAACATTGCATTATTGTCTAATATTTGCAGTTTACACACTACTCAACATTCTAAATTATTTTACAGAGCAGCCCAGTGAACTATTGACCTGTCCTCTGGAGAGAAAAAGAAAATACAGTGACTGACAGTTGAGATAACAAGCTTCAGAAGACAGAGCTCTCTGCGACTTTGAAAGTCATGGAGCTCAATGGCTCTTTTGCATAGATAACAACTGGAGTTCCTTAACTCTCCCTGTACTAGAAACAATATTAGACTCATATCTCTGCTCCGAATGTTTTATTTCTCAGCTGTAATACACATACAAATCATTATATCATATATTTTTTTTGCTTTAGTGTCTCTTTAAAGTGGTCTAAAACTCTGACATAACATTCAATAAAAATGTGTTTTCCTACTTTTACTTATTATTACCCATACAGTAATCATATTTGCTTTTTGTGCACAAGTAATATTGTCCATTTACAAATTACAAGTTCCCAAAGTATAGTTTATCTGCTCTGAAAGCTGCCATCACATTTTATTCAAAAAAATCTTCTATTGAGCTCTTCTGAATGGTGTACATGCTTGAAACACAGACAGCTCCTTCTGAGAGCAGCTAAGAATGTAACAACATTGGAATGCAAACAAAAGATAATGCTATCTCCTCTGTGGATGCAGATCATAAGTTGAAGGGGCTTTCCATTGCAGAACAAAGTGCTGTGATTAACTGTTTGAATGATGTTCTGCTAAAAAAATTTTTGTGCTAGTAGGTTTAAGGCTATAAGGAATCTTTTAAAGCAAAGAAGAAATGTTGAGTTTCAGACCACTCTAAGTTCTTTCGTTACACTGCTGTCCACTGTTCAAAATTCACACCCAGCTGTGTCTTTGGAACTCCTTGTGCAGGCTTCAGAAGTACTCATATCCCAAGTGCTTCCAATGACAAGAGCAACCAGGGCCGGATTTCTGAAAAGGACACAAAGACCCGGGTCTTGGGCGGTTGCAGCCCAAGGGGGCACCTGAACATGAAAGAGGGGCTGCTACATATGAAAGAGTGGGTGGAAAATGGAGAACAACACATAACAAGAGGGAAAGTCATGCCCGAGGGAGCTATTCATTAAGGTCAGGGCAGCTCTTTGTCTTTCTTTCCCAGTCATTTTGTGCTTTCTCTTTCTTTCTCTTATCCATTTCCCTGTTTCTCCTAAGTTTTCTCCTAGAAGATTTTTTTTTAATCTTCTGTAGCTCTGAACGAGTTATCTTGTGTACGATAACTGCTACAACTGGCTATAATGGGCTAAGAGTAGAGCCAATCCTGCATCCACAGGTCAGGTGAATATCAAGTGTCCCTTCTGCATTCAGTGACTGGAGAAACACTGGCAGGCTGGGGAGGCACTAAAGAATGTGGCACTGCAGTACAAGTAAAAAGAAAAATGGCTGAAAAAAAGGTTTAAAAATAACTTTTGAGCACTTAGCATTTCAAAAATTATCAAAAAGTAGGTGAAAAAATTCTGTTAAAATTATTCTGAGTAGTTTCTTACTTGCTGTTGGCTTAAAGCGGACCTAAACCAAACATTTTTTTTTAATTAAAAATATTTAGTTGCACCACTCTGACACATGCAAAGATAAATAAACACCCCTTCAAACCTATAAGCATTTCAGTGCATGCTTTTCACCCTTCTCTTTTCATAACTAGGGTTATACTGGGGGCAGCCATTAGCAATTCCTCCATTGCCAGACACCATCTACTCCAGCATTTTGCCGGATTTTGTCCAGGCAATTTGAAAGGAAGGGAGGGGTTCCTCCAATAAAGGTAAAATATTTTATATTTGTCATCATGCAGCTGAAAAAAGGCTGCTATTTATTATTATAATTTAGAAAATAGATTTTATTTCTGAAATCTTGTATTTTTAATTTGGGTCCACTTTAAAAGGAATTTTATTGATAAGGTAGGAAAATGTCACCTAGCAGAAAACTTGCCACCTTGAGCATTGTCTTTTTTTCTGTGTCATCTCTTTTCCTCTCTCTCTCTCTCTCTCCCACTATACTTTCTATCTTCCTCTCTATGGCCTCAATTCACTAAGCTTTAGCAAACACTTAATCAAACGTTTGATAATTTACCTCATGGGTAAAATCACATTTTGAATTCACTAAAGTATTATATATTTATCAAATGTTTTATCGATAAAATACCTTAGTGAATTCAAAATTAGATTTTACCCATGAGGTAAATTTAAATTATCAAACGTTCGATAAAGTGTTTGATAAAGCTTAGTGAATTGAGGCCTATACCATCTTTCTTTTTCTGTCATCTATCACTCCTTCTTTCATCTCTTTGCACATTTGTGCACTGTCTTTCTTTCTGTACCATTGTGAGCACTATTTTTGTTTGTCTCTGACATATTGCACTTTATCTCTCCCTTCTCTCCCTTCTTTCCCTCCCTCCCACCTCTAACTCTCTCTTCCTGTACAGGTAGTCCCCGGTTTACAGATGCCCGACTTACGAACAGCCCGCCAATATGAACGGCTCGATCCTGTCGTGATGATGTCATTTCCATGGGGGAAGTTTGAAGAAGCGGTTTCAAATGTCCTGACTTAAAGGGACTCCGAGCAGTGCAGAAACTATGGAAAGATGCATATCATTTTAAAGCTCTCTTTCTCCTCTTTCCAATGATATATAAACTGCCGCCCTACGCCTTTTAGTTTTCGCTATTTTCGCGATTAAAATTGCCGCGGCCGCGATTTCAATCGCGAAAATAGAGAAAACTAAAAGGCGTAGGGCGACGATTTAGGGGTCGTCAGAAAGAGGAGAAAGAGAGCTTTAAAATGATATCCATCTTTCCATAGTTACATTGTATTACACAGGACAACACTTTCCCCAGTGTCAGCAGCTCCATTCAGCAGAAAAAGTCGCCCTGTGTAATACAATGTAACTATGGAAAGATGGATATCATTTTAAAGCTCTCTTTCTCCTCTTTCTGACGACCCCTAAATCGTCGCCCTACACCTTTTAGTTTTCTCTATTTTCGCGATTGAAATCACGGCCGTGGCAATTTCAATCGCGAAAATAGCGAAAACTAAAAGGCGTAGGGCGGTGGTTTATATATCATTGGAAAGAGGAGAAAGAGAGCTTTAAAATGATATGCATCTTTCCATAGTTTCTGCACTGCTCGGAGTCCCTTTAAGAACGGATTCAAGTTAAAGAGACTCCGTAACAAAAATTGCATCCTGTTTTTTATCATCCTACAAGTTCCAAAAGCTATTCTAATGTGTTCTGGCTTACTGCAGCACTTTGTACTATCACAGTCTCTGTAATAAATCAACTTATCTCTCTCTTGTCAGACTTGTCAGCCTGTGTCTGGAAGACTGCCAAGTTCTTCAGTGTTGTGGTTCTGCTATGAACTCCCCCTTCCAGGCCCCTCTATGCACACTGCCTGTGTGTTATTTAGATTAGAGCAGCTTCTCTCTTATCTCTTATCTTTTACAAGCTGGATAAATCGTCCTCTGAGCTGGCTGGGCTTTCACATAGTGAAGAATTACAGACAAGGACAAAGCTGTTTGCAGGAAGAAAAGAGCAGCCTGAAACTTCAGTGCATGAGAGATGCAGGGGGAAAGAAACACACAAATGATCTCTTGAGATTCAAAAGGAAGGCTGTATACAGCCTGCTTGTGTATGGATGTATTTTCTATGTGTGGACATACTGTACATCAACCTACTTCCTGTTTTGGTGGCCATTTTGTTTGTTTATAAACAAACTTTTTAAAACTGTTTTTAACCACTTTTAATGCGGCGAGGAGCGGCGAAATTGTGACGGAGGGTAATAGGAGATGTCCCCTAACGCACTGGTATGTTTACTTTTGTGTGATTTTAACAATACAGATTCTCTTTAAGAACAAATCGACAGTCCCTATCTCGTTCTTCAACCGGGGACTATCTGTACTTGCCTCCTTGCCCTCTGTCTTTCTTTCTCTGTCATTTTGCATTTTGTCTTCCTCTCTCTCTCTCTCTCTCTCTCTCTCTCTCTCTCTCTCTCTCCCTGCTACTGTATACTGTGTATTTATCATTCCACCACCTTGCGCTCTTGCTTTCTCTTTGCACTACCTCTACCCACAATTTTGCACTGACTCCCCCACCACTTTGTTTGTCCTTCTCTGTCAATTTGTTTTTTTTTTCAGACATCTTCTCCTTGCTGTCTTGTCGCATTTCATGCTTCATAAACACCTAGCACACATTTTTAGTATGCCAAAATGGGTAACACTTTTGCCAGTACACATTTATATGGTGTTATTATTTTTCTCTACAAATTTATTGAGAGTGGGATGGTGCCAGCAATCTTGGTGAACGTTTCAAGTGAATGTATCAATTTATTGCCTCTAAAACTTTTGTGATACTAGTCTTAGATTTCCCATGAGGTGGAATGAATAAAAATGCTTAATGTTTACATTATTTATTTATAAATGATTTAGTCTGTGTTTGCCCATTGTAAAATCTTACCTTGCCCAGATTTACATTCTTAAATTTATCACAGATAGCAGCATATGTACTGTCTGCTACCAACGTGCATTAATGTTTGCTGTTAATAAGCAGGAAAAAACACATTGTCTCTGAAAGTGCTCTAAGGCAGAAGGCTATGTGGCATCCTAGCCTAGGCTAAGCATTACTCAGGGGGGGGGTGGCTCCTGGTGCTAAAACCAGTGTAATTAATGTACATTAGGGATGAGCAAGAACAGCTGAGGCAGTCTCACATAAATGTTCTCAAACTTGTGTAGACAGAGGAACAGTGGGATACATTGGAATTATAATGTGTGTGGGTATTTTTTTTAAACCTCTTAAGCCTATCTAAACAAACATTCTCGTCCAGATAAACTGCGCGCACTCCTGCTGGCCGCACGCGCTCCCGCGCGCTTCAACTGCCGGCCGTTAGCACAGCGATCAATAATTCTTATCAGAGGCTGTAGTTTTTCTTTAAAAGAGTTTCCCGTATTCATTCATGTTCCTGGAAGCGTTATCGTACGCTTCAAGGACTTTTTGACTGTGGCCATCTTTATTAAATAAATTGTAACGATTGGTGTCAGCACGCAGAGAGAATCCGATCATTGGTGATCTGCAGCATCACCAAGAATGCAGATATATACCTGATTATTTCTAACCTCTGGACACCTAAGGTATGTGAGTGTTTGGTGTAACAGTAATACTTTGAGACATGTACCTGCTGAGCAGGTGATCAGAAGCAGCCTGGAGTACTGCTTTAGAGGACACAAGAACCTTCCAGCAGCCTGAGACTCTCCAAGGGGTGGAGTCAGGCTGGAGATGGGAAGGACCAGCGTGTGAGTGACACCTGAAAGGTGAAGTCACTATCTGAGCAGGAGACTATCTCTAGACAGCGAGATAGCTCTCGAGGTCGGGCAAGCCAGGTCAGCAACACACGGTCAGATAAAGTACATAGACAGAAAACTGATTCGGTATCCAAGGCAAGCAAGGTTTGGCAACAGAGGATCAGATATGCGAGGTACCGAATCAGATGACAGAAGAATAGTCAGATAAGTAATAAGTCATAACAGATATCAAACAATGCCTAGTCTGGGTGTGAGGTCCTTGGTCTCTACACCCCGGAACTAGTCTGAAGTATAATAGAGTGAAATATACAAGTTCCCTAGTCTTTGGTGCGAGGTCCGTGGTCTCAGCACCCTGGAACTAGTCTGGAGTATAACACAGATGACAATACAGTTTCCTAATCTGAGTGCGAGGTCCGTGGTCTCAGCACCCTGGAACTAGTCTGGAGTATAAACAGAATAATAACACAAAGTTTCTGGCTCAGTGTGAATTCCCAGGGGCACCTGGTTCAAACACACTGTGAGAACTGACAAAAGTCTGAGTGGTTCCACGTAGTGATCGCAACAGCAGACAACTTGAGACTGGCCAGCATCAAGTATATATGGAGCAGTGCTCTCCAGCACCGCCCCTGAATGATCAACCAATGGAAACTTGCCCTGGTGTCAGCTGATCAGCGCGATCAGCTGACCTTCCCATGTGTAGCATAAGAGTTCTGCCTCTCAGCACGCGTGCGCGTGTTCCTCAGCCTGCGTGCACTAACAGACCCAGCCACACCAGACCCACGCCGTTCCGCACAGACCGCTGCGCTGGACGTGGAATCCGCCGCCTCACTGCTGTCACAGGCGGCGGCCTTTCCGCGTTCTGCCCTGCCACCAGATGCACACGTCTGCGTGCAAACCGCCACATTGGACGTGGAAACAGCCGCCTCCTCAGTACCAAACGCGGCGGCTTTTCCGCGTTCTCTCACATAAATACTTTTTTTTACATTTAAAATTAGCTGTTTACCTCCCACACCAAAAATTACCCAAAGAAAATTTTTAATAAATAAAATAAAAAATATTACAATAAAAAAACAACATAAGTAGTTACGTAAGGGTCTGAACTTTTTAAATATGCATGTCAAAGGAGTATATTAATATAATTTTTAAAATTATGGGCTTGTAAATAGTGATGGACGCAAATTGAAAAAAATGCGCCTTTATTTCCAAATAAAATATTGGCGCCATACATTGTGATAGGGACATAATTTAAATGGTGTAATAAGCGGGAGAAATGGACAAATAAAATACATGGGTTTTAATTATGGTAGCATGCATTAATTTCAAACTATAAAGGCCAAAAACTGAGAAATAATGATTTTTTCCATTTCTTTCTTAATATTCCTGATAAAATGGATTTAGAATAAATTAATTCTTAGCAAAATGTATCATCCAAAGAAAGCCTAATTGGTGGCGGAAGAAACAAGATATAGATCAATTCATTGTAATGAGTAGTGATAAAGTTATTGGCAAATGAATGGGAGATGAAAGTTGCTCAGATGAAAAAAATAAACAACCCTGTCGGCTTAAGTGGTTATTGAGTCGGGAGTCAAATTAATGACCTCATGCTTCACAGGCAGGGACAGTACCTCTGCACCTTCTCAGCTAACTATTACAATTATTATAACATAATATAACATGTGTTAACAACCTCATACTCTGGGTTGTTAATGACTGGTAAGCCTCTTCTTGTTATTAAGGTGTTGAGCACTGTGTCTTTGGAGTGCAAAACACAAAGGTGCCCTTAACTCTGGCTTGATGACGAACACGCTAATTGTTCCATAACAGCTTCTGGCCGGTGTTTGTCACCACCAGGTGATGCATGCATTATCTGTTCTCAGGTCCTGCAATGTAAACACTGCTGCAGTAGGTATTCTCCTTTTTGTATCGAGCCAGATGTGCAATATTTGAGTCTACAGACTTTTGAAGTTTAAGGATGTGTTACATTCACAGCTCCCCCACAGTTGTTGTCTCCTTAAATCTGCTACATGTCATTATGGTTCCTCTTTAACCTTTTGGGGACAGACGTAGATTTAATCTACGTCCAGCAGGTGGTGGTTCCACCCTGACTGGACGTTGATTCAACGTCCGCGCTAACGAACTGTCCCAACGCGATTGTGCGCACCGGAGAGGGGAGATTAAGCTGTCATATGACAGCTGACATCTCCCCTCAGTGATCAGCAGCCATCGCGTATGGCTGCTGATCACGTGATCACTATGATCACCGGCGGAGGAAGAAGAGGATCCTTCACTTTCCTGCCATTCCCCCGACGATCAGCGCTCCCCTCCGCTCTGGCTGGCATCCCTGCTTTACTGATGCTAAGTGCTTGGTCCCGGCTTGATGACGTCATCAAGCCGGGACCCAGCACTTAGCGTCAGTACGAGCTGGGAAGCCAGCGAGAGCGGAGGTGTCTACAGCTGCTCATCGCTGGAACCTGGGAGGCGAGTAAAGGCTGCTGGCAAAAGGGGGGATATCTGGAGGCAGGGGGGACACACAACCCAGCAAACCCCCGCAGGGATCCGGCTGCCTGACTCCCCCCAAATGGACCCCACCCGCATGTAAAATGCCTGGTCCTTAACCACTTAAGGACTGCAATCATAAAACCCCTTAAGGACCAGACACTTTTTTTTTCCATTTAGACCACTGCAGGTTTAACAATTTATTGCTCGGTCATACAACCTACCACCTAAATGAATTTTACCTCCTTTTCTTGTCCCTAATACAGCTTTCTTTTGGTGCTATTTGATTGCTGCTGCGATGTTTAGTTTTTATTATATTCAGCAGAAAAGACATGAATTTTGTAAAAAAAAATGATTTTTTTTAACTTTCTGTGATAAAATTTGTCAAATAAAGTAAAATTTCTGTATACATTCTTGTCCAAATGTATTGTGCTACTTGTCTTTGATAAAAAAAAAAAAACCCCATTCAGTGTATATTTATTGGTTTGGGTTAAAGTTATAGCGTTTACAAACTATGGTGCAAAAAGTGAGTTTTCCCATTTTGAAGCATCTCTGACTTTTCTGAGCACCTGTCAGGTTTCATGAGGTGCTAGAATTCCAGGATAGTATAAATACACCCCAAATGGCCCCATTTTGGAAAGAAGACATCCCAAAGTATTCACTAAGAGGCATGGTGAGTTCATAGATAATTTTATTTTTTGTCACAAGTTAGAGGAAAATGACACTTTGTGACAAAAAAAATAAATTAAATAAAGTTTCAATTTCTGCTAACTTGTGAGAAACAAAAAATAAATCTGCCACGGACTCACCATGCCCCTCTCTCATTTGTGGGGTGTATTTACTGTCCTGGCAAATTGTAAGCACCCCTGTAAAGCCTAATGGTGCTCATAGGACTTTGGGCCCCTTAGCGCACCTAGGCTGCAAAAAAGTGTCACACATGTGGTATTGCCGTACTCAGGATAAATAGTATAATGTGTTTTGGGGTGTATTTTTACACATACCAATGCTGGTTGGGAGAAATATCTCTGAAAAAGATTTTTTTTTTTATTATTTTTACACACAATTGTCCATTTACAGAGATATTTCTCCCACCCAGCATGGGTATGTGTAAAAATACACCCCAAAACACATTATAATACTTCTCCTGAATACAGCAATACCATGTGTGGCACTTTTTTGCACCCTAACTGCGCTAAGAGGCCCAAAGTCCAATGAGTACCTTTAGGATTTCACAGATCATTTTGAGATATTTGGTTTCAAGACTACTCCTCACGGTTTAGTGCCCCTAAAGTGCCACTACAGTATAGGAACCCTACAAATGACCCCATCTTAGAAAGAAGACACCCCAAGGTATTCAGTTAGGAGTATGGTGAGTTCATAGAAGATTTTATTTTTTGTCACAAGTTAGCGGAAAATGACACTTTGTGGAAAAAAAAACAATAAAAATCAATTTCCGCTAACTTGTGAGAAAAAAAAAAAGGTTTCTATGAACTAACCATACTCCAACGGAATACCTTGGAGTGTCCTCTTTCTAAAATGGGGTCACTTGTGGGGTTCCTATACTGCCCTGGCATTTTAGGGGCCCTAAACCGTGAGGAGTAGTCTTGAAACCAAATGTCTCAAAATGACCTGTGAAATCATAAAGGTACTCATTGGACGTTGGGCCCCTTAGCACACCTAGGCTGCAAAAAAAGTGTCACACATGTGGTATCGCCATACTCAGGAGAAGTAGTATAATGTGTTTTGGTGTGTATTTTTACACATACCCATGCTGGGTGGGAGAAATATCTCTGTAAATGGACAATTGTGTGTAAAAAAATTTTTTTGCAGCCTAGGTGCGCTAAGGGGCCCAACGTCCTATTCACAGGTCATTTTGAGGCATTTGGTTTCAAGACTAATCCTCACAGTTTAGGGCCCCTAAAATGCCAGGGCAGTATAGGAACCCCACAAGTGACCCCATTTTAGAAAGAAGACACCCCAAGGTATTCCGTTAGGTGTATGGTGAGTTCATAGATTTTATTTTTTGACACCTGAAATGCCCATAATTATTTATACCCCTGGCAAATTTTGACTTAAAGTTACTTTTATTCAACCAGAAAGTAATTTTGATGGGGAGTGACATGGGTGTCTCCCAAAAGATAATAAGACAATGCACAAGAGGCATTATTGTGGGGGGAAAAAAACATTTCTCAGCTTTTATTTACATTTGAGCAAAAAATGACCAGTTTAAAATATTCATACCCTTCTCAATAATCAATAGAAAAGCCTTTATTGGCTATTACAGCAATCAAACGCTTCCTATAATTGCAGACCAGCTTGTTGCAAGTCTCCACAGGTATTTTTGCCCATTCATCTTTAGCAATGAGCTCCAAAACTTTCAGGTTGGAGGGTCTTCTTGCCACCACCCTGATATTTAGCTCCCCCCACAGATTCTCAATTGGATTCAAGTCAGGACTGTGACTGGGCTACTCCAAAATGTTAATGTTGTTGTGTGATAACCATTTCTTTACCACTTTTGCTGTGTGTTTTGGGTCATTGTCATGCTGAAATGACCACTAATAAGGCCAAGTTTCTCTGCAGACTGCCTGATGTTGTCATTGAGAATCCTCATGCATTGCTGTTTTTTCATGGTGCCATTTACTATGATTAGGTTCCCTGGTCCATTGGCTTAAAAACACCCCCAAAGCATTAGGTTCCCACCACAGTGGGGATGGTGTTCTTTGGGTTGAAGGCTTCTCCTATTTTACGCCAAATGAAGGAAACATTGTAACCAAACAATTCCATTGTTGTTTCATCTGACCATAACACAGAAGACCAGAAGTGTTCTTCTTAGTCCAGATGAACATTTGCAAAGGCCAATTAAGCTTTTGTGTGCCTTATCTGGAGAAGTGGCGTCCTCCTTGGTCTGCATCTGTGGAACCCAGCAGTGTGCAATCTCCATTGGATTATCTGCCTTGAGACATTGTCACCAGCAGAGCCCAGATTCACCAGGATGGCCTTGGTGGTGATCCTTAAAGGGACTCCGGACTCATCTAAAAAATAAAAGTTGTACTCACCTGGGGCTTTTTCCAGCCAAGTGCTGGTCGGGAGGTCCCACGACGGCGTCCTGGCTCCTCTCCTACTCCCCGCTCCGGAATGGCTGACTGGCCGCAGCCCGGGCGACACTCGGCCAAGTGTCGGGCTGCTCCTTCCGCGTATGACGCGGCTGACGTCACACGCCGGCCGCCTCGCGTCATCACGGCGGCTGGCACGATTAAAGCGCGCATGAGCGGTACTGCCACGCCAGCCGGCGTGATGACGCGAGGCGGCCGGCGTGTGACGTCAGTCGCGTCATACGCGGAAGGAGCAGCCCGACACTCGGCCGAGTGTCGCCCGGGCTGCGGCCGGTCAGCCATTCCGGAGCGGGAAGTAGGAGAGGAGCCAGGACGCCGTCGTGGGACCTCTCGACCAGCACTGGGCTGGAAAAAGCCCCGGGTGAGTACAACTTTTATTTTTTAGATGAGCTCGGAGTCCCTTTAAATTCACGTTCACCTCTCATACACTATTCTCCTAGCCAGCATAAGTGTAATTTTTGGCTTTCGACCATGTCCTCTGAGATTTTCCACAGTGCAGAACATCTCATTAATAATTTGCACTGTAGCCACTGGAACTTGAAAACATTTTGAAATGGTCTTGTAGCCCTTTCCTGACTTGTGAGCAGCCACCATGTGCAGCCACAGGTCCTCACTGAGCTCCTTTGTCTTAGCCATGGCAGTCCACAAACCAACTGCAGGGAACTGCTGTTTTTAACCTGTTGAGCTGATCAAAACAGCTGTTCCTAATTAATCAGGGTAATTAGGATGCTTTAGAACAGCTTGGACTATTTTGAATGGTATAGAACTTTGGATTTTCCCACAGATTTTGACAGTTTGTAAAGGGTGTGCATAATTTTGAACTGGACACTTTTTGCTCAAATGTAAATAAAATCTGAGAAATGTTTTCTTTTCCACAATAATGCCTCTTGTACATCATTGTATTATCTTTTGGGAGACACCTATGTCATTTCCAGTCAAAAAATAACTTGCTGGTTGTATAAAAGTGACTTTAAGTAAAAATTTGCCAGGGGTATGAATAATTATGGGCAGCACTGTATGTTATGCAAGTGTTTTTTTTCCCTTTGATAGTATGTATTTCCCTGCTGTTTTAACTATACGTCATCTGTATGTTCAGGAACTCACTAGCGTCTTCAGTAACTGTTTTCACAATACTGATCTTGTAATTTCATTACTGCATTTTTATTTAAAAACGCTGCAGACTGCTAATCTGCTAATTCTTCATTATTTTGTGTCCTTATATAACATAGCAATTAATCTGATTGAATCATATTATTTCATTTTATATTAAACCATGATTAAATTATTATGCTATTCTAATCAAATCTATAATCTCTTAAAACAATGCCGGTGCTTTCTGTCTGAATTTTAATTAAATTAAAATACTTTTTTTTTTTAAATTTTGGATCCCAAACGTGTCTCAAAGCCATGGAAAAAGCATTGTAACTGCACCACAAATTCATTATAGAGCAATCCATTTATTTTCCTAAGATGAAGCCTTGTTTTAGCTGCATTTAACGTGTTTGCACATTTCCCAGGCCCTTTTATATACATTCAATGATGATGTGCCAGGTAGATTTAGACCTCTATATAGATACAGTATATGTTATTAGCCGCTCAGTGGTCAATAGTAGTGTTGGGCGAACAGTGTTCGCCACTGTTCGGGTTCTGCAGAACATCACCCTGTTCGGGTGATGTTCGAGTTCGGCCGAACACCTGACGGTGCTCGGCCAAACCGTTCGGCCATATGGCCGAACTAAGAGCGCATGGCCGAACGTTCCCCGAACGTTCGGCTAGCGCTGTGATTGGCCGAACGGGTCACGTGGTTCGGACCCGAACGCGCTCTGATTGGCCGAACTGTCACGTGGTTCGGGTAAATAAATACCCGAACCACGTCATATCTCCGCCATTTGTCTGTGGGTTTAGCTTTGGGTAGGCAGGCAGGGTAGTTCGCGCTCCAGCCACGCTAGCCAGGGTCCCCCCCAGTCATTGTGTGTCGCTGCTGGGAATAGTAGTACACCGCTCGCTCAGCATTCTGTTTACTGCCACTCTGTGTACCTCGCTCAGCCACACTATATAGCATTCTGTTTACTGCCACTCTGTGTCTGCTGGGAATAGTAGTACACCGCTTGCACAGCCACACTATATAGCATTCTGTTTACTGCCACTCTGTGTACCTCGCTCAGCCACACTATATAGCATTCTGTTTACTGCCACTCTGTGTCTGCTGGGAATAGTGGTACACCGCTCGCTCAGCCACACTATATAGCATTCTGTTCACTGTTCTGTGTCTGCTTGGAATAGTGGTACACCGCTCGTTCAGCCACACTATATAGCATTCTGTGTACTGTTCTGTGTCTGCTGGGAACAGTAGTACACCGCTCGTTCAGCCACACTATATAGCATTCTGTGTACTGTTCTGTGTCTGCTGGGAACAGTAGTACACCGCTCGCTCAGCCACACTATATAGCATTCTGTTCACTGTTCTGTGTCTGCTGGGAATAGTGGTACACCGCTCGCTCAGCCACACTATATAGCATTCTGTTCACTGTTCTGTGTCTGCTGGGAATAGTGGTACACCGCTCGCTCAGCCACACTATATAGCATTCTGTTTACTGTTCTGTGTCTGCTGGGAATAGTGGTACACCGCTCGCTCATCCACACTATATAGCATTCTGTTCACTGTTCTGTGTCTGCTGGGAATAGTGGTACACCGCTCGCTCAGCCACACTATATAGCATTCTGTTCACTGTTCTGTGTCTGCTGGGAATAGTGGTACACCGCTCGCTCAGCCACACTATATAGCATTCTGTTCACTGTTCTGTGTCTGCTGGGAATAGTGGTACACCGCTCGCTCAGCCACACTATATAGCATTCTGTTCACTGTTCTGTGTCTGCTGGGAATAGTGGTACACCGCTCGCTCAGCCACACTATATAGCATTCTGTTCACTGTTCTGTGTCTGCTGGGAATAGTGGTACACCGCTCGCTCAGCCACACTATATAGCATTCTGTTTACTGTTCTGTGTCTGCTGGGAATAGTGGTACACCGCTCGCTCATCCACACTATATAGCATTCTGTTCACTGTTCTGTGTCTGCTGGGAATAGTGGTACACCGCTCGCTCAGCCACACTATATAGCATTCTGTTCACTGTTCTGTGTCTGCTGGGAATAGTGGTACACCGCTCGCTCAGCCACACTATATAGCATTCTGTTCACTGTTCTGTGTCTGCTGGGAACAGTAGTACACCGCTCGTTCAGCCACACTATATAGCATTCTGTGTACTGTTCTGTGTCTGCTGGGAACAGTAGTACACCGCTCGTTCAGCCACACTATATAGCATTCTGTGTACTGTTCTGTGTCTGCTGGGAACAGTAGTACACCGCTCGTTCAGCCACACTATATAGCATTCTGTTCACTGTTCTGTGTCTGCTGGGAATAGTGGTACACCGCTCGCTCAGCCACACTATATAGCATTCTGTTCACTGTTCTGTGTCTGCTGGGAACAGTAGTACACCGCTCGTTCAGCCACACTATATAGCATTCTGTGTACTGTTCTGTGTCTGCTGGGAACAGTAGTACACCGCTCGTTCAGCCACACTATATAGCATTCTGTTCACTGTTCTGTGTCTGCTGGGAATAGTGGTACACCGCTCGCTCAGCCACACTATATAGCATTCTGTGTACTGTTCTGTGTCTGCTGGGAACAGTAGTACACCGCTCGTTCAGCCACACTATATAGCATTCTGTTCACTGTTCTGTGTCTGCTGGGAATAGTGGTACACCGCTCGCTCAGCCACACTATATAGCATTCTGTTCACTGTTCTGTGTCTGCTGGGAATAGTGGTACACCGCTCACCCGTCACTGTATAGCATTGTGCTCTGTGTCGCTGCTGGGAATAGTGGTACTGTATAGCATTTCTGTACTGCCACTGTACTGCTGCCAGTCAGCGTGTACTGTAAGGATAAGTGAAATGAGGAAGAAATCCGGTGAAAGAGGGAGGGGCAAGGGAAGAGGTGTTTCCCCTGACGGTTCACGTACAGGCCACAGGGGAGCACCCAAGAAAACCCACTCAATACCACCCATGTTGTCCAGGACAACAACCCTCACAAATCCAAAAGAACAGGACCAGATAATTACTTGGATGACCTCTCAAGCGTCCAGCAGTGGGTTAAGCAGCACCAGCACATCACGCACGAGGTCCGAGTCCTCAGCCAGTTACAAGGAGCCAGTGGGCACAAAGCTGACACAACCGGCAGCGACACCACGCACACAACTGCCAGATAACCAGTCCGATGAATTACCTCAGGACACAATGGGGTATTCGCAGGAGCTATTCCCAGCCCAACAAACTTCCACCTTTCAAAGGTCAATGGAGGAACAGCCAGAAATGTTGTGCCTGGATTCACAACCGTTAACTGTGGGAAATGTACCGCGCACTGAAATACGAGGCGAGTCCGAAGAGGACTCGGAAACCCAAATCCCAGAGCAATTTGGGCAGGAGGGGTTGCAATTGCAGGAGGTCGGCCGACAAGATCTGGAAGACGACGTTGGAGTGTGCTGCGCAGAGGTTGTTGTGGGGAGCTCTACTCCACGGCGGTGGCCCACAATGACATATGACGAGTTTGAGGAGATGGAAGAGGAGGGTATGGACAATGTGGACAGAGACCCAGATTTTGTTTGTGAACGAGAACATCGCCGTCGTAGCAGCAGCACAGATGAGTCTGTTGAAGAACACACTGCTGCACGAGTTCGCCTTGTGCCACAAGGTAGGCGGCGCGCAATTTCAGGCACCACAAGCGTGGAAGTTCAAGTGAGAGGCAAAAGAGGAGCAAACAGAAATCGCCAGCAAGGAGGCAGGTGCTCCAAAGTCTGGGCTTTCTTTGAAGACTGCACTGAGGATGTTACCATGGCGATTTGCAAGGTGTGCAAGACCCGCCTGAGCAGGGGGAAAAATATTAACAACCTCTCCACCACCAGCATGAGCCGTCACATGCTATCCAAACATCCCACTCTTTGGGCAAACGCGTCAGGACAGGGTACCAGAAACAACACTGCCTCCCTTGGGTTCACCAGACCCGCCTCAGCAGCAGCAGTAGCCCAGCCATTGCGTGGTTCACAACATTCACAAACATCAGACGACGCTGACACTGTCACTTTCCGGAGTAGTGCTCTTGAGGTCTCCCAGTGTTCATCAAACACAACAACCAACAGCCCTTCCGTGTGCAGCGCTACGGTTCAGTTGTCTGTGTCGGAGATGTTTGAGCGCAAGAGGAAATTGCCAGCAAATGACCCCCGGGCCGTGGCAGTAACAGCCAGCATAGCCAAGCTTCTGGCCTGCGAAATGCTGCCATATCGATTGGTGGAGACAAACAGCTTCAAGGGCATGATGTCAGTGGCCATCCCACGTTACGTGGTTCCCAGCCGCTACCACTTTGCACGCTCTGCAGTGCCTGAGTTGCATGAGCACGTGGTCAGCAAAATAACCCGAAGCTTGAAGAATGCCGTTGCCTGCAAGGTTCACCTCACCACTGACACCTGGACGAGTGCGTTCGGCCAGGGTAGATACATCTCCCTTACCGCGCACTGGGTGAACCTTGTGGAGCCTGGCAGCGATTCCTCACCTGCTACGGCACGGGTGTTGCCCACGCCACAAACAGCTGCACCGCCGTCCCTCCCACTGGATAACAGCAGCACCTACCTCTCTGACTCCTTCTCCTCCAACGCATCTCAAAGCTGTACCTCATCCGGAAACGCTAACCCAGCAGCAGTAGGATCGTGGAAGCAGTGCAGCACAGCTGTTGGCATGCGTCAGCAAGCGTTGCTGAAGCTAATCTGCCTTGGGGATAAGCAGCACACAGGGGAGGAAATTTGGAGGGGAATAAAGGAACAGACGGATTTGTGGCTGGCACCGCTGGACCTGAAACCGGGCATGGTTGTGTGTGATAATGGGAGTAATCTCATTCGCGCTTTAAGGTTGGCTAAGCTGACACACATCCCTTGCCTGGCGCACGTGATGAACCTAGTAGTTCAGCGGTTCCTGAGGACATACCCAGGCGTGCCCGATCTGCTGTTGAAGGTGCGTCGAGTGTCCAAACATTGTAGAAATTCCAGTACTGCTTCGGGGGCACTCGCCAAGATGCAGGAGCGCTTCAATCTCCCCCACCATCGCTTGCTGTGTGATGTCCCTACGCGCTGGAATTCTACGCTGCACATGCTAGCCCGCTTTTGCGAGCAGAAGAGTGCAGTGGTCCAGTACATGACGGCGCAGTACCGAGGCGCATCCGGCCAGCTGCCAAGCTTCTGTGGATCCGATTGGGCCAACATGTTGGACCTCTGCCAAGTCCTCCAAAATTTTGAGCAATCCACGTTGCTTGTGAGCAGTGACAACTCTTCAGTCAGCATTACCATACCACTGCTGTGTTTACTGAAGAGGTCGATGTTAAAAATCAAGGAAACAGCTGTCATGATGCAACTGGGGGAATCTGAAGGAGAAAACGATCAGCGTGATGGTACCAACATCAGGCCATCCGCCTCAGGGAACGCTGGCCCCAGCAGCTATGACGAAGAAGAGGAGGAGGAACAGCTGGAGTTGGAGCAGGAATTTCATGCCACCACTGACGAGGGCCAGAGCGGTGCACGTTGGACTTCCACAATTCAACGCGAATGGTCAGCAGAAGCAGACCAGGAGGAAGGTGACGACTATGATGCATCACAACAACTATCACAACGCTCACAAGAGGATGATGAGGATTCTGGTAGGACTCTGGCACACATGGCTCAATTCATGCTAGACTGCATTGAACGTGACCCACGCATTGTGCGCATTCTGGACAACACCAATTACTGGGTTTATACCCTTCTGGATCCACGGTACAAACACAATGTTCCAAAACTGCTTGAAGAAAGAGTCAGACAGGTCAAAATGGAAGAATACCAGCAGGCCCTTGTGGAGACTTTAGAGAGGAGATTGACATCCTCCCCCTCCTCTAGCCAGTTGTACGCAGACAGACTGACTTCCGCAAACCCAGGACGACCAGGAGGGCAGCAAACAACGCAAGCCGCAGCTAGTACCCAAAAGGGAATGGTATCGGCAGTGTCCTTGGAGTGGGAAAATTTTCTGACACCCATGCAGCCGCAGCCCACTGAACAGCAAGCGTGCAGATCCACCTCCAACACCGATCGCCTGGAGAAGATGGTCAAGGACTACATGTCAGATGGCGTAGCTGTGTCGAACCATCCATCTGCACCCTTCAACTATTGGGTATCGAAGCTAGACACCTGGCACGAACTGGCAATGTACGCAATAGAGGTGCTGGCTTGCCCGGCAGCCAGCGTTATGTCGGAACGCTGTTTCAGTGCTGCCGGAGGCATCGTCACAGATCGGCGTATCCGCCTCTCTACAGACAATGCAGACCGTCTGACTCAAATTAAAATGAATCAATCCTGGATTGGAAATGACTACGCAACACTCCAGGACCCCAACCAAGTAACATGACCAATGAACATCTGGGATGGTGTTGCGTTTCCGGGCCCTGTTTATTGAACCTCTCATCTGTATTACATTTATGACTGCATGGCGGCAAAAAGCATTGCTGCTATATCCGCACGCTTTTTGTCCACATGCAAGGCCTGGGTTGTTGTGTCTCACAAAGCGTGGCCTTCTCCTCCTGCGCCTGCTCCTGTTCCATCACGTCTGCTGCTGCTGGGTTAGCGTTGCCGCGTGGTCCCTGTTTATTGAACCACTTATCTTTATTACATTTATGACTGCATGGCGGTACAAAGCATGCTATCCGCACGCTTCTTGCCCTCATGCAAGGCCTGGGTTGTTGTGTCTCACAAAGCGTGGCCTTCTCCTCCTGCGCCTCCTCCTGTTCCATCACGTCTGCTGCTGCTGGGTTAGCGTTGCCGCGTGGTCCCTGTTTATTGAACCACTTATCTTTATTACATTTATGACTGCATGGCCGTACAAAGCCTGCTATCCGCACGCTTCTTGCCCTCATGCAAGGCCTGGGTTGTTGTGTCTCACAAAGCGTGGCCTTCTCCTCCTGCGCCTGCTCCTGTTCCATCACGTCTGCTGCTGCTGGGTTAGCGTTGCCGCGTGGTCCCTGTTTATTGAACCACTTATCTTTATTACATTTATGACTGCATGGCGGTACAAAGCCTGCTATCCGCACGCTTCTTGCCCTCATGCAAGGCCGGGGTTGTTGTGTCTCACAAAGCGTGGCCTTCTTCTCCTCCTGCGCCACCCTCCTCCTGTTCCATCACGTGTGCTGCTGCTGGGTTAGCGTTACCGGTCCCTTTTCCTGGAACCTCTTATATGTATTACATTTATGACTGCATGCCGACAAAAAACATGTTACCTGTGCAAAGAAAACAGACATTTCCCGCATTTAAAAGACAGTTTTCCCTTTGAAACTTTAAAATCGATTTTCTCAAAAACTATAAGCTCTTTTTGCTAATTTTTTTTTCCTCTTGTACCCACTCCCAAGGTGCACATACCCTGCAAATTTGGGGTATGTAGCATGTAAGGAGGCTTTACAAACCACAAAAGTTCGGGTCCCCATTGACTTCCATTATGTTCGGAGTTCGGGTCGAACACCCGAACATCGCGGCCATGTTCGGCCTGTTCGGCCCGAACCCGAACATCTAGATGTTCGCCCAACACTAGTCAATAGCCTTCAAATGGAAATCCGCTGATCTGGAGTTAGCACTGGTTACTCAACGTCTGGACCTAATGATGATAGTGGATCGGGTGCATTTCTATAGTATTGAGAATATGATAAGATTTGATCTCATTTGGGAATCCTGGAAAACATATAGGCATTCTTAATCTCCCCTGGACATATGTGTATATTAATTATGGTATGACATATAAGATTGGTGTTATTTAGGACTCTCGTAACCGGACGTTCTAAGTAGGGTTTTATTTTAGTCTTTTATTTTTATGTATGTTTTTGTTTCTATGTGTGTGTCAGAGAGAGCAATATAATACCACACTGTGACCTTATGGGACGGACTGATTCCTGGGATCTCAGCTGGAGGTACCTGGTGCCCCATTTCCCAGGTTGAGCGGTCCGACTATCTGAACTATGCTCTCTTGAGGCTTTCTCTTTTTCTTTGCCTTTTAGTTGGAGTGTTAATATCCAGTGTTTTATTTGTTCTGCTTTCAAAAGCTTTGTATATTTGTTGATCTGCTCAATAAAGCTTTTTAATACGAAAAAAAAAAAAAAACTTGTTTGCACATCTAACCTACATGTGCACTTATCCTGGGGATACCAGAGGTGACATGTGACATGATGAGATAGACATGTGTATGTACAGTGCCAAGCACACTAATAACTATGCTGTGTTCCTTTTTTTCTTTCTCTGCCTCAAAGGTTTAAAAATCAGGTATGTAAGTGACAGTTCCTGTGTGAGTCAGGACTGGGTCAGACTAAAGTGCAACCCTCACTGATAAGGAATTACAGTCATAAAACACTTTCCTAGTATAACATGGCTTCTCAGAGCAGGAAAGAGATACAAAGGGTCAATGGTTCATAGATTTTAGCTGTGGCATTCTTCAAAGTCTGTGTTATTGAGCAGAAACAAGTAGATTTAAATATAAAATACAGCTGTGGGTGGGATATCTAAAAAAGTAATTTCTAGGAGAAAGAGGATAGATGCAATTGTTTATCTTATCAGTTTATTTTCACCTCGGGGGTCCTTTAACCACTTGACAACTGAGGGACAGAGGTGCACGGATACCCCCAATCACGAATTCGAGTGATCACGAATTCGACTCCGCCCACTTACGAATTGACTAGTAATCACGATCATGAATAGAAACAGATATCCGACTCGAGTGCGGTTTTGAGTCGAATAACTGCATGTAGTCACAAATCACAAGTCGTGATTCGTGATTAAAAACCCACCGACTTTAACAGTTAATAGCAAAGCCCTCCTAAAAGAGAAACACCAAATTTACCAGGTATGTTAAGAAGAACTGTGGGAACAAGAGGAAAATTTTTTTTCAAAAAGACCTTATAGTTTTTTATAAAAATCTATTTTAAAATGTTAAAGAAAAAAGTATTCGTGATTAAAAACCTGCCAAAACCCGCTAACTTTAGCGTTTAATAGCAAAGCCCCCTTAAGAGCTAGAAACACCAAATTTGCCAGATATGTTAAGAAGAACTGTGGGAACAAGACATTTTTTTTTCAAAAAGACCTTATAGTTTTTGAGAAAATCGATTTTAAAGTTTCAAAGGAAAAAAATATACATTTAAATGCGGTAAATACATTAACTGTCATTTACCGCAATTAAATTTATAGTTTTTTCCTTTGAAACTTTGAAATCGATTTTCTCAAAAACTATAAGGTCTTTTTGAAAATTTTTGTTCCTCTTGTTCCCACTTTATTATAGACAATGATACAGAGGCGCCAGAAGTATAAAATAGAATAAAATGTTTAAAAGACAGGGAGGTCGTTGGTGGACTTACCTCCCCGATGCAGACACAAGAAAATGTCGGATTTTTGACCGATTTTTTTATTTTATTTACATACTCCAATTAAACTGCAACTCGTTTCGCAGGTTCAACCCACTTCATCAGGCTATAAGTAGGAGCAATAAAACACTGTGGGACAGAAGACACAAAGCCACTAAATATTCTGTACACTAAGTTTAAACTATAGTTTTCTTGTTGTTTATGTATATATAAAAACAAAGTATTTTTACAGAGTGTTCATTTTTTTTTAAAATACACATCAGTAGTGTTCTAGTGTGTATATATACACTTTTGTTTTTGAGTAAGGTTGTATCCAAAGAGATACGTGGTAGTGATTGGCTATTTAAAAACAGGTGGAAGAGTTGTGACGGAAAAAAAGGAGTTTTTGGGAGATTTATGCTGAAAGTCAGCATAGCGCTGACTTAGGTATCAATGCAGGAGAGGTGAATAAAAAGAGAATAAAGGCAAATAATTAGCAGAATGAGATAATCAATTACCAACCTTGTGAACAGCTTCAGTCAGCTTAGCGCCTCTGTGCCTAGCCGCTGTTCTGCTGTTCGAGATATAGTTTGGCTGATAGATTAACTGGCTCCAATTGGCCAATTGGGGCTCTCCTCTTGCCGAGCGTCATATTAGAGCGCCCGTTTGTTGTTACGAGGAAGAGGCGTCGCGTCTTTTGACGCTCTACGCATGCGTGGTTGGATTCAGAGTACTTCTAAGTGTGGATAGTTTTTTGTAAGGCGGATCCGCCCGTTTACGGAACGTGCATGCGCCCGGGGGGCGGAAGTACTGGAGCCGCCATTTTTATTAGGGGAAAAAGGGCAAAGGGAGCGCTACCATTAATGTAACATCAGGGAATTATGTAGGGGGGATATAAGAATGGCGCTTAGGGTTAGATGGTGTTGGGGAAAGATGTAGTAAGGGAGAAGAGAATAAAAGGGGAAAACAAGGGTTATTGGGGCTACTTACAGTTGCAATGGTGGTGTATGGTGGTAGCGCGTTGTCATGGTGACAAGGGCGCTATTCACTTGTTTATTTGCACTTGTACTAGAATGTTGTGGATATGCCTAAAAATCCAATCCACAGGGTAAAAAAATACATGAGAATATATAGTCATTACATAATATAAATCATCCTTATAAAAACAGTGGTCATTAAGTATATGTTCATAAGTGACATAATATAACATATAAAACACGAATTTCTGCATAAAAATTATATATAATGCTTTACAACCATAAAGATAAAATCAAGAGGTTAACGGATTATGGGGCAGAAGACAGGGGAGGTATGTATGGAAAATGGGGAGTTTTTTTTGGTGAAAGAGAAGGGGGGGGGGGTTGGGGGAGGGGGGAGGGGGGGGGAAAGGGATGGGGGAAATAAAATAAAGCTGGGAGAAAGGCATACAATTATTCAAGTAAAACCAATATCAGAACAACACGTGCAATTTAATAAACCATTGTAAAATAAAATTATCTAAAAAGGTATTTCCAAAAAAAGGGATAAAAAGAGAGGACCAATAAAATAAGATAAACTGTGTAGATTTTTGGTAATTAGTAAATTTTTTGGTAATTAATAAATTTTTTCCAGCTGTTCATTTAGGCCAGCTGGGGTTAGAGTTTTCAAAATTTGGATCCAGTACATCTCTCAAACATAGCAAAGAAATGAACAGCGCTACTTAAAAACAGATGAGTGCTTACCTGCAAAAAAGTGCACACCCCACTCATGGGATTCAAATACACAATGAGCATACACATGACCTGTCTACCACTTGGAGGATGTTAGTTTCACTAACAATTTGCAATTTGTTAGGTACTTGTCCCTCCCACTGTCGAAGAAGTCTTTCCTCCATGGGAGGGGACCAGTACATCTCTCGTTTCTTAAGTTGTTCAAAGATATCATGGCATGCATTGGAAATTTGTTCTATTAGAGTGATGTTGAATAAAACAGGATTACTTTGGTGGTGTGAGGTGAAGTGACGTGACACACTGTGTAATGGATAATTTTTCAAGATATTTCTTTTGTGCTGTCCGACCCTTTCTCGTACCAATTGTGTGGTGCGGCCCACATACTGTAGTCCGCATGGGCAGGATATGACATAGATTACATTTCTGGATGTACAGCTGATGTGGCTATTAATGAGGCATGTTTTTTTGGTGGCATTTGATTTGTAATTGTCTGTGGTATGAATGAATTGGCAGGCTAGGCATTTTTTGCTCATACAGGGGAAGGATCCTGATTGTTTCTGAGTTTCATGTCTCGGTTCCGATGCGGTAGTGGTGTTGACACGGCTGGGGGCTAGTATGCTTTTAAGATTAGGGGCTCTTCTGAAAGTTACAGAAGGGGTTTTTGGTAGCAAGGGTAGTAAAAAGGGATCTTGAAGTAGGATTTCTCACCTGCTGTTGAGGATCTGTCGAATTTGGCTATGTTGTGAACTAAATTTTGTGATGAATCTGGGGGGGGGGGAGTTCTTGGGATATTGTGGTGTTTATTTTGGGTTTGGGGGCTGTGTGCATGGCTTTGAATCTAACATTTTTTATCAATTTACGGGGGTATTTTCTGGTTATGAGTTTATCCGCGAGTGTCTGTGATTGTATTTTATAAACATCTGGATCTGTGCAGGTATTATGTATTCTTTTATACTGACTGTAGGGTGTGTTTCGTATCCATGGTTTGTGGTGAAAGCTGTCAAAATGAATGTAATTGTTAGCATCAACCGGTTTGAAAAAGGTTTTTGTTTTAATTAGTTTTCTATGTATATGGTCAGGTCAAGGTAATCTATAGATCTTGGGTGCTGGTTATGGGTAAACTGGAGGCCGGCACTGTTGGAATTGAGAAACTGTATGAAGTTTGGAATTGATGATGGATCTCCTTTCCATATGAGGAACAAATCATCTATATATCGTTTGTATAGTATTATATTGTTGAAAAATGGGGAGTCGGGATTAATTTAACTTGTTCGATATAGCCCACCGCTAGGTTTGCATAGGATGGTGCGAATGAGCTGCCCATCGCTGTTCCGCTAATTTGCTGATATACTGTATCATTAAATGTGAAAATGTTATGATTGAGGATGAATTCTGCGCACTGTTGAATAAAGTGTTGTTGATTTGGCGGCATTTCTGGGTGGGAGCAGAGAAAGTGTTCCAGAGCCGTGAGTCCAAATGTATGAGGGATATTAGTATATAAAGAAGTGATGTCACAGGTGAGCCAGCAATAATCATGTTGCCAGACGATGTTTTTTAGTAAGGTGTTGAGAGTCTTTGAGGTATGATGGAAGGGCTTGAACTAGGGGCTGAAGGTGAAGGTCAACGAAACGGGACAGGTTGCTGGTGATAGAATCGATTCCGGAAATGATAGGTCTACCAGGTGGTTTAATGAGACGTTTATGTATTTTTGGAAGATAGTAAAAGAACGGGGTATTGGGATGGTGGTTGAGGATGAAGTTTCTTTCATTTTTGGATAGAATATTGTTCAAGAAAGCTGTATTGATAAAGTCTTTAAGTGTCAAATTATATTCTGTGGTTGGGTCATAGGTGAGTCTTTTATAATGTCTTTGATCCCCTAGGAGTCTGTCTGCTTCTTCCATGTAATCTGTTTTGTTGAGAACGACTATTCCCCCGCCCTTATCAGCTGATTTTATTACGATCTCTTGGTTCCTTTTAAGAGTATTAAGGGCTGTTTTTTCTTGTTTTGTTAGGTTGGAATTGAGAGGGAGGTGGGACTGTTGAATTTTCTGTAGGTCTTCTAATACTAGTGCATAAAAGGTTTCAATATAACTGCCTTTGGATGCTACGGGGTAGAACCGGGACCTCCCTTTTAAATAGTGGGCTCTCGGTGTCTCCCTCCCCTTATTATAACTCTTGTTCCCACTGTTCTTCTTAACATATCTGGCAAATTTGATGTTTTTAGCTTTTAAGGGGGCTTTGCTATTAACTGCTAAAGTCGGCGGGTTTTTTATCACGAATACCGACTAGTGATCACGAGTAACTCATGATCACGAGTTGGGTAACGAGTGCAATCACGAGTGTATTCGTAATCGGCATTTGTGATTGAGAGCCGATCACGACTACCGATTACGACCTTGTGATAGGCAAAAACGACTCGTGATCACGAGGTCATGACAAGCAGGGATTTTTACCCCTTTAGGACCAGAGCAATTTTAACTTGTCAGCGCTACTCCCATTCTTTCACCAGTAACTTAATCACAACTAATCACAACAACTTGATCTACATGTTGGTTTTTTTTGCCACCAATTAGGATTTCTTTGGAAGGTACATTATGCTCAGAATTATTTTATTCTTAACACATTTTATTTGGAATAATAAAAGAAAATGGAGAAAAAAATATATTTTTCAGTTTTCGGCCATTATAGTGTTAAAATAAAACGTTCTACTGTAGATAAAACCCACACAATTTGTCCATTTGTCCCGGTTATTGCAACATTTAAAATATTTCCCTAGTACAAAGTATTTGGAAATAAAGGTGCATTTTTTTCAGTTTTGCGTCCATCACTAACTATAAGACACAGGCATTCTGTAACCTGTTGTTCTTTTCTACCGTGCTTTAATAAACTACCTCTGCATTGGAGTGCCGGAGTCCGTCATCCTTCATTTCAGATTGCACTAACTATAAGACCACAAATTAAAATATTACATACTGTATATACCCTCGTATATACCCTCTTCACCTACCTATTAAAAAAGTTCAGTCCCTAAGGCAACTATTTATGTATTTTTTATGTAAATTATATATATGTGTGTGTGTGTGTGTGTGTGTGTGTGTGTGTGTGTGTGTGTGTGTGTGTGTGTGTGTGTGTTTTGGTACTATAGGGGAGTGTGTGTGTGTGGGGGGAATAGTTAATTTTAGATGTAAGTGTAGGTATTTTTATTAAATAAAATGTTTTTGATGTAGTTTTACTATTTTGCCACAAGATGTCCTCAGGCATTATTTCCGATTTAGATACGTAAGGACATGAATCGGAAGTAATGCGTGCACTGTAACAACAGGAACATGCAATGAATGCAGGCGTCTCATTCATGTCCCCACTAACCGGCGGTAACGGTAGCATGTGCGCTCCCATTGATTAGTTTTCACGGCCCTGGGACTATAAATAAAGTTTCCCAGGATGTGATTATACAGTACCTGCTGTATACGCAGGATCTGGAGGACTGCCAGCCAACTGTGAGGATATTAAATTTCTTATCCTGTACTACTGTTAATTGCAGATGCCTTTACTGGTTACCTGGTGTCAACAAATTGTTTTGTCCATAGATTGTAATATCCTGTGCTTATGGCAGGGCTGTCCAAATCCATTCCTCGAAGGCCATACCTTACCTATACCAGAGCGGACAGTGCAGGTGCAGTAGTTCTGTGCCTGCACAGTCCACTCTGGTCCACGTGGCGGTGATTGACAGTGCCGCTCGCGCAGGCGCAGTAATGGCCGACCTGGAGGTCGCCCGGACATCATCGCCGGGGGCCGGGATGGAGCTGCGGCGAACGGCTGCGGGGAGAGCTGCGGCGAGGGACGTGCTGAGAGCTTGGGGCTGGAGGAAGCCCCCGGTAAGTAGCACTTATTTTGTTATTTTCCCTGATGACTCCTTTAAGGACTGGAGTTGGACAGCACTGGCTTATGTGAAATCTTTTCAATGGGAAAATACACAACAGTAAAATAGCCTATATTTATTAAAAACTCCTCCAGCCTATCCAAAGCTAAATTTAGTTTAAAGTAGTTCTCTAAGCAGAAACATACATGTTTTCAATTTTCATTCCGAGACAGGTGCTAAAGTATATATCAAGATGATACCAACTACAAGAAAATGACCCCAATAAACCTCCTGCCGTGACAGATTGCATTGAAACGCTTGTGCTCTTTGGGAAGCTCTCTTCTGTCTTTGATTCATCTTTCTCATTGTCAGTGGCAATCATTCAGAGAAGGAGGAAAATGGGTGGAGCAAGAGGAGGTACTGGAGATAATTCAGCTTCCTCTATGTTGATGAGCACTCTTATGTGCTGCATACAGTCTTCTCCCATGATGCATGAAGGAGGTTTAGTGATGGACTATGCTAGAGGCACCGCAAAGGTGCTCACCTAAGGATGGGTTATTTGGTGATTGATGAGATGTAGCATACATTGGGGTAGATTCAAGCAATGTGGGATATGGTCAGCACGGTGGCATAGTGGTTAACGCTCTCACCTTGCAGTTCTGGGTCCCCAGTTTGAATCCCAGCCAGGTAAACATCTGCAAGGAGTTTGTATGTTCTCCTCATGTCTGTATGGGTTTCCTCCAGGTACTCTGGTTTCCTCCCACATCCCCAAAACATACAGATAAGTTAATTGGCTTACCCCTAAATTTGGCCTAGACAAAGATACATACACAACATGGGATGGTAGGGATTAGATTGTGAGCCCCTCTGAGGGACAGTTAGGTGACAATATACTCCTTACAGTGCTGCGTAAGATGTCGGCATTATATAAATACTAAATTATGATAATAATTCTGCCCCTAAATCATCACAGTGAGCTTTACATAGTGATAATGCAAAACCTATTATTATTATTATTGATTTATAAAATGCCAACATAATCTGTGGTAGTGCACAAAGTGAAAAACAGTAATGGGGAACACAATAATAGAGCCAATGGTATGCACAAAATATAGACACTGGTACAAAATATAGAATTGTTAAAGGGAACCTAAACTGAGATGGATATGGATTTTTCCTTTTAAAATAATACCAGTTGCCCAACTCTTCTGCTGATCAAGTGTCCCTAATACTTTTAGCCACAGCCCCTGAACAAGCTTGCAGATCAGCTGCTCTGACTGAAGCCAGACTGGAATAGCTGCATGCTTGTTTCAGGTGTGTGATTCAGTGAATACAACAGCCAAATAGATCGGCAGGACTGTACGGTAACTGGTATTGTTTAAAAGGAAACATTCAAATCCCTCTCAGTTTAGGTTCCCTTTAATTAAAGGATAAGGATTTGTAATCATCAATGGTGTACAATGAGAAATCAATAATCAAAAAACAGAAAAAAATACACCTTTATTTCCAAATATAATAATGTCACCATATATTGCACTAGGAACCTAATCTAAATGAAGTAATAACCAGGATGAATGAGCAAATACAGTTTTTCCCCCTTATTTTCCCTTTAAAATGCATAGAAAATAAGTTAATTACTAAACAAAATTTTCACACACTAAAAGCCTAATTTGTACTATACATAAAACATTTAGGTGCGATAAGTAGTAATAAAGTAGTAATAAAGTTATTGGTGAATGAATGGGAGCAGCGCTGATATGTGAAAATTGCTCTCGTCCTGAAGGGGTTAACATTATGAGTAAAATGTAAAACAAATTGCAAGACACAAAAATAAATAACAATTTCCAGAGACCTACCTTTGCCATATGCCTTTATTCATACCACAGACCACTGGGCAGAACATTCCCATGCCTACAACTTTACAATGCTGTTGCCATGGTTGCCAGTCTATGTTTATGGTTATTTTATAACAAAAGTGGAATTTAAATCAGAGTTTATTTGATTACCAGGAAACTTGCATTTCAGAGGGATGTCATCAATGACGGTCTCCATAATTTTTCTGAACTAGCTCATTTGAACTGTGTAACTTGCATCACTGTGCAGAGATTTGCAGAATTAAAGCTTCCTGATCTTGTGATGACTTTGAGAATATTCACCATCACCTACATTAGTCTGTATTGTCTACTGCACAACTCCACAATTACCCTCGAAACAGGTGCAAGCATTGCATAAAAGTAAAATATAAGACACTGCTCTGCATAATATATGCAAGCAAGTGTCTGCAATTAAAACGCCTTATAAATATTCATTTACATGTTCCTAATTTTAGAGAACAGAAGTAAATGAACTGATTAATCAATTGATTGTATTTGAATGAGCTTAATGTAAAAAAAGTAATTCACTGAGACAGCATGCTAATTTTTTTTTTTTTTTTTTAGTAATTTGCATTCAACTTTCTTCAAAGACCCTGAGAAGAGCTAAAGTACAGTACAAGAGTATTCATTTACTGTACTGTACGGGGAGATTCATTTTACCAGACAGATAGATAAAAGCTCAACCAAAATACTATATGCATAGGGTTATCGCGCTGCAGGCTCACAGTCCCAAATGGATGCAACACAGTTCACTGAGAGGATATTCCATCCAAAGGCCACCAGACGCACACACTTTAAAAAGGAGACAAAAAACTTCATGGGGCAATGCTGTAGGTTTCAAATGTAGAAGACGCCAATCCGTGCCACCATTCGACCCAAAGTTCCTTGCACCGCCATAGGCTCCGCCCTATGCGTTCATCTCAAAAAACTTATCAGGGGCTTCTGATTGGCTGCAAGGAATTGTCTTAACACTAGATTTACCAAAGCTGCGCAGATCTGCGTAAATTCCCTGGAGCTCACACCTAGTAGCACCCCTGCTGAGTTTTTTAACATGCTATCAACTCCATTGTTCTCTTTCTGTTGTTCTGTAAACACGCACATTTCCATTTGTTTACTTGAACTAAATCACCTTGGATCTGAGTTACTCTATTTCCCACCTCCCATCCCCCACAACCAGAGAATTCTGTCCTTTGTGTATAGGTAATGTATAGTCAGTCACTGGATGGGAGTCTGCTAAGGTTTGTCATTGCCATAATACATATGATATTTATATAAACCCACGACGGACAATTTCTTTACTTCACTGTCCCTGTCGCACAGACTGCTGCAGCGCAAAACAATGCTATTGGGCACGGTGAATAAAGTCCGGTGTGAACTTCCTCAGCTTGCAAAAAACACTGCACAGCGAAGTAAAGAAATTGTCCATCGTGACATTTCTCCCATCATCCAAAAATGGCTCCATCAGATTCATGACCACGTTCTCTGCCAGCCTCTCTCCCTTCTGACGACTGGGGTCCTTTCCCAAGTAAGGAGATGCATTGCAGACATATTTGGTCTCCAAATCCGTGGCCACCCAGAACTTGATCCCAAATTTGTCTGGTCTGCTTTTATGCACAGCACTGTGTCATGCCACTCCCTTGCATACACTGCTACAATGGATGGACAGCATAACACCTTTTGGCCACCTCTACAGCATTCATATGAAAAGCCAGCCTTATTGCATTACAGTATCTGCCATACTGCCATGGCAATGGAATGTCTCAGTCTGTCATCATTTGTCATGTCAATGGAACACTGCCAAAAGTGCCAATTGCCCTCTGATTGCATTTTGCTGCATGAATCGGCAACAGAGTTTTGTGTCTGTGTGAGTTTCCTCCGGGCACTCCGGTTTCCTCCCACATCCCCAAAACATACAGATAAGTTAATTGGCTTCCCCATAAAATTGGCCCTAGATGACGATACATACACTACATGATACATACATAGACATACTGTATGATTATGACAGGGACTAGATTGTGAGCCCCTCTGAGGGACAGTTAGTGACAAGACAATATACTCTGTACAGTGCTGCGTAATATGTTGGCGCTATATAAATACTTAAATAAAATCTGCAAGTTTTCATTGTATTCATGTCATTGTATCAGCAACTTTTCATTCTGTTTTCACACAATTTTTGATAAAAGACTTGTGTTTCCATATATTGTGAATTTGCAGATCAGCGAATGTGGGGGATATTTTGTATAGATAGATAGGACAGGCATTTCTGAAAGTTTCCAAGTCTCACACAGCTCTGTGTACACAAATTCAAATGTACAGGTAATGGGTGGTTTGCACAACAATAGATTGAAGATAATCAACCCTGAAGACCTGTAAACATCTCAGCAGGGGTGAATAACACCTCTAGCCTTGCAACAGAAAATAGAAAACTCGGTAATTCTAGTGTTAAAACCTTCCCGCTCCTTCCCCATTGGTTAAAAATCAAAGGCTGCAATACCAGCTCCTGCCTGTCTGCGCCACCCTCAACTAAGTCATATGCAAAAAGCCTGCAGTACTCAAAAGAAACTGTCTGCACCCCCGTTTTCATAACAAATTGAAAAGGGCCTGCAATATCAAGAAATATCTGTCTGCGCCACCCTTAGTTCAAACCCTGTACTAGTATACTGCAATACACAAAGGAAACTGTCTGCGCCCCCCTTTCTCTAAAGCACATCACAGACATTGCAGTACCAAAAACTGACTGCCTGCACCCCTCCAACCATCTGTTAACATTACTTCTTTTACCTTCTCTAATTTCTCAGTCACAACAACCTAGACCAAAATACTGCATACAACTGTTTCCAGAACAGTTGGGAGGTTATGTCAAAACGTGTATAAAACATAATGTGATCATTTGCAAATCATTTAATGCCCATTTGTAATTGAAAACAGTACAACATATCAAATGTGGAATCTAAGAATGTTTTTCTTTTTTGCTTTTTATGAAAAATATATGTTCATTTTTCAGTTGATGTAAGCAATTGATAAAAAAATATTTGACGGGGCAACAAAAGACTGCTATTGTTGTGTGATGCTATGGAAAAAAAAGGTCTACATTTCAAAAAACAACAACCCTCTGGAACATCTTACTACTAATTGGACTAACATGACTGGGTAGAGAAGAAGCTGAGACTCTCAGAAGTAAAGATGTGAGTAGATACCACTTAGAAAAACATACGGTAATATAACAAATGAAAAACATGCCTTAATGAAAAACTGCAGAAATTATAGAGATTCCATCATCTACAGTATATAATATCATGAGCAGATTAATACAATCTGGAGAAATCTCTGCATGCAAGGAGCAAGACCAAAAGCCTACACTGGATGGCTGTGACCTCAGCCAGATCTTCATTAAAAATGTAGAATACTGCATGGTATGGCATTTTTTACACACGCACCAGAAGTGCAGAGCCAGTGGCTGAATGGGTCCCACTACACACACACACACTCCTTGTAGATGTTGATCTTGCTGGAATCTGAACTGGGGGACCAGCGCTGCAAGGCAAGAATACTATCCACTAAGCCACCATGCCATCTAACACAATGGTGAATGATTTTTCTGGATGTCCATTTTGCCAGTGTATATGGGCCTTTAT
The DNA here is from genome assembly GCF_040937935.1 of Hyperolius riggenbachi. Lineage (NCBI taxonomy): Eukaryota > Metazoa > Chordata > Amphibia > Anura > Hyperoliidae > Hyperolius > Hyperolius riggenbachi. The sequence continues at coordinate 72,002,134 of NC_090646.1, read as the reverse complement.
ATTAAACTACTAGCTGACCTAAGCCCAATTAAAAATGGGCTCTAGGTCTTTCACTGCCGCCCGCCGTGCGCTCCCGTCGCGCGCGCATTCACCCGCCGTGCGCGTGCGCACGCAACCGCCTCCTACCCCGTCCTGCGACACTTGTATTTTATATATAGAGATTACAGTGAGGCTCCTCAATGTGGGGATATATAGTTAAAATGCTACTTAAGTCACAAGTACTATAGCCAAAGGAAAACTTTGACACAACAATGACATTGGAGTCAAATAGTTTCTTATTGTAATTGTAGATGAAATAGACAGGGATCCTGTTGCTCTTTCTCTACCTCCACTGAGGGGATCAGTACATTCATATGCTACCTAATTTTATTCCACAGTTTGGTGTAATATCTGGTAACAAATAAAAAGGACCCAAGTAACCTCTGGTAATAGATCAAAAGAAATGAAATTATTCTTTTAACCATTTCAGCCCGCGTAGATTTTTCACCTTATGCATCAGAGCAATTTTCACCTGCCATTCATTCGCTAATAACTTTATCACTTCTTAACACAATTTATTGATCTATATCTTGTTTTTTCCACCACTGATTAGGCTTTCTTTGGGTGGTACATTTTGCTAAGAATTATTTTTTTATAAATGCATTTTAACAGGATTAATAAGAAAAAAATGGAAACATTCATTATTTCTCAGTTTTTGGCCATTATAGCTTTAAAATAATCCATGCTACCATAATTAAAACCTATGTATTTTATTTGCTTGTTTGTCTTGGTTATGACACCATTTAAATTTTATCCCTATCACAATGTATGGCGCCAATATTTTATTTGGAAATAAAGGTGCATTTTTTCCGTTTTGCGTACATCACCATTTACAGGCTTATAATTAAAAAAATGTTCGTAATATACCCCCTTCAAATGCACATTTAAAAAGTTCAGACCCTTAGGTAACTATTTATGTTTTTTTTTTTAATTGTAATATTTTTTTCCGTAAAAAAAATTATTTGGGTAATATTTTGGTGTGGGAAATAAACAGTTAATTTTTAATGTTATTATATGTGTAAATTGTAATGTAAAAATATGTAGATGTAGTTTTACTATTTGGCCACAAGATGGCCACCTTGAATTTATTTTTTTCTCCTTGTGCTTCTCGATCACCGGAAGCACAAGGAGGACAAGGAAAATTTTATTTGCAGAAAGACTGAAGCCTCTAGTAAGAGTGTTTCGGTTTTTCTGCTGGGGACACGGATCGGTGATCGGGAACCATGTTCCCGTTCACTGATCCCAGGGCTACCAGGGGACAGCACGGGGGCACGGGGGTGCACCCGCGATAGCGTGTGGGAGTGCACCGAAGCACAGCACCGCAGCAGAGCAGCCGCCCGGACGTGAGGATCAAGTATGGGTGGCTGAAATGGTTAAATTTCAAGAAATAGAAATATTGTCCCTTATTCAATTAAGATTTTCTTTTTTTTTCTTTTTCTTAGGAGATAATTTTTCATCTTCTGTTAAAAATAACTTTTTTTTTAGCACTCTGCAATTGAAAAAGTGCCAGAAAGTTGGTGATAAAGTACTGTCAAAATGTATTTTCTTGCCTGCTGGGGTCAGAAAAGGCATTTTATTGATAAGGTATGAAAATACTACCTCAGAGGAAACTTAGAATTGAATATGGACCCATGAGTACAAATAACAGTTATGTGGATGGAACAGAGCTTTTAATGAGGTGCTACAGCAGCACAAAAGAGGATACCCTGCAGGGGCATAACTAGAAATCACTGGGCCCACCTGCGAAACTTTGGATGCCCCCCATCTCGCTCTGTACATAAGGCCCTGCTGCACACTGAATATGGACTGTCTACAAATCTTTGTCTACAAAACTGTGTATGATTTCTTACCAGTGGCTGAGCAGATGCAGTCATTAGAACAATTGTGCAGATAGCAGAAAGCTTTACCTCTTCTTGCCCTTTGCTGTCAGTTTCTTGGGACAGGGAAAAGAAACTTCCCCCACAGAGCCCCCAGGGGCTTCTGGGCCCCTCTGCGGCTGCATCCCTTGCAGGGTCTATTGTTACGCCCCTGATACCCTGAAGAAACTGGAGGGCTCAAAGATTATACAGGGCTGGAAGAAGATCCAGGTAAGCAGAAATCCCCCCATTCAGAAGCACTTGAAACACAAAAATATATGAAATACTATGAAAAACATAAGAAACATGAAAAAAAATGTAAAAACTTGCGCACAGAAGCAGTTGTAATAACTTTAGATGCACAGAGAGAATCAGATGGAGAATAATGTCCTTTTAAACTTTTAGCTTTAATCATGGCTGTTTATTCAGAGGGTCCAGGCGCGCCTTAGAGCAAAGTGGGATTTGTGGGTAAATATCTTCTTTGTGTGATCTCACCCACACCTTAATTTAATATTACCATAGTAACAGCGTACACATTTCTTTTAATTAACCTGAATAATCCAAATTATGCAGAGAGGAACTAATCAGAGATCTGTCTCCAGATGGCACAAAGGCTTTCAGTGAAAAGAAAGGGAAGCAAAAAAGATTTGCCAATATAGTTAGGGGACTTGAAACCTCTAAAAGAGTTGTGTAGTTGAAGCACACTTATATGTGTTTACTTATTTCCCTTTAAATATGAATTTTAAAGCTGATCTTAAGCCTGGAACCCCGCCCCTCCCAAAACAAACCAAACAAACAAACAGATACTCACCTAAGGAGAGGGAAGGCTCTGGGTCCTATAAAGCTTTCCCACTTCTCTCCTAGTCCCAGCGATGTCAACCCGGTTTGAATCCCCTGCCGCGGAAGGCTTCAATAGTCTTTAGAAGCCCAAGTGCCCCCGAACACGGACTGCTCTGTGCTGCGCATACATGAGCACACAAGAGCATGTGATCGTGCATGCGCAGTACGTAGCTGCCTGCCTTCAGGAGCATGATCGGTCGGAGGAGACTGCTAACGGAGGTGACATAGCTGGAACACAGGGACCAGGAGAGGCACTGGAAGGCTCTGTAGGGCCCAGAGCCTTTCCTCTCCATAGTGGAGTATCTGTTTTTTTTTCTGGCTTAACATTCATTTTAAGCAGACATAAATACAGTTAAATGCAGCCCAGACTATTTCTTAAGCCCTAAGTATTGATGAGCAAGGCTTTATATTTACAAATAATGCTTTCCATAACTAATTTTGAAGTTTGAAATTACCATAGCCCTATGATATCACCTAACAATAAATAAAGCTTTAAGATCCATGTGTCAGGATCTCTCCTGTAGCATGTTCTGTCGCTTGCAGTGGAGCTGCAACTGGGCAGTTCTGACTTGTGTGCTTGCATTCGATTGCACATTTGCAGTGAGTCTTATTGTCATTTGCAATCACTCTGCAATTCAGAGCAGTTCAGAATGCTGTCAGGATTCCTCCTATTGTTTGCTGCAGTTGAACTGCAGCCAGATAGCCCTGGATTCCCTACATGCATGTTGTTGCATAGTACTACATGTATTTGTTATGATAGTCTTTCAGCTAGAAAATGGTAATCAAGCCAGCTCAGAATTGAATGATTACCATTCAGCTGTGTGGAAATTTGCATACCTGCATCCATTGGCTGATGCCAGCATAAAAGTCTGCCTCCCATTTCAGACCCTGCCCGACATAGCGTTCAGCTCTCTGAGTTGCTCTGAAACAGCAACGAGATTGGCTGAGCATTCCGTCTGTCTGTCTTGTTAATTGTCATTACTTGTGCTTTAGCTAGTGAGTTATTTGAGAGATACATTTCATATATTGCGCATCAGCACAATATATATGTACTCTAGTCAGTTAGTTTTGTTTTATTGTAATATTGTATGTTGTTTTGTGTTTCGACCCTTGCCTGCCTCTTGTCTACGAATTTGCCTAGCCCTTCTGTATTACTGCCATCTGATCTATCGTGTATGACCCAAGCCTGTTACCGACTACGTCTGCTGTGTATTGTATCACTTAGCATCTAGCCTGATAGGTGGCCCAGAGCGGCAGTTGCTCTGGGCAGTCTTGCTCCCTCGTTCATTACTCCTGTGTCCATCTGTGGAGCCTCTTCCATTATCCAGCTACTTAGCCTTGTTGCGCTGGGTGGTCAGAAAGTATGCCCCCCCAGCATTACACCATGTAGCCATCTTCTTATTTTTTTTAGTTAAAGTTGACTACCGCAAACCCTTTCCTTGGCTCTAAAGGAGACTTGTGTGGTCTGTTACACTGGCAAGTGATAATCCACTGTGGTCATTTTTCTCAAAGGCAAAGAGAAACAGCAACCAAAGTGTTAATACTACTTTATCACACCTAACGGCAGTGAATACTTTGATTTTTTATGTAAAAATGGAATTTCACTTTTATCAAATAAAGGTGAAACTCGAAAAAATTGTATCGTGTAAAAGTCCATTTATTTCAGTAATTTAACTTAGAAGGCAAAACTAATATATGAAATAGACTCATTATATGCAAATTGAGATATTTCAAGCCTTTATGTGTTATAATGTTGATGACTATGGCTTACAGCTTATGAAAACCCCCAAATCAAAATCTCAGCCCATTGGAATATTGTGAAAATGTTCAATATTCTAGTCTCAAAGTCTCAGACTCTAATCAACTAATTAATCCAAAACAAAATAAAAAACAACAAACTGGAGGGCGCTGCCCAGAAAGGCTGTAGGGTAAATAGCTGTTATTATGAACCCTTCACAGTATATACTTCCTCCTGCCGCAACCACCCAAGGTGGGGTTCTCCCCTTTCCCCATCCAAAGAAGGGCAAATTGTAGTATGGTCGGGGGTGCGCTGGATATAAGTTATTACGCAAATACTGTTCTGAATATGAACGTTCTATTATAAATGTGTTATAGCCTTATAACATAAAACATATGCACACTTTCATACATTCATACACTCATACAAGGAGCAAGCTGGTTCCCCTTTAAAAAATGATAAAAAAACAACAATTGTGGACAACAAGGAAAAAATTGTCACAATTGTCAATTGTATAAAATACAAAAAGCAACGATTTTGAAATTATATGGAATGCAAGATTTGTATAGATATCTAAAAATGGACTGCTATGCCAAATGCCAATACACTCCTACGATGCTTGACAATTCTTATAAAAATAGAGATCTTCGGGTGATGATTTAGTTCTCCTAAATTATGTAGGGTCTAACTTCATGGATTGCAAACAATAGCCGCTCCACACAGGGCGCCTTGATAGTTCTCACCACTCCTTAGATTGTCCGTCCTGCGTGCCCCAGAGATCTTCGACTAAAATGATCCAAGAGCCTTCAAGGGATCCTCCTCAGCATGGGAAGCCGCTCCAGTCACTCGGCAGGCAGCGTCACTGCAGCGGCAAGCTGTTAACAGAAGAGGTTATGCCGGATCGGCTCAAACATGCGACTTCCAGTCTTCCGGTTCACCAACCTTGGGGGAAAGACGTCACTTCCCAGTGCGTCTCAACCCGATAGCTGTGGCCACCTCCTTGCGTTCCAATCCTCCAGGGTTGCTCCGTATATCCCAATGTTGCAATGTAGCAATATTAATGGAGGGGACGTGGATGTGGACCAATCTGTAATGTAGTGGGGCGCCCCTATGACAATACAGTCCTACTTGATTAACATGTTTCAACGGCACGGCCGCCTTCCTCAGAATCTAAAGGTTGGTGCAAATGTCGCCATCTTTTATATGGAAATGTTCCTTACATCACCACTCCTACCTTCAATCCATTAAAGTGACAGTTCCTGTTATTGCTTTATAGTCCACAAATCTCATAATACTGCAGGCTTTTCACTCTTAAGATACCTGTTATATCTGTAATCACTATCTCTTTGGCTTTATGATGTAGCATATCACCCCTCTTCCCTCTTTATATATATATATATATATATATATATATATATATATATATATATATATATAAACTAAGCTTTCTGCTATCTATTTTATTTTATTCTATTTTTATTTGATGGTTCTGGCTGTGAGTAATCTGGTCCCCTATTGAGCTGCTGGTTCTCCCATGTGTATTTATATCTATAAACGTGAATTCTAATAGGGTTAGATAGTGATTACAGATATAACAGGTATTTTAAGAGTGAAAAGCCTGCAGTATTATGAGATTTGTGGACTATAAAGCAATAACAGGAACTGTCACTTTAATGGATTGAAGGTAAGAGTGGTGATGTAAGGAACATTTCCATATAAAAGATGGCGACATTTGCACCAACCTTTAGATTCTGAAGAAGGCGGCCGTGCATTTGAAACATGTTAATCAAGTAGCTGCGGACTGTATTGTCATAGGGGCGCCCCGCTACATTACAGATTGGTCCACATCCACGTCCCCTCCATTAATATTGCTACATTGCAACATTGGGATATACGGAGCAACCCTGGAGGATTGGAACGCAAGGAAGTGGCCACAGCTATCGGGTTGAGGCGCACTGGGAAGTGGCGTCTTTCCCCCAAGGTTGGTGAACCGGAAGACCGGAAGTCGCATGTTTGAGCCGATCCGGCATAACCTCTTCTGTTAGCAGCTTGCCGCTGCAGTGACGCTGCCCGCCGAGTGACTGGAGCGGCTTCCCGTGCTAAGGAGGATCCCTTGAAGGCTCTTGGATCATTTTAGCCGAGGATCTCTGGGGCACGCAGGACGGACAATCTAAGGAGTGGTGGGAACTATCAAAGTGCCCTGTGTGGAGCGGCTATTGTTTGCAATCCATGAAGTTAGACCCTACATAATTTAGGAGAACTAAATCATCACCCAAAGATCTCTATTTTTATAAGAATTGTCGAGCATTGTCGGAGTGTATTGGCATTTGGCATAGCAGTCCATTTTTAGACATCTATACAAATCTTGCATTCCATATAATTTCAAAATCGTTGCTTTTTGTATTTTATACAATTGACAATTGTGGCAATTTTTTCCTTGTTGTCCACAATTGTTGTTTTTTTTTATCATTTTTTAAAGGGGAACCAGCTTGCTCCTTGTATGAGTGTATGAATGTATGAAAGTGTGCATATGTTTTATGTTATAAGGCTATAACACATTTATAATAAAACGTTCATATTCAGAACAGTATTTGCGTAATAATTAATCCAAAACACCTGCAAAGGGTTCCTATTTCATATATTAGCTACCTAAGGACCGTGTCACGCCGATGGGCGTGACCGCGGCGGCAGCCCCAGGACTGCCTAACGCCGATCGGCATAAAGTCCTGGGGCTGGCTTTTGCAAGAGATCGTGCGCACCGCTGTGCGTGCATCTCCACTTGGTAGGCGCCGTCTAATTAGGCTGTACAGTGCTGTGATCTAAGGCAGCGTTGTACTGGGGACAGCCGTGTGACACGGCTGTCCCCCTCGGGGACACAGAAGCGATCCGCTGTGATAGGCTGAAGCCTATCACAGCTGATTGCTGTGATAGGCAGACGGGGGGAGGGAGGGGAATTAACATAATTAATCTCCTTAGCGGTATGCCCGACACTGTGTCGGGCATACTGCTGGCTGTCCACAGGAGTCCCCCAGTATAATTTTTAGAGATTGTATAGCTGTAATAGCTTCAGCTAGCACTAGGCTAGCTAGCAGTGGTGGCCGGCATCCCATTACTTTGATCCCCCCGATCGCCCACTAAATACTTTACCCCCCCCCCCCCGGATCCCGCGATCGGCGCAGCCTCCCTGCACATCTCCGGTCCTCTCGATGGGGAGGATCGGGTCTGCACATGATGTCATGATGTCACCGACGTCATGACGTCATGTTTTATCCTCCCCATAGAGAAGAGCGGAGCTGTCTGGGGAGGCTGCGCCGATCGCTGGATCCAGGCTGGATAATGTATTTAGTGGGCGATCGGGGGGATAAAAAGTAATCGGGGGATGCCAGCCACCACTGCTAGCTAGCCTAGTGCTAGCTGAAGCTGTTACAGCTATACAATCTCAAAAATTTATACTGAGGGACTTTCGGCTGCAAATCCTCCTGAGCGGCGTAACACTCAGGAGGTTAAAAAAAATAGGAAAATGTAATAATAATAAAAAAAATTATAAAAAAAACCAAACAATCCTGGGGTTGTGGCCCTGCAGCGAGGCCTTAAAGCTGCAGTGGTCTATTTTGCAAAAAAATGGCCTGGTCTTCAGGGGAAGGGGGGGGGTAAATCCTGTGGTCCTGAAGTGGTTCGTTTCACCCGACTTACTGATACAAAATGGACTTTTGCACAGTATTCTAAATTTTCAAGTTTTACCTGTATTTGTTAAAAGTGGATCCGAGATAAACTGTTATTCATTGCGCAATTGTTTTCCTTTTATATAGTTTATAGGGCATTCCTCAAGCCAAATACTTTTTTTTTCTTCTAATACTCTAATTCCCTATAAACTAAACAAGCCTCGCCCATAGCTTCTCCAGTGCCTTGGCACTCTGAGACCCATGTAGCAAGGGCTTATGGGAGCTCAGTCTGGGCAGGAGGAGGTGTTACTAGCCAGAGATTTCAGAAGCAGAGGTGAGGAGGGAGGAGGAGAGGAGAGTGAAGTTTTCACACGCTGAGGGCTGGAGATGCAGTTCAGCTTGCCTGAGTGTAATGATCACAAGCAAAACATGGCTGCTCTCATTGTATCACAGGAAGAAATAATCATATACTTTTGAAGCTTTTTGCAGCTAGATTTATAGACAGGTTACTTGTTATAGTAAGTTTTTAATCTCGGATCTGCTTTAAACACATACCAGTGCTACCAAAGTATTATCATAATCCAATTTTTATTTTAATCTCAAGTCAGTAATGAATTTTCAAATCTCACAGTAAAACTACTAACTAGTCCCTGCTGTCACTATTAAATAGTTATCTCCTCCCCCCAATCCAACCAAGCACGCCTGGAATTTCACTACTACTCCTCTGTGCTTTTCTATAAGCCCTCATATCCCATCCTTTTTTTTACTGTATATCCTAATCTGGCCTCTGCATTAATGCGGGTGTGGGAGCTTGGTCACATGGGGTAGTACACCAACCAGCATTGCCAAACTATTTTCCTGCTTCAAGGGCTTCATAATAGAGTGGTTGGGGTGTGTAGTAGCTCTATAGTGTAGTGGTTAAAGACACCATCTTTGACATAAGAGACCAAGCTTCAAATCCTTGCTGGAGCTGGACCTATTCAGTAAGGAGTCCTTTGGCCAGACTCCCTAACACTCCAGGGTGGCCTGCTGTGTACACTTATTGGCTGTAGCTTTTAAGCACATTGAAAGTGTAAGCAAAATCATATCTTCTGTCATTGGACTATAATGACAAGGCATCAAGAAAAGAAAGCTTGCATAACTATGGAGGTGCTAGTAAGTCTTAATTAGTTGTTTGCATCTAGTGGGCATTGACACTAAACATTCACTTCATCTCTGGTTGATCCTGTGGCAAAAAAGGGCACTGAGAAATACAATATGGCCATTTATATAGAGTATTATAGACGAAGTGATAACTCTTGCCCACCAGCAGCTTAGTTACATGGAATTCATAGTTTGTCACATGAAGAGAGCATGAACAATAACTATTGCTTACTTTGTATGGTGTAAGTCTTAAAGCTGTAGGTGTCATGGATTATTACATCACTGAGGAAAAACATGGGTAAAGAGCACTCACCTTATATCTTACTGCAGCATAGTTTAGGGGTAAGTTATTCTTAACAAAAAAGTACTCTGAGGCCCAGTGCACACCAAAACCGCTAGCAGATCCTCAAAACGCTAGAGGTTTTTGGAGCTGATTTCAGAGCGATTCTAGGCATGTTTAAAGACGTTTTCTAAACATGCCTAGCGTTTTTGGGAGCGTTTTTGTGTAGCAGATTACAAATACTGTTACAGTAAAAGCTGTTACTGAACAGCTTCTGTAACAAAAACGCCTGGAAAACCGATCTGATGTAGCGTTTTCCAGAGCGGTAGCGGTTTGCGTTTTTCCTATACTTTACATTGAGGCAAAAACGCTTCTGCAAACCGCAAACGTGCAGCCGGAGGCACGTCTGCGGTTTGCTAAACACCTCAAAATGCTGGTGTGCACCATCCCATTGAAATACATTAGCCAAGCGTTTTCACAGGCGGATGCGGTTGGCGGATCGCTGCTAAAACCGCTCGGTGTGCACTGGGCCTGACTGTTGATTTGAGATAGTTTGCATGTAGAGAAAAAATATTGTTTTACTGTTGCTTCAAAGGACCACTCAATTGGAAAAAAGTACACAGTTAAAATCTGGCCGAACCAACAGGCTTTGAACTAGTCCATTTCCTCATGGGGATTCTCAGAATTTTCTTTGTTTTCAAAAGCATTTCCTGAACGGCAGTTTAACTGCCAAAATAGTAAGATAACAGCCAGACTCCCTACATCTTTGCACATTATTTTGTCAGTTAGCAGGTGCTATTCAGGAAATTCTTTGAAAATAAAAAGAAATCCATGAGAATCCCCCATGAAGAGGTGGGCTAGTACAAAACGGTACTGACAGATTTCAACTGCTCACTTTTTTTTCACTGGAGTGGTTTAAGGCTAAGACAGCTCAATTATTCACTTATTAGAACTTCCTTTCAATACTTACTACAACCACTTGCTGTAGATGTTAATTTTTCTGAGTTTACACTTTCAACTACAACCTTTTTGCCCTTCCAGTACTAAGTGTGCTACAGAAGCTACCGTATATTCTGGCGTATAAGACGACCCCCCAACTTTTCCACTCAAAATATAGAGTTTAGGATATACTCACCATATAAGACTTCCCCTCTTCCAACGCACACCAAATAAAAATTAAAAAAACATAATATACTGGTGCTATGTATGATCAGATACTGGTGCTGTACTGTATGTGGTACCCAGTATATAACAGTATATAGTCGATTGACTGGTTGGATTGGTCAACTCTCCCTAAATGAATTGGTCAGCTCTCCCTGTCTCCCTGTTTATCAGAGCGGTATGGAAGAATAGATAGCGCTGTGCCCATAAAACATGCATTTTTTACCCTTCTGGGCCACCCTTGTATCCCATGTACCTCCTTCTCTGCCTCTCAGATCTCACACATGTGTGCCTGCGCAACTTCCCTACAGTCCTCAGCAGCGAGATCTGAGAGGCGATAGCAGGATAGGGTGTATCACCCGGCATCAATGATACCCGGCGTATAAGACGACCCCTGACTTTTCAGAAGATGTACAAGGGTTAAAAAGTAGTCTTATACGCCAGAATATACAGTATTTATTAATGTAGGCACTATTATCATTTTGATGTAGCCATTAATTATTCCGTTTACATCATCCACAAAAGCTGCTTTGCTTTTCTGGTACCAAATGTGCTGCAGCCACTGAAGATGCTGCCAGTGCCACCTGTGATTAATGTCAGAATGTAAATCAGGGGGAGAAGAGATTCAGCATCTTTGTATACATCTTTTTTAGGGAATGTCTTTATAAAGAATAAAGGCCATACTGAGAATCTCCTATGGAGAGATGGACTAGCCCAAAATCTGTTGGTAATGTCAGATTTCTACTACTTACTGTAAGTGACAGCAACATAAGAGAGAAGTAATTTATGGCTAATTTTACTCTGGAAGAAACAAACTTCTTATTTGTATGTGTTTTAAATTTTAAGATTTTCGCGACAGTTCCCCTTTAACTGAGGCACGCAGGAGGACGGCGAGGGATGCATCCATGCTTATGGGGCTGGAGGAAGTAAAAAATCTTTCATAGCTGACATCACTGGGTCACTTTAAGGTAGCAAACAATGGTGTTTTAGAGTTAGGGCTGGTGCACACCGAGCGGCTTTTTGGGCGTTTTCAGATCCGCTTGCGGCTGCGGATCTGCTTGGTCAATGTATCTCAATGGGGTGGTGCACACCAGAGCGCCAGGCGTTTTGCAGAAACGAAAAATGCCTGGGTGAGGCATTTTTTGGATTGCGGATGCGTTTCTGCCTCAATGTTAAGTATAGGAAAAACGCAAACCGCTCTGAAAAACGGCACTTCAGAGCGGTTTTGCAGGCGTTTTTGTTACAGAAGCTGTTCAGTAACAGCTTTACTGTAACAATATATGAAATCTACTATACTGAAAACCGCAGCAGCAATCCGCAAAACGCTAGCAAAACGCCTCATAAAAATAAAGAAAAGCGTTTAAAAATCTGCTAGCATTTTGCGGATCTGCTTGCGGTTTTTGGTGTGCACCAGCCCTAAGTCAGTATAAAGTTTTGCAGAGGGAGTGACACAGCAGTTTTTTAGCTTAGTAAATCAGCTCCACTGAGTCAGCACCACGGAGAGCAGATGCTTTTGGCCAAAAGAAGCAAAATTAAAAATTAAAGCCGATATCTATTTTTCAACTACAGGCAAAATAAGAGGAGGAAAACAGAACGAGGGAGAAACTTTTGCATTTTGTTTCATTGGATTTCACTTTACATTTTAAAAGGTTTCAAAGGTCCGCAGGATCTTTAGCAGCTCTTGTAATTAAAGTTTAAAACCAAGGTCTGTGTGCTTTGCGTATTGAGCTCCCTGTTATGCTGCTGCCAGTACAAAGCATTGACCAACAGTAACGTTTTCCCTCATTGGCTGCAATGAAATACCACTGATTATAATTGTAGTGCTAAAAATCTAATTAAAAAAAAAAGATCTTATGATGGGTTTTGTAGTCTTTAGTGTTATAGGCAAAACATTTGGGTCATATTTTTGCCTATAATTTTATGGGCCTCCGGCTAGTGTTGATCGAACACCCAGTTATTCGGACTCGGGTTGGCTCGGCCGGCCATGATCCAGATGTGCGGGATATTGGGCCGAACACCGAGCCTAATTGAAGTCAATGGGGACCCGAGCATGCCTGCTAAAGGCTCGGTGTTGGGCCCAATATCCCGCACATCTGGACCATGTCCGGCCGAGCCGACCCGAGCCTGAATAACTGGGTGCTTGATCAACACTACCTCCGGCCTCAGCTGTAATCTTGTGTCTTCAGTGGTTTCTGAGTCTATCCTGGGACACACATTTTGACGTACATACGTACATCGTTATTTTGGATGAAGATTGCCCAGGAAGCTCATGGTGAACCAGAACTCTTGTACGTGGCTAAAAAGGACCAAAAAGCCCTTTTACTAAAATGCTATGCAAAACACAAGTTTGCTTTTTTAAAACAGAAGGTAACTTTGTTTTGAGGCCTACCCCATAGCGACATATTAATCCATGCCATGCACTGATGAGGTCCAACCAGGCGGAAACTGTCTGTATGCATGTTGGATTATTGTGGCACTGTACAATACTACTAAAGTACAGTGAAACATTGGCATAGTGGCCGTCATGGCTTACACCAAACCCGCCATACAAAGTGTCAATGAATCTGATCGTCACATTATAAATATGGCAAATAACACAGTATGGGATTGAGAATAATCTTTTTAGTTATTAGTACTGAAATGCCTGTTTAGTTCTTTATAAACAGGATCCTTACAAAATGCTACAGGCAGGACACCAACACAATGGTCAGGCAAATAGCATTTTATGGAATGGAAGCCAGCAATTCACAAGAGCACCCTTCATACTCCTCTCACCTAACTTTTCTTTAAGGATACTTTCCCACCAAGAGTTTTAGGTGACGTTATAGTCGCATAACGTGCCCCTAACGCAACACATGGTGGTGTTGCAGTTGGATGTCAGATTGAGCTGTGTTATGCGGCTCTCAAAGCAGCCGATCCAGGTTAGTGATAGGAAGTCCGGATCTTTTGAAGGATTCGGATCATTTGAATCGGAACATTGAAAAGATCCGGATCTTTGAACCAAATCATTTGAATCATTTTACTAGGGAAGCCTGACTGGGGGTGAAATGACTAGCAGGACAGGGCTTTCTCTGCACTGTACATTCTGTATGTTCGTGTTTCTTTCAGACAGACATCCACTGTGAACCGAATCTTTCATTGTGGTGATCCAGATGATTCGACTCACAAAAAAGATCCGGATCAAATGTACGATTCGTTTATGATCCGGACAACACTACAGTCCCACCACAAGTCACCACAGTGCAGTGAATATTAATTAGCCATGTGGCTGGCCGTGGAGGAGGAGGGGAGACCTTCTCCTCTAACATTACTGAACATGTGCAAACAGTCTAACGTGGCTTAGCCCAGTATAACGTACAGCATGCAGCACTTTGTTTAAAAGTGCTGCGTTACTATGTAACGCAACGTGGGCACTGTGAACAGCACATTGATTTTACAGTGCTGTGAGTTAGGCTGCGTTACTGGCTGCTGTAACGTGGGACTTTAACGTCCCACTGTGAAACCAGCCTTAAGGACACCTATTGCGAAAATGTGTAAAATGTAAAGTGAACCTGAGGTGTGAGTTAAAGTATATGGAAGCTTACATATTTATTTCCTTTTAAGCAATACCAGTTGCCTGGCAGTACTGCAGATCCTCTGACTCTAATACTTTAAGCCATAGCTCCTGAACAAGCATGCAGCAGATCAGATGTTTCTGACATCCTTGTCAGATCTGACAAGATTAGCTGCATGCTTGTTTTTGGTGTTATTCAGACACTACTGCAGCCAGATAGATCAGCAGAGCTATCAAGCAACAGGTTTACTTTAAATACATACATATAAAATGTACATTCACTCAAAGTAAAATGCACTATAAATTATTTCTTTGCCCTCTGTTGCTGTCACTTACACTAATAGATAAAAGTCTGACAGATTTTGGACTAGTTTATCTCCTCACAGGGATTCTCAGTATTACCTTTATTCTTTTCAAAACCACCCCCTCAAAATAATCTATACAGAGATGCTGTCCTGCTTCCCTACTTGTTTGCACACTGTTTTGGCAGTTGCTATTCAGTAAGTGCTTTTGTAAATAAAGAAATACTTGAGAATCCCCCATGAGAAGATGGACTACTCCAAAACCTGTCAGAAATGTCAACTTTTCACTACCTAATATAAGTGACAGCGACATAAGAAACAAATCATTTATAATGCTTTTTTCTCTGGGAGAAATCTACATTTTAAATGAATGTATTTTTAATTTTACAATTTTTTGTAAGGAGTTTTGAATCAGGAAGGATGATACCATTTATTGGCTAACTTAGAGATGGATAAACAGTGAGCTTTCGGCTTATAAAAAGCCTTCGTCGGACTGGTTTCTGACAAACACTGTGTTTTTCAGTGTTTGTCAGGAACCAGTCCGTCAAAGGCTTTTTATAAGCCGAAAGCTCACTGTTTATCCATCTCTAAGTTAGCCAATAAATGGTATCATCCTGATTCAAAACTCCTTGCTTTTACTCATGGCTAACACGGTACAACACTCTACTGCTTGTACAATTGTTTGTGATAGTTAGTTATACTTTAAGGGCTCTTACACAGTGGGACGTTGCGTTGCAGGGGACGTTAAGGTCGCATAACGTTCCCCTAACGCAACGCATGGTGGTGCCAAAGGTGGACGCTACATAGAGTTGCGTTATGCGGCTCTTGGTGCGCCGTTTTTCGTTCAATAGAACCGGCAATGATTCATATGAATCATTGCTAGCAGGCAGAAACCGAGAATGATTCATATGAATCATTGCTAGCAGTCAGAGAATGATTCATATGAATCGCATTTAGCAGGCAGAGAATGATTCATATGAATCATTGCTAGCAGGAAGAGAACCGGCATTGCAGTGCAGTGAATATTAATTAGCCATGTGGACTCTCCCCTCCTCCTCTCCTGCATACAAAAAACAATAAGGCTGGTTTCACACCAGGACGTTGCGTTTTAGGGGACGTTATGGTCGCATAACGTGCCCCAAATGCAACGCCTGGTGCTCTCTAATGTGGACGTCAGAGTGAGCCTCGTTGTGCAGCTCACTCTGGCGTCCGTGATGCCGTGATGCGCAGTCTTGGACGCATGCGGCATCACGTGGTCCCGCCCGGCCAATCGCCGCACAGAGCGGCCGCTCCAGGAAGTAAACACTGCACGTCACTGAGTGCAGTGAATATTAATTAGCCATGTGCTTGGCCGCTCTCCGCTCCTCCCCAACATTACTGAGCATGTGCAAGCAGTCTAACGCGGCTCTGCCGCTTATAAAGTACTGCATGCAGTACGTTCTGTTATGGCGCAGCATTACTGAGTAACGCAACGTGGGCACTGTGAACAGCCCATTGATTTTTCACTGCTGTGCGGTGGGGGTGCGTTACAGGCTGCTCTAACGTGCGCCTGTAACGTCCCACTGTGAAACCAGCCTAAAACAACATTACTGAGCATGTGCAAACAGTCTAACACGGCTAAAATCGCGTATAACTCACAGCATGCTGCACTTTCATAGAATGTGCAGCGTTACAATGTAACGCAACGTGGGCACTGTGAACAGCCCATTGATTTTTCATTGCTGTGAGTTGGGCTGCGTTACAGGCTGCTCTAACGTGCGCCTGCAACGTCCCACTGTGAAAGCAGCCTAAAATGCGCTCTGTTCGAAATTCTAATCTCTATCGCAAAACATGAACACTCAAAAATTTCCCAAACTTTTGTGAGCAGCAAAAAAAGGTAAATGTTGATGTCATTTCAAGTGTTTGCTCTTCTCGTCAGCAGGATTTGCAGTCAGCGTAGTAAGTAAACCTTTTAAGGCTATGTTGCACCTTTTATGTAATCAGATATGCCCTTGAATTTGGTACTAAAAACAAAAAACAAATCTCATTTCAGTGATTGTGAAAGCCATTAAAGTTTATCATCACAAACTTGCAATAAGTTGTTTATTTACTACAAATTGGCTGGTGGTTAATGGAGATTTTTATGGGAGCGTGTAGGACAGAGATGCAAAAAGCAATTTAATGAATCCGGAGGAATCGGAGAGGTAAGAGTATTTATGAGCAATTATAGATAAGAGTCATGGCAATCTCAAATCAGAGCTGATTCAAGTGGAAATGAGGGCTAAACATGTTCCTGGGGAATAATGATTATTTATTTTCATGGCATTGGTTGTTTTCAGGTTGGGTAAAGCAGGGGCACACTACAGCAAGGCACCGCACAATGGGCAAGTGATGATAAGTGTACACCGCATGATTACCATAGGAGACATTTAGAAAACGCTTATTGTAATGCGTACGTTTCAAGCAAACGGCAAGATGCAGAATTTAAATACAGTTATGTAAGTTGTCTTGCCTGTTAACCTATTAACGGCAATCTGACTTATTAAAATGTCCTGTTTTACCCTGGGTGAGGCCAGCATCATCTATGAAGTTTCAATGCTCTTTTATTCAGAAAGTTGCATAATAGGCTGTCACATATAATGCGACGTTTCGAAGGATTCCTTCGAAACGTCGCATTATATGTGACAGCCTATCATGCAACTTTCTGAATAAAAGAGCATTGAAACTTCATAGATGGTGCTGGCCTCACCTACTAGTACTATTGGATCCGGATGGTGACCGGACGGCCTGGCACATCCTATTGAACATTGGATGGTGGGCCTCCTCTCTTGTTTTTGCTTCCTGTTTTACCCTGTTAACGGCAACAGGACGTTTTAATAAGTCGCTCGCTCCCACCGCCAATCCGGATTTGTACGCACCGCTCCCGCCGTAGTTTACCGTCGGATCACCGCGTTCCGTGATTGGGGAGAGGACCAAGCAGTCCTCTACCCAATCGCAATGCCTGGAATGAATGGACGTGACCGCGAACAGCGGGCGCGTCCATTCATAAAACAGGAAGCGGTCACAGAGTAACCAAATGTAAAAAAAAAAAGTGAACCCTTCCTATTAAATGGGAATGTGTTCCCTAGCGCCATCTTGGGGCCAAAAAGTAAAATTACACATGCAGGCACATACATACACATACACTTATACACAATATTAATACAAAAAATTACTTATACTTCCAAAGCCCCTCCCCCCCCCCAAAAAAAAAACAAAGAAAAAAACGAGGTATAGATCATTTTGTTGTGATAAGTAGTAATAAAGTTATTAGGGAATAAAAGGGAGGAGAACTGACAGGTGGAATTTGCTCTGGTCCGTTAGGGTAAAAGCCACTTGGGGGTGAACTGGTTAAAGTGCACCTGAACTCAGAACTTCCTCTGTGCTCTAAAAGATACTCAACAGCATAATAACCTTTAAAGAAAAAACATTTCTTTGTTACAGGTGATACAAATCCTGTTGTAAATCTGCAGTGTGTCTACTTCCTGCTTTCGTGGAAGCAGGCATATTGTTAATATCCAGTGCTTTCAAATGAGCTTGTCTGCCATGGCAGTCAGCTGACACTGGGGATAGATCAAATTACAACTTGTGATTAGGCACATATGAGTGGAAATTAGACAGGCTAAACTCTGTAAATACATACAGGGTGATTTTCTTCATGTTTTCTTCTGTCTTGTGCAAGAGAGTTCTGGTTCACTTTAAAAGATATATTCTCCAGCAAGTCTTGTGATCATGAATTATTTTTTAATAACTTTTCAGCACTTGAAAAGTATATAAAAGTAGGTAAAAAAAGTGCTATCAAAATTATCATGAGTATTTTCTTGCTTGCTGGTGGTTTAAAGCGGACCTAAATTCTTGCACTGCAGCCCCCCCCCCCCCAAAAAAAAAACACATATACAGTAGGTGCTGATAAATTCACTGTGTATGTGTGTCTTTAGAGAGAGCCTGTCTTATCAGGCCTTATCAGCAAGTAATCAATGTGTGTAAATCAGGACAATCAGCTGTGCCTGAGTTGTGCTGTGGTGTGCCTGTGCTAATATGTAAACACTGGAGGTTAACCCTTTCTGTGCCCCCAGTATTCCAGGAAATAAACACTGCAGGGTTTTTGTAAGATTTCTGTAAGTTGATACAAAGAAATGTTTTTTTAAAGGTTTTTATGCTGCTGCTTATCCTTAAGGCTGAGCACCACAGGCCAAGCATCCCCCACTCAGTGACATACTCCCTGCTGGGCAGGAAGTACATTACTGGGATTCCTGTTGGTCCACACATTTGCGCCATGTCGTACCGTGCTCCCATCCTTACACTTACTGTGTCACCCATTTACTTGCATTGCTGCATAATCCGTGTGGTAGGCCCAGATCATCCGGGAGTCGCGTTAAGTCTGCTAGTTTCCATAGACTTGCATGGCTCTTGCGGCGGGGATGTGGTAGGAAAGAGTAACGCGGGGCGATGCAGTGGCCAAGTGTAAAATGGGGGGTTAGGGCAGAGAGGAAGTGGTATTTTTTTGGCAAGTTGTTCAGCTATCACCTAGGAGAAAACTCAGGTGAACCAGTTATATATGGGTCCTTAGCCCTTATTTAATTAACTTTTTCTCCTAGAGACAATTTTTCAGCTCCTGTTTAATTAAAATAATTTTTCAACACCATGCAATTGAAAAGTACCACAAAGTAGATGTAAAAATGAGTTCAGGATTTTCTTGCTGGTGGCTTAAAAAGACATTGTATTGCTAAGGTGTGAACATATTACCTGGAAGAAAACTTTGGAGAAAAGCTGAACTGAATACAAAAAAAACCCCAAAACCTGATGTGGTCATACATCCGGCGATTTGGCAGCCGATAGATTATTTGTTTGATTATTATTGAATTGCATACAATTTAGAGCCACTACAAGCACGATTGATCGACGATTCAACCAATTTTGGCCAAAAATTGGTTGAATGTATCGATTTGGACATGCTGGAAAATGCTGAAAAATTTTTGGGCCGGCATGGTTGATTGGATGTGCGGCAGTAACCTTGTGCAGTATCAGGATGAGCAACGAAGCAGTGAAACCCCTGGCACTGTTCCCCCCCAATGTAATAGTGCTCCCCCTCCCATGCATTCATACTTTGCCTGCCCACTGTTGCCTGCCGCGGTGCTTATCCATCTTTCGCTTACGCATTTGTGCCTCATTCGCTACGGGCGTATAGCACGTGATATGTGTGTGACGTCTCACATACACACCTCTAGTGCTGCTATATGCCGGTAGCCACGTAGGGGCGGCAAAGCAGAAACAGAAGATGGATGGGCATTGTGGTGGTACACAGTGGGCAGGTAAAGTATGTATTTTAATGCACGGGCAGGGGGACACATGTACAATAGGGGGCAGCAACGGAGGCAGGGAGACAACAGATGCTGCATCACAAGTTCGATACCGAGAGATTTCATGCTGAAATCGATCAGAAATTGGCCTGCGATCGATCGGAAATTGGCCTGCCATGTATGGGCAGCCAACAGATCTCTCTTTCTGATTAGATTTGCACAGAGAGAGACCTGTCTCTTGGTCGAATCTTTCCATGCTTCGCTGGATATTGCTATTGAATGTTGTGTACCTAACATTAAGGTATACTTTAAAAAGTCTGTTTGCTTTTATCACATATTTTATGCGGAACAAAAAAAAAGATACAATTTCCTGTTCAGGGAAACGGGAAGCTGTGCAAAATGAAAAGTTTGTAAAAAAAAAAGAAATCTTATTTAACTGTGATCCCAGCGAAACTGCGAATGACTTACTTTAAGGTTATCATGAGGATTGTCTTCAAAAGAATGCTTCTAGAAGTGAGATAATAAATATTGACTTTCAGATTTTTGGTGATAATAGTATGTCCTTAGAATGACTTTATTTATCTAATATAGTTCTGATCTTTATAACTCATAGAGCTACTTGTACCGCCCAAGGGTACAAAGAGTACTTTTATCGAAGTCTGTGAACTAGAATGAACAGACAATCTTTTTTTTGGGACATAAAATAGATGTAATAGAAATATTCTTTCTAGAAAAAAAAATAACAGCAATAAGAAAGATCTTTTTCCTTTCTTTCTTTTTTTTTTTTTTTTTATTCTAGTGAGATAGCCAACTCAGTCTTTGCTAAAAAAAAAACCCCAAAACTTTTTTCTTACTGGATGACCTTTCATGTTCATTTTGAGCAACAGTTAGGCTTGGTTCACACATAAATTTGTACATTTCCAGTCCATTTCTGTCCTGTCAGTTTTGCATCAGTTTTCTATCAGTTTTATCTGGACTGGGCTGGAAATGTACACCTTTTATGTGTGAACTCACCCTTTAAAACAAATACAAAACTGATATAAAACTGAGGCTTGGTTGGCACATAAAAAGGTGTCCAGTCCTGTCTTGTCAGTTTTTGACAGTTGGCATCAGTTTTGTATGTGTTTCTAATGCTGTGTTCAAATATAAATCTGTACATTTCCAGTCCTGTCAGGTTTGTATCAGTTTTGTATGTGTTTCTCTGGCTGTGTTCACACATGAAAGAAGTACATTTTCGGTGAAGTTTTGTCATTTTTTATATCAGTTCTGTTGGTGTGTCCACACATAAAAGGTGTACACTTGCAGGCCAGTCAGGTAAAACTGATGCAACACTGACAGGACAGGACAAGACTGTAATCGGCAGGGATGTACACAGACTGAAATGTACACCTTTTATGTGAGAACCAAACCTTAACAAAGGATATCTGTATAGTAATGATGCTTGGCTCTGTGGTAAATGGGCTGTTTTGGGTGTGGGGTGGTGTGGAGGTAGAAGGTGGCAGTAAGAATCCTGTAGTTGTAGATGGTGATCAGCTGACAATTCTCCAAAAAGGTATATGGCCAAAGACAGGGAGCGGATGACATCAGGAGACAGATATACACATTTTCAAAACTGGCAATAAGTAGTGTTGGTGTTCACAATTGGAACATCGGACCAAATTCAGGTACCCCACTTGTGCATCATCCAGCACCAGAGGCGTAGCTATGGGTGGACAAGGGGGGACATATGTCCCCAGGTGCAGCACTGTGAGAGGCGGCTCGTTGGCTGCCCAAAGTGCCCCTGCTTCTCTCCCTTCCTCTGCAGTGGAGTGCAGAAACATTACAGCAGCAGAAAAAGTGGGCACATCTGTCTATATAAACAGGAGGATGGGGAGCAAATCTGGCTATATAAATAGGAGGGAAGGGGGCACGACTGGCTATTTAAAGGGGCACATCTGGCTATATAAATGGGGGAAAGGGGGCACATCCGCCTCTCTATGGGGAAAAGGGCACATTTGGCTATCTAAACAGCATTTGTCCTTCTCTCTCCACCCATGACCACGCCCACATTCTGATGTGTGTCCACGCCCATTTTGTCCAGGGGGAGGCACAAGCATTGTCTTTGTCCCTGGACGCTGAAAACCATAGCTACGCTTCTGTCCAGCACTGAACTTCTAGATAGGGTCGGGGGAGTTCACTTAGGCCTTGTTCACATTATAAATCACCAGCGCTATTGCAAGCACTGAGCGATTTATTGTGCTTTATTCAAAGTTCTTTTCCCTGCGCTTTGAGCCCAGAAAAGCACTTTTGTAAGCGCTTTTGCTGAGCAATTGAGATTTTCACTTCCTGGCGTCAGTCAGGCAGTGAACTCTTTGACCCGGAAAATAATAAATTCAATGTATTTATTCTTAAAAGTGCTCTGGAAATTGCTATACAAAACATTTTTACAAGCGTTTTGCGCTTTTCCTATACCTTCCATTATAGCAAAAGTGTTCAGAAAATGGCACATTGCTGAAAATCGAAACGCTTACATGTGAACACTCTCATAGGAAGTCATTGCACAAGCGCTTTTATGGCGCCAGTGCTTAAAAAAAAATCTGCAAACGCTCCTAGGGCTCGATTCACAAAGCGGTGCTAACCCAGTTAGAGACTTTAGGCGTGATAACCATTGCACCACGCTGGTGAAAAGCCAGTTTAGGCGTGATAAGTTTAGGTGTGATAAGTTTAGGTGTGATAAGTTTAGGCATGCTAAGTTTAGATAAGTGTAGATAGCGTGCAAAGTCCCGCACGCAAAGCAGCGCCATTAAACTCTATGCGAAGTGCACCAGACTTTGCTAGCGCAAAACTTTTGATCAGCTGTGCACTACGGTGCTAACGCAGTTGGTGCTTAAACTTATCATGCCTAAACTTATCACACCTAAACTTATCATGCCTAAACTTATTACACCTAAACTTATCACACCTAAACTTATCATGCCTAAACTGAGTTTAGGCGTGATAAAGGGCTTTTCACCAGCGTGCTAACTGTTAGCACCGCTTTGTGAATCAGGCCCCTAGTGTGAACAAGCCCAAACTTACACTTAAAGAGGAACTCCAGTGAAATGTAATAAATTAGTGCTTCATTTTTACAATAATTATGTATAAATGATTTAGTCAGTGTTTGCCCATTGTAAAATCTTTTTAAATCCCTGATTTACATCCTGACATTACATGGTGACATTTTTACTATTGGCAGGTGATGTAGCTGCTGCATGCTTTTTTTGGCAGTTGGAAACAGCTGTAAACAGCTATTTCCCACAATGCAACAAGGCTCACAGACAGGAAACTGCCAGGAGTACCACGGTCCTCAGAATTTCTTATGGGAGGGGTTTCACCACAATATCTGTCAAACAGCACCCCCTGATGGTCTGTTTGTGAAAAGAAATAGATTTCTCATGTAAAAGGGAGTATCAGCTATTGATTGGGATAAAGTTCAATTCTTGGCCGGAGTTTCTCTTTAAACTTCACAGCGTGTTTCACATGACTCTGATACGTCCTCCTACCAAAGCCAAAAGAAGGAAGTATTGGAGTCATGTGAAACAGGCCATGAAGTGCAAGTAAGTGCAAGGGAACTCCTCCCTGACCTTGTCTGCAGGTTCAGTGCTGAATGGTGCGGAAGTGAGGTGTTCAGGTGAATTCGGAACAATGTTCTGAATTTGAACACCAACACTAGCAATACCCTCGTATCACTCTTTTTTATTTTTAAGTTGGCCGCTCTGTTTGGAGTACTGCTACAAAGAGACTTCAGACACACCTGATCTGCATGCTGATTCAGTGTCAGGGGCTAAAAGTAATAAGCCTCATCTACACGGTACAATTTTCCCTCAGGACGGATCTATAAGATAATTTCCAACCTGTCCAATCGGATTGCGTTAGATTTTGCAATAGATTTTGGGTACTTATCAAAGCAAAATCTATCGAAAAATTGATCTGAAACAAATTGGATGTCTACGTACAATGCAATTTCTTATTTGATCCATCTAATAGATGCATCTATCTGATGGAAAATTGTACCATGTAGATGAGGCTTTAAAGGCAGATCAGCAGGACAAACAAGCCACTGGTATTGTTCCAAAGCAAATAATATGCCACTTCAGGTGTCCTTTAAGCAATTCCTTCGGGGCTGCTGTTAATTTGCTAGATTCTCTGCAGAGAAGGCCCTATCCAGCCACCCCTGCCGAGTTTAGTGAAGCATGTGTATTCACTGGCAACAAACTTTGGCACTCCTAATCAGTGATGAGGTATTGTAGCCATTTTCATTTCCAAATACTGTCATTTTTGTGAAAATTTTCACGAAAAATATATGGGTATGAGAAAAGGAATTTTCACAAATGCATTGAAGTCTATGGGCACAAGAGAAAACACATTTTTGTACAGAAAAGCGTATGTACAAAAATATTAGAGGGTGCAAAAACCAAATGGATTGGAAACGAGAAAGAACATTTTCAAGCAACTTCACTGTGAAAGTTCCAAAATATGTTTTGCAAATATTTGGAGGCAAACATGCACATTTGTTGATATGCAAATGACCGGCAAAAATTCAAGGTCATCCTTGCTTTGATTTTTCATTAGAAACAACATGCAGTTGAGTACATATAAACACACAAAGGCCCTTATTCAATTCACATTTTCTACTACGTTTTCTCCTAGGAGATAATTTTTCATCCTCTGTTTAAAAAATAACTTTGCAATTGAAAAAGTACTAAACAGTAGGTAAAATGTAATATTAAAATTAATCTGATTATTTTCTTGCTTGCTGGTGGCTTAAAAGGCATTTGATGGTATACAGAGGTGTAGCTATGGGGGAGGGGGGGGGGGGGGGAGGAGGGCAAGGGGCGACTAGGCGCAGCATCTGGAGCCACTGTTACCATTACTGTCGCCAGCAGTGTACTGCAAATTATGCTCAACCCATGGTACCAAAACCCATGGTACTCAGGTAACCCAAACGTTGCTACAGTAACGTGATTTACCGTGTTAACACTGCCAGTACTTGAGTAGTGTAACTTGTAATGCACTGGGGATGTGTGTGCATTAAATACTATTCTCCCTCCGAGTCATTGCAACTTGGAGGGAGAAGTAATTCGGGTTCCGGCAATCACCAGATTACTGCTATAGCCACGCCAAGGTTCGGCTCTATGCGGCACGCGGTGGGTGCCAAAAAGCCCTTCTTCCTTCTGAGCAGTGCAGAGAGACACCTGCTAAAATTGAATACCAAAAACTTGCTCGGAATTGGACATTTACCCTACAAACCACAGGATGTTCTCAAGGCGATGCCATTGTTAAAAGTCATTGTGCTTTAAAAGTGAGAAAGCAGCCAGACGGCAGCTGCTTGAAAAGATAAATGTGACTGGAGGATCTCATTCTTTTAATTTGGTATGCTACACAAAAAACATGTCTTTGTCCCATTATATTTCACTGTGACATTATGATCATAAAAATCAATATATCTTGTGGATGAGAAAGACAGTTTTCTTTTAATCTTTGTAGATGCTGGTTTTGATTACAGTAAAGAGTGATTGATCGCTGCTTTGACAGCATTTACAATTAAAGGTCACCGAGTCATTCCCCGACCCTTGCCGTAACTTAACCGGCTCTTACGGTTGTTGATGTTGTGGGAATTAGAAATCTGCCACACAACTCACCCACAAATGGTACATAACTCACGTATACAGGTGCTATATTAGCGTTATATACGGCTGTCTGGGAAATTGGGTGATCCCTCCTGTGAAATACATATTGCATATTTTACGGCAATTTTTTCAATCCAATTATGTGGTGGTATCGGCATTTACACATGAATGGAAATTTAGTGTAGATCATTTTGGTAATGGGTAAATTAGTTACGCAAATACGATTAAAGATGCAAGAGGGAATTATGGAAGAGGTAGGATCAATATCTGGGGGAAATTCATTCAGGGAGACAAACATAAAAATGTCAACTGTTTTGAAATATTTCCAAATATAGTAATATATGTTAATAATGGGATATAAATGAGCATTCAGATGAAGTGGCTTTTTTCCCTTGTTAGTCTGCCATCTCTAGGTGGTGTTATTCAAGGTTGAAGACTGGCCAAAACTCTTTTCCTGTAATGGATGTGGAGAAGTTCAGATCTATAAACTGTGACAGAGATACTTGCTTATATTGTTGGCTTGTATGCAAATATAACACAAATTGGCATATATGCAATCAAATTTTCTCTGAGTTTTCACTTCAGTGATATTTTCACAACTTGTCATAAAACGCCCTTTAACCTCCTTGGCAGTAACCCCGAGCTACAGTCGGGGGGTTAAACTGCAGCTCAGAGCGATAACCCCGACCTACACTCGCTGCAGGCTCTATGCAGAGCAATCCGCGCAGCAGGTGTTTCAATTCACCTCCTGGGGGATCCCAAAGTTGGCCACCATTCTTCTTCCGCTACCCCGAGGCTCTGCTTCCCCCTGGTGAGATCGCCATCATCATGACGACAGCCGGCAATCTCACTTTACGGTTACAGCGTCACCCGGAGGACAGAAGGAAAACTGCAGCACTGGAGCCCAGGGAGGTAAGTGCTGGGGCTGTTGCAGACTCTCTGATTTTTTTATGATTTTAGGGTCTAAAAGCACATGAAAAAATTGTACCGCTATTAGACCCTAAAATCAGAAGGAATCATACCGCCAGAGAGGTTAAACCACTAGCAAGAAAGAAAACACTCAAAATAATTTTGATAGTACCTTTTCTCCAACTTTTAGGTACTTTTTCAATTGCAAGATCATTACAAATTATTAAGAGAATATGAAAATTACCTCCTAGGAGATAACCCAGGAGAAAAAGTTAATTGCTCAGGGACTAAAGTATGCAGTTTAAAATGTGATCAATCAAAATCAACAGGAAATCGATTTGATCAGCTCAGGTCAAGAATTATGAACGTCTCACTGGCAATCGCTAGTGTGAACCTTCAGTAGAGTTTTATTGTCATCTGTGTCCACGTCAGGAAGATTTTTTCCTTGTATTTCTAGAAACATATTTGTAATGGTCCGCTCAGCTGGCTGCACAGGCAGTCAGCTGTTTGACCATTCCTTGAGTATGTGGGATGCAGGTCTCTGGATAAGAGACCTGTCTTTGCTTTGCAAGCTTCAGACCTGCTCTGCTGAGGAATTTGCATATACTGATTATGCAAATTGCCTAGTCGCCTCCCTTCAAGGCTTGCAGCATAAATACCATGTGATCCCAAAATCCTTTGCTGGTTATAGTTTGTTACTATTGAAACACTCCTGGAGTGTCAGCCTTGCTATTGTCTGCTAAAGATTATCTTAGTGTATTCCTGGGGATTGCATTAGGCATCCCTATAGCACAGTCAGGTTGTATTATTGTATTGCCTGTTCTGTCTTCTGTTTGTCCTTATGATTACACTGTCGCCAGCGGTTGGCGATGGTGAATCATTTGTTTCTGTGCTTGGATCACACTTGCTCAGGCGGAAAGAGCAGTGGATCCTGCTAACTCTGTTTCCCTACTTGGTTCACACTCGCTCTGGCGGAAAGAGCAGTGGTTCCTTCCTGTCTTGTCCCTGAACCTAGATCGCACTCGCTCTGGCGGAAGAGCGGTGGATCTTATCTGACCTATTCCTGTTTCTGTTCGTTTGTCTGTCTGGATCGCACTCGCTCTAGCGGTAGCAGCGGTGGTTCCTTTTGTACTCTGTCTGGGAGTGTAGGCCAGAGCTGCGGTTGCTGCTGGCTGCTCCTTCTCTCTGCCTTGTCTGATATGAACGCTTGCTGTAGGCTCGGTGGGGTAACCATTAAGCAAGCGTTCGTGTTCTCTGTTTCGTGTTTGTGTGGCGTTGGTTAGTTAGGGTGGCGTGCTTGTCTCTGTTGCGCTTAAAGAGGCACTTAAGTGAAAAAAATAAATTGAGTTTTACTCACCTGGGACTTACCTCAGCCCCCTGCAGCTGATCGGTGCCCACGACGAGTCGCTCTGATGCTCCGGGTCCCGCCGGCGGCCACTTCCGGCTGATTCTACATGTTCCCAGCCAAAATAGCACCCCTATGCGGCAACCGGAAGTGGCCGCCGGCGAGACCCGGAGCATCAGAGCGAATTGTCGTGGGCACCGATCAGCTGCAGGGGGCTGAGGTAAGCCCCAGGTGAGTAAAACTCAATTTTTTTTTTTCACTTAAGGTTCACTTTAACGTGCGGAGACCGTGCCATAAACGCATTTGCTGTTGCGAATGAGTGCGGTGTTCACGTTTAGCTAGCGTTTGTTATTTTCCTTATCTCCTCATTGTTGTTTGCTGTGCCTTTGCTATGCTCGTGCTCTGTCCTGCTCAGTCTTGTGTCACTTCTGGCAATCGCCTCTCTCGCGATTGCGTTCCTACTTTGTTTCTGCTGTTGTGTGTTCACCGTCGCGGGTTGGCGACTAGATTGGTGCACACACATACACTCTGTCGCTGTGCTCTCTCTCTCTTTAGGGGCTATCTTGCCCTGCAATGCTTCCCTTCGTACAATTACTATCTGGCATCCGTGGTGGTGCAGAGGATCTGTTCCTCTGCACTCCACGGCTCCATCTGCTGGCAGGAATTCCCCTCTACAGGTGCATTGCACCTTTTGCTGGGTTCTCTCAGATTATACGCTTGTGGAGGATTTCCGTAGTGTCAGCGCGCGTCCTGTGCGCTGCCACGGAAAGAATACCACAATCGTTACAATAATAAAAAAGTCAATGAAAAGGGATTTTTCTTCTTAGGCAGTTGCCACTATAATGTATCCCACTGAAGTTTTATCTCCAACTCCTATTCTTTTGATAATCCTATAATTGTGTAATCTGCCTTACATTTTTTGTGTTGGTGCTGCCACAGAAATGACAGTAAATCTTTGAAACGAGGATATAGAGGACAAAAACAAAAAAAACAATAATTATTGTAAAGAAATCAGAAAAAAATCAACAATAATAATCTGAAGAATGATAATCTGCTGTAGTGATCTCCAGTCCACTACTAAGCACATTATTAATGATACTGTATCCCTCCGCAGGGAATGCTGCCATCACCAGTATATGGTCTCCACACACAGCCCAGCATTACTCGCACTAAACCGTGCCACACATGGCTCTGCTGAGACACAGTCTGGACCGGGGAATGAAGACCCAGTGGGCAGCCCACAGCAGCAGCTGGCACATTCTCCAAGAGGCCATGTTTCCTGTCCTCCCTCCACCCCCAGCTGTCTTCTCTTCTCCTTCTCTTCGCTGTCCAGTGTCTCCCCACCGGTACAGCAGTATGCCCACTGGTTGTTCCACCATTTTCCCAATCCACAGCACAGGGCAGTAGGTGACTAACTCTGGTCAGGGAGGCATCTGTCCTAGATGCCCGCCCTTTTGTCAGGCATTATTTTAACTACTGATGGCTGCATATTCGGAAGACAAGACAAACTGACCTATTTTGTGGGGACAAAAAGAGTGTCTTATGGTCCAGAAAACTTTCTTATTTTCTTAAAGAGGAACTCCAGTGAAAATAATGTAGTAAAAAAAGTGCTTCATTTTTTACCATAATTATGTATAAATGATTTAGTCAGTGTTTGCTCATTGTAAAATCTTTCCTCTCCCAGATTCACATTCTGACATGTATTACATGGTGACATTGTTACTGTGGGCAGGTTATGTAGCTGTTTCTAGCTGTTCTGGCTTTACAGACAGCTGTAAACAGCCATTTCCTGTCTGTGAACATTGTTACATTGTGACAGTTTGCCCAAAGTACCGCAGTACTCAGAGCTTCTTGTGGGAGGGGTTTCACCACAATATCAGTCATACAGCACCCCCTGATGGTCTGTTTGTGAAAATCATTATATTTCTCATGTAAAAGGGGGTATCAGCTACTGATTGGGATAAAGTTAAATTCTAGGTTGGAGTTTCTCTTTAAATAGTTGAATTCGTTTTTAACTTTTCTCTGCTACGTCTCCTCCTTTCTATAACCTTACCGAATGGCTGTTTGTTACTTACCAACAGCCCCAGGCTGGAAGTAAAATACTGAACATCTCACTTATTCTTGAAGTTTTTACCTAACAAGCAGTGTTGCTTTTGAATTTTTGCCAAAGTCATTTTCGCATCGATAATGATATTTTTGAGTTCAAGAAATTTTCACGAAAAATAATCTTCTATTTTCGTGTTTCTGTATTTTTTGCAAAAATGCAAAAAAAAAACCACATTATTTTTACTGCAAAAATGCAAAAATCTATATTTTTACCTTGAATAATTGACAACATAGAAAAATCAACATTTTTACTGCAACAATTTTTAGCAAAAATGCAAAAAAATCTATATTAATTTAACCACAAATATTTGTGAAAAGTGTGAAAATGAACAAAGCAAATTTTCAATCAAATTTTCGTTCAAAAATCAAATGTAACATTATTTTCGCGACAATTATTGTGAAAAGAATATGGGCACTTGCGCTCATCACTGCTCACAAGTCAGTAATTTACCTCACTAGTCGGTAATTTCAGATTCCCATGCGGTAGCACCCTTAGTGAATTGACATTTCACAAAATGTCTGGTAAAACCAGTTGTTTTCTGCTTTACATTATGCAGTAATGGATTATGAATAGTGGATTGACGCTACAGAGACTTATGCAGCAGTGATATGCTTACTGCTTTTTTTTTTTCTTTTTGAAAGATAAAAATGGCATAAAAAAACATACGCAAGGCCAATATACGACCCCTTAAATTGTCATTTTAAATTGTTGACATTACATCAGGCTCACAAAGCAGCTAATATTTCCTGTTATGATATTAGATGCGCTAGAAACCGTGGCTAATCTCCCACAGAGAGTGCAAAGTTTACTTAATTTACTTGTGACAAAATGTCATTGTCGAACTAAGCAACACACAGAGAAAAATGTCAGCAGGCCAGTATTTTACATGTATATATGCAAAACTGACAGCAGTAATCACCTCTTTGCTCACATACCAATTATCCAATAATTCAATAATAACAGTAATTGTCCTAGTTACAGTCTTCTGATGCCAAGTCTCAGACTCCTCGTCGATTAGGTGTTGTTTACAGATGGGAAAATAGGTAAATAACTTAATTTCTGTTCTTTTTCTTCTACAGTTAAATGGACACTCTAAACGATTATCACAATTTTGCAAGGGACACAGTTTTGCTGTGACCCAGTTAATTGGCAACAGATGCGTATCTGTGGGGGTGCATGTATGGCACGTGCCCTGGCCGCCTCTTTCTTTAGACTGTGTGAGGCACTGTTCTGCAGCGTCCCTGACATTTGCTCCAGCTCCTATCTGCACCCTGTAGAGAACACAGGAAATGTGTGGGATGTGAGGTCTACTGCCTGTCGGGTGGTGGTATTCAAGTTGGAGGAAGCACAGGAAACTGTCAGGCTCCAACATCTCTGGCATCCTTCAGCATCAGCAAAGTGAGTAGTATGAGGGCAGGGACAGTTCTAGACTTTTTGCTGCCTGAGGTAAACTTGTGAGAATGTGCCCCCCCTCCCCCCTCTCTATTTGAAATGATGGCACAGAACCCGGCAAGTTGCACTGCATGTTATAGCTGCAGTGCGACCAAGAAAAAAACACCCTCAGTATAGGTGGGTAGGTGTTCAGGTATTTATGCCCCCTGCATAGAAAGCCAGTTACAGGTGCCCCCAGTATAGGTAGCCAGGTATAGGTGCCCACAGTATACAAAGCCAGGTATAGGTACCGGTACCCCCAGTATAGGTAGCTAAGTATAGGTGCCCCCAGTATAGGTAGCCAGTATAGTTGTCCCAGTATAGGTAGCCAGTATAAGTGCCCCCAGTATAAGCAGCCAGTATAGTTTTTCCCAGTTTAGGCAGCCAGTATAGTTGCCCACAGTATAGGTTAGCTAGGTATGTGCCCCCGGTAGGTAAGTAGTCAGCCAGCTCAACACAATAACACACTGGCTGGCTGCAAGTCTGTGACAAACAAATTGCTCACCCTCAGCCAGTTGGCTGTCCTCCATTCCTCCTTACTCAGGATAGCAGTGCCACCTCCTCCCTTCTGCTGTGCAAGTCAAATGAAACACTGCTTCTCTCCTGCCTCCCCCCTCCTTACTCATTGTCCGACACCTCACATAGCACAACAAGCTGCTTTTCCCCACCTCTTCATCCTGCTTGCTCTCCTCTCACTTCTCCTCCTACTCTGACTGCATGCTGTAAGTTTAAACACACAGTACAGACATGCCGTCTCTGTAATTTCTGTGCCCGTTGCAAGTGTTTCACCTTGAGAGAGAACTGACTCTGTTTGAGGGGTATGTATTGCAGTGCCGCCTGTTAAATTGGGCATCATTTTCATGCTGATAGTTCAAATATGGGTAATATTGCCAATATTTTACTATCGACTTACCTGGTTCTCTTTTCTATTACTAACCCTCACTCCTAACACTAGCCCCCCTCCTAACGTCTAACACTAACCCCTTCCTAATACCTAACATTAAGCCCCTGGTGCCCAAACCATCGGGATATAGTAGCCAAAGTAATAGTTGTGTGTCTAGTATTACCGGTAACTCAAACTGCTAGCCAATCAGCTACTAATAGTATCGGTCACCCAACCTCACCATCTCTGCACTGTATAACCACAATTTCACTGTAAAGTATTGAAGTGATCACAAATTACCCTTCAGATCCCAAACTCCAATCTCCACCACACTCTTTACCTATAGACAAGACTCTACTTGGACGGGAGACTGAAAAAGTCTACCTGACTTTGGTTGCCCCGGGACTTTTCCCTGCAAAGTATTGGATCTGGGGCCGAAATAACTGATGAACACCCAAAAAGCCAAATAAAGGCAAAGTCCAGGGACAGGGTCAAAAGGTCATACACAGAAGGTCAGATGACTTACAAATCCAAGGGTTAGACAAACTTGGTCAGAAACCACCCGGAAGTCATACAAAGAGGATCAGACAGACAGTCTTTACAAAGCAGAGGTCAATACTGGAAGACCACTCGGAAAGTAGGGTCAATAAACATACAGAGCAATCAAAGAGAAAACCCTAAGGTGAACAGGCAACTGAATGCTATATCAGGTACGGAGCTCAGACAGGAAGAGACTTTTATGTGACAAGCAACCAATCAGAGAGCATATGCAAATCCAGCTTACCAGGACAATTAATCTCAAAATGAGGAGGAAGGAATTGGCTGAAAGCCAACAGCTACCATATGCAAAAGAGTCTCACCTGGGAAATATTTTGCTTAGTAAGAACCAGGTTAGCTTGTATCAATACCTAAAGCTGTCACTAGGTGACACAACACTTTTGCTTGCTTTCCAACTAACAGGCAGAAGAAGAGCATAGCAAGAACATACAGGATGAGGGCATGTCTGCAGGGAACCGATTGAGTTCCAATTCCTAACATTAACAGTGTGGTATGTTGAGTTCCTGGGGAAGTTGGCACCTAATTCAACTATCCCGTGCTCTGAAGACGTTATATCTTTATAGACACTAAAAGCTCATGTCATTGTGACCCCAGACCGAGACTGCCTATCTGAAACTGAAATTACTCCCGAAAACAAAACTTCACACCTGCAGACAAAAATATTTATAGAGCATGCAAGGAAATGCTGGCACAATGAATGCATCTGACAGAGGAATAACTTATTATGGAAATAATTCCAAAAATCTATACATATTGACTAACGCTGAACAGGCGGCAAAACTTTGCCTGGCCTTTAAATGTAGTGTTGTGAGCAATCAAAGGAAGATGGATCTTCTGGTAGCTGAACCATCTGAGATGCTTTATTTTGTAATTGATTCTCTGGCATCACTAAGTGCATGTATATTGGGGTTAAGGATCTGACTGGCTCGAGGCAAATTGGGAAATGTCATTAAAATAGTGAATGATGATGCAGGACGTACATATACTCAGTCACGCTAAATTGCATTACCTCCTTGCATTATAATTGTAATGCATGCACTCAGCAAAATGTCATATTCCAGGCAAGAGACATCGATAGCCTTAGTCAATAGAATTTATTTCCAAGGGGAAAACAGCTGTCCAGATTATTTCATATGTAGTTGTAGTTAGACAGAATGTAACTCCAGTTTTATTGAAAGAGAATCCCTTCAGGTTAGTAATATACATTGTGGGATCATAAGTGTTGCATTCATCCGTGTCCACTGTGATCTCTGCGCATGCAGGACATGAGTCATAAAGGTGTGCGCTGATCCTCGGCTTAAAGTGACCCTGTAGTGACAAAAAAAGTGACTAAACAAAGCACAACAGCAGGTAGCAACCTGACTGAATGTTTGCTGATCTGCATAAATGTGCTCATACATCACTTGATATTGCAGTCTGATCGACGTTCCAAATCTATGAGAAAATCAGTGCTGCATCATGGCCACAAGATTGATCCGTCAATCGATTTCAGGCTAAAATCAGTCAAAATGATCGATTGAAAGTGCTGGCAATTTCTCGGTCGGAATAGTTTAATAGGGTGCGTGGCGGTAACAACATGAGATATCGGGAAGTGTATACATATGCCCCCCTCCCCGTAAGCAGTGTTAAAGGGGAACTGAAGAGATAGGTATATGGAGGCTGTCATGTTTATTTCCTTTTAGACATAACCAGTTGCCTGGAAGCCCTGCTGATCCTCTGCCTCTAATACTATTAGCCATAGCCCCTGAACAAGCATGCAGCAGATCAGGTGTTTCAGTGGTTCAGACTTATAAGTCTGATCTGACAAGACTAGCTGCATGCTTGTTTCTGGTTTTAATCAGATGCTACTGCAGAGAAATAGACCAGCAGGGCTGCCAGGCAACTGGTATTGATTAAAAGGAAATAAACATGACAGCCTCCATATACCTCTCTCTTCAGTTCCCCTTTAAAGTCTCACCTCTCCACGGTCGTGACTCCAAGTCGCCTTTGGTGTTTGGAGTTACCGCAAGTGCCCTGTTCTACATGAC
The DNA here is from genome assembly GCF_040937935.1 of Hyperolius riggenbachi. Classification (NCBI taxonomy): domain Eukaryota; kingdom Metazoa; phylum Chordata; class Amphibia; order Anura; family Hyperoliidae; genus Hyperolius; species Hyperolius riggenbachi. The sequence goes on along the minus strand of NC_090646.1, from coordinate 71,967,334 downwards.
ATTAGTGCGTGCTGTGATGTCACTATGTCGCTATGACCCAAAACACCCAAAGAACTACTTGCACCATCATCTGAAGTTGCTTATTGCTCTTTTATTACATCGTTATATGCGGCATATATCAGTGTTTTGAGGTATCCACCTCTTTTTCTAGTTGCTTGTCCTCTTTAACATGTACAAATGGAAACTGACAAATAGAGATGGCTCGAACAGTTCGACCGCGAACTTATTCGTGCGAACATCACTGGTTCGCGCCGAAACGCGAACTTTATGGCGAGTTCGACCCGCCCCTATACTGCATCATTAGGCTCAACTTTGACCCTCTACATCACAGTCAGCAGACACATGGTAGCCAATCAGGCTACACTCCCTCCTGGAGCCCCCCCCCCCCCCCCCCCTTATATAAGGCAGCTGCATCGGGAATTTTCCTCACTCGGTGTTGCTGCAGTAATTAGAGAAGGGAGATGTGCTGCAGAGACATAGGGAAAGCTTAGTTAGGCTGAAGTTAGGCTTGTTAGCTTGCTCCTTGCTGATACTTATTGCTAAAAAACACCCCACAACAGCTCTTTTGAGAGCTAATGTTGTTCTGTGATCTGTTTTTTTTTTTTTTTTGTGTGGCCTCTGACACTTGCATATACAGCCCTGTCAGTCAGTCGCAGCTGCCCCTTGCTAATTCCTATACTGTGCAAGTTCCAGCGCATTCAGTGACTACCTTTTCACTGCACGTGTGTGACAGCTGCACATTTGTAATACCAGTCCGACCGTGCATACCTGTTCACGGTACCTGTGTATGTGACAGACAGCTGCACATTGTATTGATACCAGTCACTGCATACCTGTTCAGTGCAGCTGTTATATTATATAGCAGTCACTGCATACCTGTTCACGGTACCTGTGTGTGTGTGTGATAGCTGCACATTTGTAATACTAGTCACTGCATACCTGTTTACGGTACCTGTGCGTGTGACAGCTGCATATTTGTAATACTAGTCACTGCATACCTGTTCACGGTACCTGTGTGTGTGACAACTGCACATTTGTAATACTAGTCACAGTGTGTACCTGTTCATGGTACCTGTGTGTGTGACTGCTGCACATTTGTAATACTAGTCACTGCATACCTGTTCACGGTACCTGTGTGTGTGACAGCTGCACATTTGTAATACTAGTCACTGCATACCTGTTCACTGCACCTGTGTGACTGCACATTGTATTAGTCAAGTCAGTGCATACCTTTAACTTCAACCCCCCCAATATGGGCAAAACAGGCAGAGGCAGAGGCAGGCCACTCTGCAGGTCTGTTCGAGGTCGTGCTGTTGTGATTTTGTGTGGCCCTGGACCAAAGTACAGTGTTCAGAAGGCACGTGCCATCAACCTCCAAGATTGTCAGGACGTAGTTGACTGTTTAACACAGAAAACTTCATCTTCCTCAGCTTCCGCATGGAACCGTGACATATCTTCCTCCTCCTGCTCTGATTCTGGCACCCCACTTAACATTCAGTCGGCCGCCACAACCAAAATGCCATCATCCCAGGGCTCAGCGGTGTGGAATTTTTTTTGTGTGTCTGCCTCAGATGAGAGCAATGCCATCTGTACTCTCTGTCACCAAAAATTGAGCCGTGGAAAGACCAAAACCTGCGTGGGGACAACTTCCTTACGAAGGCACATGATGACAAAGCACAAACTGCAATGGGATGACCACCTGAGGAAAAGCAGCACACAAAAGCAAAGCCACACACCACAGTGGAAAATACCAGGCCGCAATTATTTCTCAAAAAAGGTGATACCCAAACTGTACCGTGATGTTGAAAGGCAAGTGGTGTTATCTCTGGCACACAGCATTGGGTCAAGGGTCCACCTGACCATGTGGTCTGCAAAGCATGGTCAGGCCTTCCCGAAGACTAAGTCAGTCCCCACACACAGCATCTCTGCCTGCACACCGTGTGACTGCCTGCCCCAAGACTAAGTCAGTCCCCACACAGCATCTCTGCCTGCAGGCCACTTGACTGCCTTCTCCGCCACCACCAACAGGGACCAGGACTCCAGGTGGAGCTAGCAGCGACCGCTATAATAATTTTTCTGGTGCATGTACATGTCTGCCTCATTTTTCTGGCTGCACTGTGGCTGCAACAACAGAACAAAAGGCATGTACATGTGTCAATTCCCCTTCATGATCGTTACCTTGCCGCGGTGAAGGCGCTTGCGTATTACAATGAAGCAATGTCCGCCGGCCAGGCCCGTTTCTAGGGCCGTGCAGCCGTGCGGCAGCCCTGAGCGCAGACAGCCAAAGGGCGCTGCGAACTCTCCCTCACTCTCCCCAGGGGACTGCAGAGTAATTAGCTCAGGGAAGCACAGTATACAGCTACACTGACTGGACAGGGGGAAGGGGGGCAATCTCCCCCCAGGCCGCCTTTCATTCAGTGATTTAGGGCAGGTCTGGTGTCTGGTGTATTTGGGTTTGTTGTAAGGCAATGTGAAACTTGAGGCTAGCTGATAAAAGTGCAATCAGAGGACAGGCAAGCTGGTAAATATACACAGCATGATGCAGAGCTTGCCTGAAGGGTCCGTGGGCAAACATCTGTCTGGTCTCTCCCCATTGTTATTATGACTGCATGTGTGGATAAGGTGTTATACAGGGATCGGTTGAAAAGGGCGCCCGAGCTGCCTGTATGAAAAGGGCGCCGCCATAGACATCAATGTTATTTCTGGAAATATGGGCTACAAGGTGTAGAAAAGGGCGTCCGAGTTTTGATATAGGCTACAAGTGGGCTCCCCTTTGTAGCCCATATTTTTTCGGCTACAAGGTTTTCGGCTACAAGCGGGCTCCCCTTTGTAGCCCATATTTTTTCCGGCTACAGTAAGGTGCCCCTCTGTAGCCCATATTATTGACTTTTTTTTGTAGCCGAAGTTTTTATATGGGCTACAAGCGCTGGAAGCCGAATTATTTCATTCCCCCACTATCCATGGCGGCCTGGAGGGGGAATAGTAATTAACACATCCCGGAGTTTTTTTCTAGCCGAAGTTTTTATATGGGCTACAAGCGCTGGAAGCCGAATTATTTCATTCCCCCACTATCCATGGCGGCCTGGAGGGGGAATAGTAATTAACACATCCCGGAGTTTTTTTCTAGCCGAAATTTGTATATGGGCTACAAGCGCTGGAAGCCGAATTATTTCATTCCCCCACTATCCATGGTGGCCTGGAGGGGGAATAGTAATTAACACATCCCCGAGTTTTTTTGTAGCCGAAGTTTTTATATGGGCTACACCAGGCGTCTTAGTTTTTTTGTAGCCCAAGTTTTTATATGGGCTACACCAAGCGTCTTTTTTGTAGCCGAACTTTATAAGGGCTACACTAGGCGCCTTTTTTGTAGCCGAAGTTGGTATATATATGGGCTCCACCAGGCGCCCTTTTTTACCGGCGCCCTTTTCATGTAGACCCGTTATACAAGTTGAAACGTTTTTGACAGTCCCTGGACTCCAGGAGGGCTACTTTATGACTTGTATGAGAGACTGGCAGGGACAGGAGTCCTAATACAGGCAAGTAGCCTCTGTGTGATGTGCAATACAGATAAGCTCTCTGCTCCATCTCAGGCTATTCTCAATTTCTCTCCACTCCTCTCTGGGCTAGTGCACGCCAAAATCGCAATAGCAATCGCTAGCAATTTGTGAGTGTGATTTTGTGAAGCGATTTTCAGAGCTATTTTTTAATGAATTGCTCCAAAAAAATGCTACACACTTCATGTAGCATTTTTTTGAGCAATTCATTAAAAAAAAAACGCTCTGAAAATCGCTTCACAAAATCACACTCACAAATTGCTAGCGATTGCTATTGCGATTTTGGCGTGCACTAGCCCAGAGAGAGAAGGAGTGGAGAGAAATTGAGAATAGCCTGAGATGGAGCAGAGAGCTTATCTGTATTGCGCATCACACAGAGGCTACTTGCCTGTAATTGGACTCCTGTCCCTGCCAGTCTCTCACACAACTCAGAAAGTAGCCCTCCTGGAGTCTAGGGACTGTCAAAAACTTTAACTTGTATAACACCTTATCCACGGGTCTACATGAAAAGGGCGCCGGTAAAAAAGGGCGCCTGGTGGAGCCCATATATAGCAACTTCGGCTACAAAAAAGGCGCCTGGTGTAGCCCATATAAACTTCAGCTACAAAAAAAGGCGCCTGGTGTAGCCCATATAAACTTCGGCTACAAAAAAAGGCGCCTGGTGTAGCCCATAAAAAAACTTCGGCTGCAAAAAAACGACGGGATGTGTAAATTACTATTCCCCCTCCAGGGCGCCATGGATAGTGGGGGAATGAAATAATTCGGCTTACAGTGCTTGTAGCCCATATAAAAACTTCGGCTACAAAAAAACTCCGGGATGTGTAAATTACTATTTCCCCTCCAGGCCGCCATGGATAGTGAGGGAATGAAATAATTCGGCTTCCAGCACTTGTAGCCCATATAAAAACATAGGCTACAAAAAAACTCCGGGATGTGTAAATTACTATTCCCCCTCCAGGCCGCCATGGATAGTGGGGGAATGAAATAATTCGGCTTCCAGCACTTGTAGCCCATATAAAAACATAGGCTACAAAAAAAAAGGTAATAATATGGGCTACAAAGGGGCACCTTGCTGTAGCCGAAAACCTTGTAGCCGAAAAAAAAAATATGGGCTACAAAGGGGAGCCCGCTTGTAGCCTATATCAAAACTCGGGCGCCCTTTTCTACACCTTGTAGCCCATATTTCCAGAAATAACATTGATGTCTATGGCAGCGCCCTTTTCATACAGGCAGCTCGGACGCCCTTTTCAACCGATCCCTTATAACACCTTATCCACACATGCAGTCATAATAACAATAGGGAGAGACCAGACAGATGTTTGTCCACGGACCCTCCAGGCAAGCTCTGCATCATGCTGTGTATATTTACCAGCTTGCCTGTCCTCTGATTGCACTTTTATCAGCTAGCCTCAAGTTTCACATTGCCTTACAACACACCCAAATACACCAGACCTGCCCTAAATCACTGTATGAAAGGCGGCCTGGGGGGAGATTGCCCCCCTGCCCCCCTGGCCAGTCCGCCCCAGAACTATACTGGTTACCTATACTGGAGGCACCTACCTGGCTAATCTATACTGAGGGCAATTATACTGGGGCACCTAGGCCTGGCTACCTATACTGGGGGGGACCTATAGCCCACTACCTATACTGAATGCAACTAGACCTGGATAACCTATACTGCAGGCACCTATACCTGGCCCCGGCACGTGGGGGGGGGGGGTAATTTAGCATTGCAATGGGATTTCTGCCCTTAAAAAGCTGCTGTGCGTCAAATCCAGATTTCCCCCCAGGACTTTTGGCGTGTATCCCAATGTGCAAACACGTGCCAAGTGCCACGTGCAAAGTGCCACATGCAAATGCCACGAGCAAAGTGCCACGTGCACAGTGCAAAGTGCCACCTTCAAAGTGCCACATGCAAACACGTGCAAATGCTGTGTGCAAAGTGGCACTTTGCACGTGTTTGCACGTGGCACTTTGCACGTGTTTGCACTTTGCACATGTCACTTTGCACGTGTTTGCACATGGCACTTTGCACTTTGCACTTGGCACATGGCACTTTGCACGTGTTTGCACATGGCACTTTGCACGTGGCACTTTGCACGTGTTTGCATGTGGCACTTTGCACTTGGCACTTTGCACATGGCACTTTGCACTTTGCACGTGTTTGCACGTGGCACTTTGCACGTGTTTGCACTTTGCACGTGTCACTTTGCCTTTGCACGTGTTTGCACATGGCACTTTGCACTTGGCACTTTGCACGTGGCACTTTGCACGTGTTTGCATGTGGCACTTTGCAATTTGCACATGTTTGCATGTGGCACTTTGCACTTTGCACATGTTTGCATGTGGCACTTTGCACTTTGCACATCTTTGCACGTGGCACTTTGCACGTGGCACTTTGCACTTTGCACCTGTTTGCACATGGCACTTTGCACTTTGCATGTGTTTGCACTTTGCACGTGGCACTTTGCACGTATTTGCACTTTGCACGTGGCACTTTGCACTTTGCATATGTTTGCACTTTGCACGTGTTTGCTCTTTGCATGTGGCACTTTGCACTTTGTACGTGTTTTCACGTGGCAGGCAGCAGTGGCCTGGTGTGTGCACAACACACACACAGACACATAGCAGCTGCAGCAGCACTGCAGCACGAATCGATCTGAAAATGGCCCCTGCGTATAATGGCGCACGGTGTTGCCGCTAATCCGTTTGCTGCTTATCGCTATTTAACGTTAAAGCTTCATTGTTATTTAGCGTTAAAGCCTTATTGTTATTTAGCGTTAACACACAGAACCCTCTCTGTACCTATCCCTAACCCCTAAAACCCCCTGGTGGTGCCTAACCCTAACCACCCCCTGGTGGTGCCTAACTCTAAGACCCCCCTGGTGGTGCCTAACCTAAAACCCCTCTGGTGGTGCCTAACCCTAAGACCCCCTTGGTGGTGCCTAACCCTAAGACCCCCCTGGTGGTGCCTAACCCTAAGACCCTCCTGGTGGTGCCTAACCCTAACCATCCCCCTGGTGGTGCCTAACCCTAACCATCCTCCTGGAGGTGCCTAATCCTAAGAACCCCCTGGTGGTGCCTAACCCTAAGACCCCCCTGGTGGTGCCTAACCCTAACCTTGACAGTGTTACATTAAATCCATTCACCGTTTTGCAGTTAAATAATGTCTGCAGTTTGGCTTATGTAGGGCGCTATTGATAAATAACGTTACTGTGGGCAATAACGGCTGCTGTTTGGCATATGGACGGCGCTATTAATAAATAAAGTTAGTGTGTGCCACTATTGATAAATAACATTAGTGTGTGCCGTTTTTCTTCTTTTTTACCTGTGCGCTATTATTATGCAGTACTAACGATAAATAGCGTAAGCGTATCTTTTTAATGCGGCGCCATTTTTATGCATAGGCGCTGTGCGCCATTATTCACTGATCCGCTGCAGCACACACTCTAAATGTCACACTATGACATCAATCAAGCTAATGAACAGGGGTGGTCGTAGGCAGCCAACTTCGCTACGTTGGAACTACGCGTATTTTTCCGCATCCACGCGTAGTAGGACTACGCAAATACACCTTAAACTTCGCTACGTCTGCACCTACGAAACTACTCATTGAAATACGCGTATCCGCGTAGCTATCATAGCCGTATGCGTAACATTATGCTCGCATGCGGAATTCTTTACGCGTCAACTGTCCTTGTACCGCGCATGCGTGAACCGGAATGCCAGCGATGCGTATGGTCTGGACGCCAAACGTAAAACCATCCGCATCAGCACCAAAACCAATGCGCGCGCGCATGCGTACTTTGCCTCCGCACGCGTACGTACACGCGTACGTCACAAACGAAGTTTTGATTGGCTGATGCGTAGAAACAGGAAGTTGGCCAGAGCAGGCACCGGCAAACGCGTGGAGAGGACGCATCACACAGAGCTGACTGCCAAGATGCCTCCCAAAATCCCCCTCAGGATGAAAATCATGCTAATTGAGGTAAGCAATCTATTGGCTACTGTTTCTGACTGCATTTCTCTAATCTTTATATGTCCCATCATGTAAAAGGATATCATAGGTGTTGTAGTAGAGAATTGCTTTTAGTTTATTTCTGTAACTTTGCATTTGTAGCAGTACTGTTAATAGTAGAGTGAGACATATTCACTACAGTGACCTGTTTTTTCTGGTTCCAACCTGGGACAAGTGAAGGTGGGGGGTGGGCTGTGGACGGCTGGGGAGGGGGTCGCAGCGCCGGAAAACGGGCCTGGGGGGCGTGTGCGGCGCGCATAGTGCGGGGCGCACTATGCGTGCCGCACACACCCCCCAGGCCCGTTTGTTTTCTGCTAAAATGTGGCCTAAATTGCGTTTGTTTTCTGCTAAAATTTGGCCTAAATTGCGTTTGTTTTCTGCTAAAATGTCTATATTTGCTGCTTTGGGGTTACGGTTACGCTCCGCCCATACAATGTCATGACCACGCCCATTTTTTGGTGGGGCGCCAAAAATGGGCGTGGTCATGACATTGTATGGGCGGAGCGTAACCGTTAGAGTTGGGCCGAACGGTTCGCCGGCGAACGTGGTTCGCGCGAACTTAGGTGGTTCGCGTGCCGGTGCCGCACGCGAACGTTTTGCGGAAGTTTGGTTCGCCCCATAATGCACCTGAGGGTCAACTTTGACCCTCTACATCACAGTCAGCAGGCCCAGTGTAGCCAATTAGGCTACACTAGCCCCTGGAGCCCCACCCCCCCTTATATAAGGCAGGCAGCGGCGGCCATTACGGCCACTCGTGTGCCTGCATTAGAGAGAGTAGGGCGAGCTGCTGTCTGTCTCTAGGGAAAGATTAGTTAGGCTTAGCTTTTCCTGGCTGCATACCTGTTCTGTTCAGTGAGCCCTCAGCCCACTGCATACCTGTTCAGTGATCCTGCCACTGCATACCTGTTCAGTGATCCTGCCAGTGCATACCTGTTCAGTGATCCTGCCACTGCATACCTGTTCAGTGATCCTGCCACTGCATACCTGTTCAGTGATCCTGCCACTGCATACCTGTTCAGTGATCCTGCCACTGTATACCTGTTCTGTGAACCCGCCACTGTATACCTGTTCTGTTCAGTGGACCCGCCACTGTATACCTGTTCTGTGAACCCGCCACTGTATACCTGTTCTGTTCAGTGGACCCGCCACTGTATACCTGTTCAGTGATCCTGCCACTGCATACCTGTTCAGTGATCCTGCCACTGTATACCTGTTCTGTGAACCCGCCACTGTATACCTGTTCTGTTCAGTGGACCCGCCACTGTATACCTGTTTAGTGAACACGCCACTGCATACCTTTTGTGTTCAGTGAACCTGCCACTGCATACCTGTTCTGTCAACCCGCTACTGTATACCTGTTCTGTTCAGTGGACCCGCCACTGTATACCTGTTCTGTGAACCCGCCACTGTATACCTGTTCTGTTCAGTGGACCCGCCACTGTATACCTGTTTAGTGAACACGCCACTGCATACCTGTTCTGTGAACCCGCCACTGTATACCTGTTCTGTTCAGTGGACCCGCCACTGTATACCTGTTCAGTGAACCCGCCACTGCATACCTGTTCTGTGAACCCGCCACTGTATACCTGTTCTGTTCAGTGGACCCGCCACTGTATACCTGTTCTGTGAACCCGCCACAGTATACCTGTTCTGTTCAGTGGACCCGCCACTGTATACCTGTTCAGTGAACCCGCCACTGCATACCTGTTCTGTGAACCCGCCACTGTATACCTGTTCTGTTCAGTGGACCCGCCACTGTATACCTGTTCTGTGAACCCGCCACTGTATACCTGTTCTGTTCAGTGGACCCGCCACTGTATACCTGTTCAGTGAACCCGCCACTGCATACCTGTTCTGTGAACCCACCACTGTATACCTGTTCTGTTCAGTGGACCCGCCACTGTATACCTGTTCAGTGAACCCGCCACTGCATACCTGTTCTGTGAACCCGCCACTGTATACCTGTTCTGTTCAGTGGACCCGCCACTGTATACCTGTTTAGTGAACACGCCACTGCATACCTGTTGTGTTCAGTGAACCTGCCACTGCATACCTGTCCTGTGAACCCGCCACTGTATACCTGTTCTGTTCAGTGGACCCGCCACTGTATACCTGTTTAGTGAACACGCCACTGCATACCTGTTGTGTTCAGTGAACCTGCCACTGCATACCTGTTCTGTGAACCCGCCACTGTATACCTGTTCTGTTCAGTGGACCCGCCACTGTATACCTGTTCTGTGAACTCGCCACTGTATACCTGTTCTGTTCAGTGGACCCGCCACTGTATACCTGTTCTGTGAACCCGCCACTGTATACCTGTTCTGTTCAGTGGACCCGCCACTGTATACCTGTTCAGTGATCCTGCCACTGTATACCTGTTCTGTGAACCCGCCACTGTATACCTGTTCTGTTCAGTGGACCCGCCACTGTATACCTGTTTAGTGAACACGCCACTGCATACCTGTTGTGTTCAGTGAACCTGCCACTGCAAACCTGTTCTGTCAACCCGCCACTGTATACCTGTTCTGTTCAGTGGACCCGCCACTGTATACCTGTTCTGTGAACCCGCCACTGTATACCTGTTCTGTTCAGTGGACCCGCCACTGTATACCTGTTTAGTAAACACGCCACTGCATACCTGTTCTGTGAACCCGCCACTGTATACCTGTTCTGTTCAGTGGACCCGCCACTGTATACCTGTTCAGTGAACCCACCACTGCATACCTGTTCTGTGAACCCGCCACTGTATAGCTGTTCTGTTCAGTGGACCCGCCACTGTATACCTGTTTAGTGAACACGCCACTGCATACCTGTTGTGTTCAGTGAACCTGCCACTGCATACCTGTTCTGTGAACCCGCCACTGTATACCTGTTCTGTTCAGTGGACCCGCCACTGTATACCTGTTCAGTGAACCCGCCACTGCATACCTGTTCTGTTAACCCGCCACTGTATACCTGTTCTGTTCAGTGAACCCGCCACTGTATACCTGTACTGTTCAGTGAACCCACCGCATCAGTGCGCATACCTGTGCAGTTAAGTGAACCCACCTACCTACGTGAGTGCACGCAGTGTGATATACCACTCCGTGCATACCCGATATGGACAAAACAGGTAGAGGAAGAGGTAGTGCCAGAGGCAGAGGAAGGCCACCCGGCAGGTCTGCGCGAGGTCGTGTAAATGTAATTTCGTGTGGACCTTGCCCACAGTACAGTGCTCGGAAGAAGGCACGTCCCATCACCTCCCAAGATTGTCAGGACGTGGTTGAGTATTTAGCGACACAGAACATCTCATCTTGCTCAGCCACCAGCGCTACTACTAGCACCACTTCCGCTGCATTTGACACTTCGCAAGAATTATTTAGTGGTGGTGAAATCACTGACGCACAGCCATTGTTGTCACAGCCAGATGAATTTTCGCCAGCTCATATGTCTGCGTTACGCGGCAACACTATGGATGTAACGTGTACGGAGGATGAAGGCAGTGCTGGGCCGAAATTACGCATTAGTGTAATTACGCATCGTAATTCACTACAAATGCACCGTAAGCGTTACGTGTAAGGTTACGGTATTACGCGTAATTAATTACGCGTAGACCGTGGGTTACGTTTTACGCGTAACAAATTACGCGTAAGACAGTAAACTCCCATTGAAATTACACAGTCTGCCGTAATCGCGTAATATTACGCTCCCGTATAATATAAAAAAGCCGCCGACTTTAAGGGTTAATAGCAAAGCCCCCTTAAGTGCTAAGAGCCTCAAATTTGGAGAATATATTAAGGAGATCAGAAGGAATAAGAGGAAAAAATTTTTTTTCAAAAAGACTTTATAGTTTTTGAGAAAATCGATGTTAAAGTTTCAAAGGAAAAATAGATACATTTAAAAACCCGCCGACTTTAACGGTTAATAGCAAAGCCTGCTTAAAATTTAGAAACACCAAATTTACAGGGTATATTAAGGGGATCAGTGGGAATAAGAGGAAAAAATTTTTTTTCAAAAAGACCTTATAGTTTTTGAGAAAATCGATTTTTAAGTTTCAAGGGCAAAAATGTCTTTTAAATGCGGAAAATGTCTGTCGGGTCAGCGCAGACGCGGCGGTGGCGGCGAGTGACGTCGGGTGCGGTGGTGTTACAAAGTAACAAAGTTGTTACATTGTAATAGCTTTGTTACATTGTAACTGATTAGTATATTTCCGAGGATATTGCGTGGGAACTGGCTTTTAAAGGGACAGGTAAGTATTAATGGTTAATTAAGAATATTAAAGGACTTTTTTCGTGGTTATGTTTTTTGTTCAATTAAAATACGTTTTCAAAGTGTCTGTGTGTTTATTTACTTTTAACTCTTAAAGGAAATGGGTAAGGGGTACAAGTACCTCTATACTCATTTCTCCTGGGAGGGGGGGTGGGCATCTGGGGGACCCCTTTTTAAAGGGGACTCCCAGATGCCACCATGAACCTCCCCCCCAGGAAATCGCGGCCTCCACCTCCACCGCCCATCGGAGGTGGAGAAGAGCCCCTTGTCCTTGGATTGGACAAGGGCTCGGAGGGGGAGGGGAAAGCTTGGCTGCCCCTCCCCTTCCGAGACCCCCCAATCCATGGACCATGCGGGCTGGTATAGTCAGGGTGCGGAGCCCCACGCGGCCGGTGCTCCGCATTCTGGCTATCCCAGTCTGCATGGGGGACAAGGGGTTAAAGAGGTCTGGGAGGGGGGACCCCACGTCGTTTTTTTTTTAATATTTCCCACACTCAGCACGAAGTAAGTAAAACTCTTCCCACTTGGGGGAATCTATGAAAATAAAACACTATTGTTACCTGTGCAAAAAAAACTGACATTTTCCGCATTTAAAAGACATTTTTGCCCTTGAAACTTAAAAATCGATTTTCTCAAAAACTATAAGGTCTTTTTGAAAAAAAAATTTTTCCTCTTATTCCCACTGATCCCCTTAATATACCCTGTAAATTTGGTGTTTCTAAATTTTAAGCAGGCTTTGCTATTAACCGTTAAAGTCGGCGGGTTTTTAAATGTATCTTTTTTTCCTTTGAAACTTTAACATCGATTTTCTCAAAAACTATAAGGTCTTTTTGAAAAAAATTTTTTCCCTCTTATTCCTTCTGATCTCCTTAATATATTCTCCAAATTTGAGGCTCTTAGCACTTAAGGGGGCTTTGCTATTAACCCTTAAAGTCGGCGGCTACCTAACATTGATCCATGCGTCAACTTTTCCGCTTGGCAGCATGACCTTACGCATTAATTGCTAGTAGGAATTTACGCGTAAGCCTATAACGTAACAACTTGAATTACGGTATTCTTACGCGTAATTGCGTAAGGGCAATGCGTAATTACAGACATGTACCGAAATTGAATGTCTATGCCGTAAGCGTAATTTCGTAATGCGTAATAGCGTAAAATTACGCGTAATGATCCGTAAGCGTAGCTTTTTCCATTACGATCAGCACTGGATGAAGGACCTACACGTTTGGATTTTTCTGAGGCAAGCGAAGCTGGGCAGGATGATTACGATGATGACGATGATAGGGATCCTCTGTATGTTCCCAATAGAGGAGATGAAGAGGGGGACAGTTCAGAGGGGGAGTCAGAGAGTAGTAGGAGGAGAGAAGTTGCTGAAAGAAGCTGGGGCAGCTCTTCATCAGAAACAGCTGGTGGCAGTGTCCGGCACCATGTATCGCCACCTATGTACAGCCAGCCAACTTGCCCTTCAGCATCAGCTGCTGAGGTCCCCATAGTGCCCACATCCCAGGGTGGCTCAGCGGTGTGGAAATTTTTTTATGTGTGTGCCTCAGATCGGACCAAAGCCATCTGTTCGCTCTGCCAACAAAAATTGAGCCGTGGAAAGGCCAACACTCACGTAGGGACAAGTGCCTTACGAAGGCACCTGCAGAAAAGGCACAAACAGCAATGGGATGGCCACCTGAGCAAAAGCAGCAGCAGCACACAAAAGAAAAGTCACCCTCCTTCTCCTCTTCCTCCTTCAGGTGCATCATCTGCTTATGCCGCTTTCTCCCTTGCACCTTCACAGGCACCCTCCTCCACTCTGCCTCTGTCCTTGAGCGGTTCCTGCTCCTCTGCCCACAGCAGCAGTCAGGTGTCCGTGAAGGAAATGTTTGAGCGGAAGAAGCCACTTTTGGCCAGTCACCCCCTTGCCCGGCGTCTGACAGCTGGCGTGGCGGAACTGTTAGCTCGCCAGCTGTTACCATACCGGCTGGTGGACTCTGAGGCCTTCCGTAAATTTGTGGCCATCGGAACACCACAGTGGAAGATGCCAGGCCGCACTTATTTTTCGAGAAAGGCCATACCCCAACTGCACCGTGAAGTTGAGAGGCAAGTGGTGTCATCTCTTGCGAAGAGCGTTGGGTCAAGGGTACACCTGACCACGGATGCCTGGTCTGCCAAGCACGGGCAGGGCCGCTACATTACCTACACAGCCCATTGGGTGAACCTGGTGGTGAACGATGGCAAGCAGGGCGCAGCGGACCAAATTGTGACACCTCCACGGCTTGCAGGCAGGCCTCCTGCCACCTCCTCTCCTCCTGCTACATGCTCTTCGCTGTCCTCCTCCTCCTTGGCTGAGTGGCAGTTCACCTCTCCAGCTACACAGCCCCAGCTCCGCAGGGCCTATGCTGCATGCCAGGTACGACGGTGTCACGCCATCTTAGACATGGCTTGTCTCAAAGCGGAGAGTCACACTGGAGCAGCTCTCCTGGCTGCTCTTAAGAAACAGGTGGATGAGTGGCTGACCCCGCACCACCTGGAGATAGGCAACGTGGTGTGCGACAACGGCAGCAATCTGCTTGCCGCTTTGCATATGGGGAAGCTGACACACATACCCTGCATGGCACATGTCATGAATCTAGTGGTTCAAAGATTTGTGGCAAAGTACCCTGGCTTAGCGGATGTCCTGAAGCAGGCCAGGAAGTTCTGTGGCCATTTGAGGCGGTCTTACACAGCCATGGCACGATTTGCAGAAATTCAGCGGAAAAACAACATGCCGGTGAGACGCCTCATTTGCGATAGCCCCACTCACTGGAATTCGACCCTGCTCATGTTCTCCCGCCTGCTAGAACAGAAGAAAGCCGTCACCCAGTACCTCTACAACTGGAGTAGAACGAAACAGTCTGGGAAGATGGGGATGTTCTGGCCCGACAACTGGACACTGATGAAAAATGCATGCAGGCTCATGCGGCCGTTTGAGGAGGTGACCAACCTGGTGAGCCGCAGTGAGGGCACCATCAGCGACTTAATTCCCTACGCTTACTTCTCGGAGTGTGCTGTGCGTAGAGTGGCGGATGAAGCTGCGAATGAGCGTGACCAGGAACCGTTACGGCAGGAACAGGCATGGGACCAATTTTCATCAGACCCAGCTGTTTCCTCAACACCTGCGGCAGCACAGAGGGGGGAGGAGGAGGAAGAAGAGAAGTCGTGTGCAGAAGACGAGTCAGACTCAGAGGATGATGAGCAAGGTGTTTCTTTGGGGGAGGAGGAGGAGGAGGAGGAGGAGGGGACGGCGGCAGGAGAACAACCGCAGCAGGCGTCGCAGGGGGCTTGTGCTGCTCAACCTTCCCGTGGTATTGTTCGCGGCTGGGGGGAGGAGGTTGACTTACGTGACGTCACTGAGGAAGAGCAAGAGGAGATGGAGGGTACTGGATCCGACTTTGTGCAGATGTCGTCTTTTATGCTGTCCTGCCTGTTGAGGGACCCCCGTATAAAAAACCTCAAGGGGAATGAGCTGTACTGGGTGGCCACACTACTAGACCCTCGGTACAGGCACAAAGTGGCGGACCTGTTACCAACTCACCGGAAGGTGGAAAGGATGCAGCACATGCAGAACCAGCTGTCAACTATGCTTTACAATGCCTTTAAGGGTGATGTGACAGCACAACGCCAGCAAGGTACCACTGCCACTAATCCTCCTCCCGTGTCCATGCAGTCAAAGACAGGACGCTCCAGCGATCTCATGGTGATGTCGGACATGCGGACGTTCTTTAGTCCAACGCCTCGCCGTAGCCCTTCCGGATCCACCCTCCACCAATGCCTGGAACGGCAGGTAGCCGACTACCTGGCCTTAAGTGTGGATGTAGACACTGCTGTGAACAGCGATGAGGAACCCTTGAACTACTGGGTGCGCAGGCTTGACCTGTGGCCAGAGCTGTCCCAATTTGCCATCCAACTTCTCTCCTGCCCTGCGGCAAGCGTCCTCTCAGAAAGGACCTTCAGCGCAGCTGGAGGCATTGTCACAGAGAAGAGAAGTCGCCTAAGTCACAAAAGTGTTAAGTACCTCACCTTTATCAAAATGAATGAGGCATGGATCCCGGAGGGCTGCTGCCCGCCCCAAGACTAAGTCAGTCCCCGCACACACAGCATCTCTGCCTGCACGCCGTGTGACTGGCTGCCTGGCCTGCCCCAAGAAGACTAAGTCGCTCCCAGTCCCTCCACACAGCATGTCTGCCTGCAGGCCGCTTCACTACCTTCTCCGCCACCACCAACAGGGTCCGGGACTCCAGGCGGATTGCTGAATTTTTTAGGCCGCTGCTAGCAGCGGCCGCTGTAATAATTTTTCGGGTGCGTGTACATGACTGCCTAATTTTTCTGGCTGCACTGCGGGCAGCTGCAACAACAAAAGAAAAGGCATGTACATGCGCCCATTCCCCTTCGTGATCATTACCTTGCCGTGGTGAAGGGGCTTGCGTATCACAATGAAGCAATGACCGGCGCCTAGATGAGTGTCTCGGGGGGCACACAAAAGATAATAAGGTCATTGCTTCATTGTGGTCAGACCAAATTTGATCAGCTGGACAGTCACTGTTCTGTCATTCAGCTACATCAGCCAGGCCGACCATATGGGCTGTAAAGCCACCAAAACCTGCACTCTCGCCATGGTGCGCACCAGTCCAGCACGGCCATCACTACACAAACAGCTGTTTGCGGTGCGTTACACGGTGAGTTTGGTGTGTCAGTGTGAAGCAGTACCTTAATTACACTACCTGATTGATGTATACACATGCAAGATGTTTTACAGCACTTTAGGCCTGTCATTTAGCATTCAATGTGATTTCTGCCCTTAAAACGCTGCTTTGCGTCAAATCCAGATTTTTCCCGGGGACTTTTGGCATCTATCCCACTCCGCCATGCCCCCCTCCAGGTGTTAGACCCCTTGAAACATCTTTTCCATCACTTTTGTGGCCAGCATAATTATTTTTTTTTTCAAAGTTCGCATCCCCATTGAAGTCTATTGCGGTTCGCGAACTTTAACGCGAACCGAACGTTCCGCGAAAGTTCGCGAACCCGGTTCGCGAACCTAAAATCGGAGGTTCGGCCCAACTCTAGTAACCGTAACCCCAAAGCAGCAAATATAGACATTTTAGCAGAAAACAAACGCAATTTAGGCCAAATTTTAGCAGAAAACAAACGCAATTTAGGCCACATTTTAGCAGAAAACAAACGCACTTTGGGCCACATTTCAGCAGAAAATGAACGCACTTTGGGCTGCATTTCAGCAGAAAATAAACGCAATTTGGGCCACATTTCAGCAGAAAGTAAACGCAATTTGGGCCATATTTTAGCAGAAAACAAACGCAATTTGGGCCACATTTTAGCAGGGAAAAAAAACGCAATTTGGGCCACATTTCAGGCAAGCATCACGCAAGGCCTTTCAGCCCGCACGTCATCCCCAATCCAACCAAAAACAGTGTTGCCAGGCACAACAGCCAGTAGAGGAGAATTGAGAATCCAGGTGAGAGGTGTCTACCATATTAAGGGGGCATTCTGCCTATTTATGTGAAATCCTGTCTATTTATGTGCCTCATGACTGCTGAATTTGTCTTGTTGAAGGCCTCATGATTTTTGGGGGCCTCAAGATTGCTGAATGTCTTGTTGGGGGCCTCATGATTTGTTGGGGGCCTCATGATTGCTGAATTTGTCTTGTTGGGGGCATCATGATTGCTGAATTTGTTTTGTTGGGGGCCTCAAGATTGCTGAATGTGTCTTGTTGGGACTTGGGAGCCTGATGATTTGTTGGGGGCCTCATGATTGCTAAATTTGTCTTGTTGGGGGCCTCTGGGAAAAGCTGAATCATTATCCTATGAGACAATAGCATTAAACCTACTTTTTTGCTTTTTAAAACGGAAAATAAAACTGTGATGTTCTAAAAAACTAATACATTTTTCAGGAGTAGGATGAAAGAAATTGTTTATCTTCACAGTTTATTTGCAACTTGGATTTTCAATAATGTTCATGTATGAGTTAAAACGTTTGTATGAAGTTTTAAATTGCTGTTGCCACTTTGCGATAGATAAAGTGACTTTTGGGTTGCAGTTTGGGCACTCGGCCTCCAAAAGTTTCGCCACCACTGTCCTAATCTAATGTCCCACATTGCTAAGTTAATGAAAATTTGTCACCACCCATGGCCACACCCACATTCTGGTCCATGGCCGCACCCATTTTTGGGGGAGGTGCGTACGTGCGCCGCACAACATAACCCTCAGGTTTTTCGGCGCTCACATCTTCTCAAAAATTTGCGGCGCACCACTTTTTCCCTGCCTTTTTGCACCCCCCCTCTGGAAAATTTTGTGCGGACGCCCATGGCTATGAACTGGCACAAAGTCTATAGACGCCGCGGCCAGTTCATGGAATCCATTCAATTATATATTTGATGCTTGCTGTCACAGGATCTTCTCTGTCAGTCAAATCACACATGAAATGAAATGATGTAGTTATTATTATGGCTAGCAATGTCAGCAGTTATAGGTGGCACTAGTCATCGTTGATCCCTAGTATCTGCCCGAAGTCATAGTTGGTTGCTTCCCACAATTTTTGAAAACTGTCATTATGAATAATATTATAATCTTTTACATTATGCTGTAAGTAAGAAGATTCTTAATTAATTAAGGTATAATACAGTGGTCATTAATACTGTAATATTTCTTTTCCAGGAATTTACAAGAGGCCGTTATGACCTCACCACCGCTAGGGAGAAACGGGACGTGGTGAGAAGGGTGCAGGGGATCCTGAGGGCCGAGTACCAGCGGGTCCTCACCACCAAGCAGGTCCAAATGTTATGGAGCGACCTTAAGAGGAGGGACCAGGACCTGCTCAGGCGGGTGGTTGCCCAAATAGGATGTAAGTCAGCAAACTATTAGTTTATGTATGTCTATTTTGGGTTTTATATGCTGTATGTATTTATCCTAAAAATTAATTCCATGGGCTGAATACTATAGAGTTGTGCAGTATGTACAGTTACAGTATATATCCGTAAGGTATTCACAGTGCAGCACTTTTCCCACATTTTGTTTTGTTAGGGGCTTATTCCAAAATGGGTTAAAACATATTATTTTGTGCTCCTGTGTGGGCATAGTGATGATATTTGTGCAATATGTACTGATTATACTGCATTCATGCAAATAAAGTTATTAAAAAAAATGTGCCCCTAGGCTTAACATTGGTTTTTGATAACCACTGATGATCAATTAACTTTTTTTTTTAGAAAAATTTGGTAGGTGCTGTCGTCCATCTGGACCCTATATCCTCTCCAGGCCCTAGGCAAGTGGCTAGGTTTGCCTTGTGGATGGTCCGGCTCTGTTGCACAGCAATTTTTTTTAAAGATCTCTCCAGAGCTATTCAATCGTATTGAAGCCTACTCTCTTGCTGGACCACTCAAGGACATACACAGAGTTGTCTCGGAGCCACACCATTGATATCTTGGCTGTGTGCCCAGGGTCGTATTCCTAGTACAAGATGAACCATTGCCCCAGTCTGCGTTCCAAGTGCTCTCTTTAAAGTGATCCTTAAGCCTGTAAAAAAAAAAAAAAAGATTTTTACTCAACTGGGGCTTCCCTCAGCCCCCTGCAGTCGATCGGTGCCCTCGCCGCCTCGCTCAGATCCTCCTGGACCCGACGGCGACCACTTCCGGTTTCGCTGTCAGGACCCGACAGGCATTGGGAACGCGAGTGATTCTTCGTGTTCCCAGCCAAAATATCGCCCCCTATGCTACTATTACGTCCAGGAGGCCGCAATAGCCGCAAAGGATCACTTTAAAGCCTATCCTAGTTTTATTTTACTGTATTGAAGAGTCATATTCTTTCATGTATAATAAATACATTAAAGGAATAAGAATATGATTTTTTTGTTCTGTGTTTATAGTAAGGTCCTTATCAAAGTTCACTTGAAAATATAAATAAAAGTAATTGTAGTTCAAACAATAAAGTTATTACTTTTTATCCATTTTATCATATATTTTTATTAAATTGTATTATTCATTACTCCTTACTACAGCTGCAAGTGGTGCCCGCACTGCCCGGCCCCGGGGAACCTCTGCACCCAGGCCTTCTTCGTCAAGAGCCTCCTCACCTGGCCCCAGCCATCATAGCCAGAGGGCTTATCTGCGTAGAGCCAGGACACCGCTTTATGGTAAAATTCTCTTACTGTATGATTAACATTGCATACTATGGAAAAGCAAGTAAATGCTATGTTATATGTATTACATTACAGGTTCTTAATTTTAGGCATGATCTATGAGATTGAAATATGTACAAGTTGATGGATTGCTGCTGGGTTTACCTATTTTACACATTTTTTTCTACAGTTCCTCTATCAACATATACGAGGCTGAGGGGCCAGGTGAGGCGGCTGACAAAGACGAAGAGGAGGCATGAGCGGGAAACCCGCATACTAAAGCAGCAGATGCTGGAGATGCGTCAGCATATGGTGAATGTGAAGGAGGAGGTCCGCCAGTTGAAGGGGACAGGGGGTAGGGTGGACTGAGGGTTTTTTTTTTGTGTGTGTTTGTTTTTAATTTTTGTTCAACAGTTTTACTGCTGGCAGGTGATGTAGCTGCTGCATGGTTTTTTGGCAGTTGGAAACAGCTGTAAACAGCTATTTCCCACAATGCAGCAAGGTTCACAGACAGGAAACTGCCAGGAGTACGTACTTTTCTTGTTTCTTGTGGGAGGGGTTTTAAATTTTTAGAGTACAGATTCTCTTTAAAGTGAACCTTCAGACTAAAAATCGACTCAGCAGCACTTAAAAGGCCTGGTGTTTCTTTAACAGTTTTACAGCATCAGAACTTTGTTTCTCTTATACAAGCCTCATTTTTAGCTGTACAGAAGAAAACTGCCCGGGCATTTTTCCCCTGAATCCGGGCAAAGCATGATGGGATTTCTGATGTTGTTGTTCTCGTTCTGCTGTTTTGGTGCAATTTTTTTTTTTTTTACATTTTGAATTTAACATTTGAAGCCTAGGGTGTGCAGCTGGGAGGGGTGGTCAGAACACAGGACAGTTGGAACTGTGTCTCCGGCTCCCTGTCACCTCCTTTCAACCAAAATGATGGCTGCCCCCATGACAAAGATGGCTGTCCCGATGAATCACAAACATTTGCCTGTTCTTTTAAAACAGGGTGGGTAAGAGATTATATTACCTATCTATTCTAATTAACATAACTAATGTAACTTAATGACAGTATGTTTGTTTAGGCTGAAGTTCCCCTTTAAGGAAAAAAAAAAAGAAAAGAAAAACTTTTCACAAAAAATAAATGTTTTTCTTAAAAAAGGATAAGTTTCTTCTCTTTTGTTGTACGATCTCTGACACTGACACATTGTGTTGGACTAAATAATCGCAAAAGAAATGCAATGACATTGTTAATACAATGCATTTCTAAAACATATATTTATGCAGAATACTTAGTTGTATGTGTCACATTGCTTGTGTGATGCAATCCCTTCATTTTGTAGATCTTCTGTGTCCAACACAAAGCACCAGTGTGCAAAATAGACATTTAAAGTGTAAAGAGTATATGTAGCAATTATTCATTGCTTTTTAGTTCTCTTTTACAGCGCATGCAGGTTCAGGCTACTCTACTTTCTTCCTCCCCTCCTCTCTGTGGCACGCGTCATAGTGCACGGAACTATGATGCGATGCAGAGAGTCGGAAAATAATTTGAGGAGACAGAGACTGCGCATGCGCTGTAAGGACCCACAGACATAATTTTTCATGTTTCAGCTCTACTTTCTGTAGGAGCCATGTTTTCAATAGCATTGAGAGTGGACATACCGGGATGGAGAGGGATTAAGAGAGGAAGTGTATACACTTCATATACACTTGGGTATACTTAAAGGGACTCCGAGATCAAATTAAACGCAAAATGTGAACTTACCCGGGCTTTGCTGTAGCCCAGTGCTGGTCTGTAGTTCCCACGACGTACCTCCGGGTCTTCTCCCAATGCCTCTTCAGAAATGGTTGGCCGGCGGATCCTGGCGACACTCGGGCCGATTGTCGGGCTCCTTCTTCCGCATACATCACGCGTAACGTCATTACGGCGTCCGGCGTCACAGTACGGCGCGTGCGTGGTTTAATCGCGCATGCGCCGTACTGTCACGCCGGCCACCGTGATGACGCGAGGCGGCCGGCGTAATGACGTTACGCGTGATGTATGCGGAAGAAGGAGCCCGACACTCGGCCCGAGTGTCGCCAGGATCCGCCGGCCAACTACAGACCAGCACTGGGCTACAGCAAAGCCCGGGTAAGTTCACATTTTGCGTTTAATTTGATCTTGGAGTCCCTTTAAAAGCATACCCTGTGCCCCTGCTCAGTGTCCCTTTCAGGGGTTCTTTCTTTAGGGTGGGGGAGAAGAATTTGGGCCTGGTTTGCAGGCATTACAAAATACTTACCGAGCCTCCAGCGGCGTTTTGTAGCCTTCCTGAAGCTCCTAGCATGCTCCTATTGGCTTTCCAACGTACTCTGTTCACGGCAGCAGGCGTATCACTCGACTCTAGGCAGGTCAGGTAACACGTCGGCTTCCATGCAAGGAGGATGGCAGAAAGCCGCTAGGAGTTTCAGGAGGGCTGAAAGATGTTGCTGGAGGTTTCAGTGAATATTTTGGAGCAGGTTTGCGTTTTTTTCTGCTGGTGGTTCAAGTGAGCAACCGACAAGCACATGAATACGGCTTCAAGTGATCACAGCTGGTGGATATTGGGGACATATGTATATACAGTATATGTATAAATAAAAGATATATATATATATATATATATATAGATATATATATATATGCATCTGATAATAAATCTGCATGCATGTATATCTGATACACATATAAATAGAGGTAGCCAGACCTCTCCATCCAGTTAAATATAGGTAGCCAGACCTAATCCCCCACCCTCCCAAGTAATTCATAGGTACCCAGACCTCTCCCATCTCCCCCCAGTAATTCATAGGTAGCCAGACCTCTCCCCTTTCCCCCCAGTAATTCATAGGTAGCCAGACCTCTCCCCTTTCCCCCCAGTAATTCATAGGTAGCCAGACCTCTCCCCTCTCCCCCCCCAGTGATTCATAGGTAGCCAGACCTCTACCCTCTCCCCCCAGTAATTCATAGGTAGCCAGACCTCTCCCCTTTCCCCCCAGTATTTCATAGGTAGCCAGACCTCTCCCCTTTCCCCCCAGTAATTCATAGGTAGCCAGACCTCTCCCCTCCCCCCCCCCCAGTGATTCATAGGTAGCCAGACCTCTACCCTCTCCCCCCAGTAATTCATAGGTAGCCAGACCTCTCCCCTTTCCCCCCAGTAATTCATAGGTAGCCAGACCTCTCCCCTTTCCCCCCAGTAATTCATAGGTAGCCAGACCTCTCCCCTCTCCCCCCCCCCCCAGTGATTCATAGGTAGCCAGACCTCTACCCTCTCCCCCCAGTAATTCATAGGTAGCCAGACCTCTCCCCTTTCCCCCCAGTAATTCATAGGTACCCAGACCTCTACCCTCTCCCCCCCCCCCCATTAATTCATCATAGGTAAACAAAAAAGCAATTTTTTATTTTGGGTCCTCCCTGACAGTGGGAACACTGCTATCTAACAGGAACAGAAGGAGGTAAATGAGTGAAAAGGTATGGTGCACCCTAAAGGTGGGGACACCAGTAAACATAACAGCAACAGGTGTTTTTTTTTTTTTTGGGGGGGGGGGGGGGTGTGTGCTCCCTGGCAGTGGGAACGCTGCTATCTATCATCTACAAAATAAGGTACATCAATAAAAAGGTGAGGTGCACGCCAACGGTGGGAACACACTAATACACATAAAAGCAAGGGTTTTGTTTTATTTTTTGCTCCCTGACAGTGGGAACACTGCTATCTAACAGGAACAGAAGAAGGTAAATGAGTGAAAAGGTATGGTGCACCCTAAAGGTGGGGACACCAGTAAACATAACAGCAACAGGTGTTTTTTTGTTGTTGTTTTTTTTTTGGGGGGGGGGGTGCTCCCTGGCTGTGGGAATGCTACCTATGAGAGGAGCAGCGGCTCAGTCACGATGACCATCACCCTCAATAAAAGTACATTTTGGCAGTAAGTAGGCAACATTTCACCTTGTCTTGTACCTATGAGAGGAGCAGCGGCTCAGTCACGATGACCATCACCCTCAATAAAAGTACATTTTGGCAGTAAGTAGGCAACATTTCACCTTGTCTTGTACCTATGAGAGGAGCAGCGGCTCAGTCAAGATGACCATCACCCTCAATAAAAGTACATTTTGGCAGTAAGTAGGCAACATTTCACCTTGTCTTGTACCTATGAGAGGAGCAGCGGCTCAGTCACGATGACCATCACCCTCAATAAAAGTACATTTTGGCAGTAAGTAGGCAACATTTCACCTTGTCTTGTACCTATGAGAGGAGCAGCGGCTCAGTCAAGATGACCATCACCCTCAATAAAAGTACATTTTGGCAGTAAGTAGGCAACATTTCACCTTGTCTTGTACCTATGAGAGGAGCAGCGGCTCAGTCAAGATGACCATCACCCTCAATAAAAGTACATTTTGGCAGTAAGTAGGCAACATTTCACGTTGTCTTGTACCTATGAGAGGAGCAGCGGCTCAGTCACGATGACCATCACCCTCAATAAAAGTACATTTTGGCAGTAAGTAGGCAACATTTCACCTTGTCTTGTACCTATGAGAGGAGCAGCGGCTCAGTCAAGATGACCATCACCCTCAATAAAAGTACATTTTGGCAGTAAATAGGCAACATTTCACCTTGTCTTGTACCTATGAGAGGAGCAGCGGCTCAGTCAAGATGACCATCACCCTCAATAAAAGTACATTTTGGCAGTAAGTAGGCAACATTTCACCTTGTCTTGTACCTATGAGAGGAGCAGCGGCTCAGTCAAGATGACCATCACCCTCAATAAAAGTACATTTTGGCAGTAAGTACTAAGTAGTCAAAATTATTGGCAGTAAATAGGTTTGATTCGAATGAGGGAATGAGAAGCAGTCCAGGAAGGGCAATTTAAAGCGGTGAAGTTGTGTCCCTGGATCCAACGACGGGGGCCAAGTAGCCACTTTCAATCCATGAATGGTTAATTTTTAAAAAGGTCAGTGCGTTTACTGAATCAGTGGACAAGCGGGATCGCTTATCGGTAACCACCCCACCTGCCGTGCTGAAAGCCCGCTCAGAAATAACACTGGAAGGAGGGCATGAGAGAAGTCCCAGCGCATATTGTGCAAGCTCAGGACAGGTGTCGAGTCTGGCTGCCCAGTACTCCATGGGGTCCTCAGTGCGCATGCTATCTGATGCACTGAGTGAAGACATGTAGTCGTTGACCATGCGGGACAGCCGCTGCTCCTGATTTCCAGGTGCTGCTGCTGATGCTGTGGTAGGCTGAACAGACTCAGAGCTGTAAAACTGCCTCATCGCACCAAACAAGTGTCCAAGATGTCTAGGTCTGCTGGGCATAGGCACCTGCTGGGCACCATGAGCAGGGATAGCTGGGTTCTCAGGCTGTGGATGTGGAAAGGCTTCCTTCAGCTGGTCGATCAGTGCCTGCTGCAGCTCTCCCATCCTTTCCTCCTGCTGGCTGGTTGGAATAAATTGACCCAGCTTCCCCTTGCAGCGTGGGTCTAAAAGGGTGGCCAGCCAGTAGTCATCTCTTTTCTTTATCTTTTTGATCCGAGGGTCCATCCGGAGGCATCGTATCATATGAGCAGCCATTGGGAAAGCAAGAGCTCGCTCCGCCAAATCCCCATCGTCATGTCTGCGCAAAACAGACAAATCCTCTGCCTGCTGCTGCTGTTCCTCCTGACTTCCAAGGTCACCCCACCCCTGAATAACAGAAGCTGCACCCGCCTCCTCTTCCTCTTCACCATGGTCAGGCACCTCCATGATATCCTCCATCACATGGACATCCTCCTCCTCTTCCTCCTGTGTCTGAGCCTGGCTGCCTTGGAGCGAGCTTTGTTGCTGCAGCTCAAGTTCAGTAACGGTTTCCTCACCAGCAGTCATTAGGCTACTAAGTGTTTGTTCCAGCATGAACACAACAGGGAGCACGTCGCTGAGACTGACTTGCTCCCCGCTTACAAACATAGTAGCCTGTTCAAATGGGGCCAACACATGGCAGACCTGTTGCATAAGCCGCCACTCTTCCCGTGTGATGTAGGGGAGTGTTTCTGCTGATGACCCATGGATGTCGTCCTGCTCCAGAAGGTACTCAGAGACTGCTTTTTTCTGCTCCACCATCCTCTCCAGCATGTAAAGGGTGGAGTTCCACCTCGTTGGAGTGTCTACTATGAGCCTGTGAGGGGGCAAGCCATGCTTTCGCTGATAGCGACGGAACAATGAGGTGGCAGTTGAAGAGCGGGCCATACGGCCGGAAATCTTCCTTGCATGCTGCACCACGTCACTCATACCTGGGAAGGTGCGCAAAAAACGATGAACCACCAAGTTGAGGACATGGGCAAAACATGGCACATGAGGAATGTTGCCATCGTTCAGGGCAGCCAGCAAATTTGCTGCATTGTCACAGGCAACATGGCCAACCTGTAGTCTTCGGGGGGTCAGCCACTTTTGTGCCTGTTCCTGGAGTAGGGCCAAAACATTTGCTGTGCCGTGAGCCTCTGCTCCCCAATGCTCACCAGCTCGAGCAATGCTTGACATCGCTTGTGACACACGCCGGTGTAGCAACGGGGCCGCTTATTAGGGGGCTCGGCAGTGGCAGTAGAGTCACCAGCTGAGGTGAGAGCAGACCTGTTCCCCTTGACCCCACGGGGAGGCTCAACAAGCTCAATGGAAGCACCAGGACGGAACCCTCCTGCTCACTATGTAGGGTGACCCAGTGAGCTGTAAATGAGACATATCGGCCCTGACCATGCTTGCTGGTCCACCCATCCATGGTGAGATGTACCCTGTCGCCTATGGAATAATCTAGCGACAGGGCAACATTATCAACTGTGCGTCGGTACAGGTTAGGAATTCCCCTTCGGGAAAAATAGTGACGGCTGGGTATTTGCAATTCAGGAATGGCATACTCCAGGAGGTTGCGAATGGCTGACCCCTTCTCTACAATGGAGTAGGGCAGCAGCTGCTGGACCATGGCCTCTGCCAATAGACCGTTTAATTTCCGTATCCTGCGGCTACGGGGAGGCAGTGCTCTTGTGGACCTTATAGCCTCAGTTATCAATGGCTGGGTGCTTTGAGCTGATGATGGAGTGGAGGAAGGTGAAATCTGCCCTCTACGGCCAGAGTGTATTACAGATGGAGAGCAGGCAGGATGGGTGCCAATCTCAGAAACTGAAGCAGGATGGGAAGGTGGATGGGTCTGTGCTATAGTCCTCTGCATGGTGCTGCTTTGTGGTCCTTTAACACTGCCATATTCCTTTTGGTGGTTACTTTTTAGGTGTGTGTGCAGAGCACCTGTCCCCAACCTTTTCAAATTTTTTCCTAGGCTCAGTCTGGCACTGCACAGCTTACACACAACTATTAAGGGATCACTGGTTGACTCAGTAAAGTACTTCCAAACCGGGGCCTTCCTCCGAGAAGTGTTTATGCCTGAGGTTGCAGTTGTACCACTTCCAGTTCGGGACATAGGAGTTTCAGCTAGAGGCTGTGACTGTAACTCCTGCCTTCCTTGAACTGCACTAGCAGAGGAGCTCATGTTGCCACTAGGCCCCCTGGTGTGCCGATGTCCAAGCGGCCTCCTCTGCCAGCTTGCCTCTGATTCATCTGAGCTGGCATCATCATGCTCAGGCTCATAGGTGATATCCATGTCATCGTCAGCATAATCATCACTGTGGCTGCCTCCCTCATAGCCCACCTCCTCAATGTTCTCATCCTGACCCTCCACTGCTTGAATGTCAACTTCTGCACCCCCCCCCCCCCCTCAACAACATTATCATCATCCAAAAGAAAAGTCTGGGCATCATGCGACATATCGATGTCTGACTGCTGCAGAGCCTTATCAACAAGTGCTGCAATTGTGTCATCAAAGGGAAGGACACATGGGTTAAGGGCAGCTTTTGGAGGAGGCATGGAAGTGCTGCTGGTGGTACTGCTGCTACTTTGTAACTCAGCTTGTGAGGACTGACTAATAGGGCTGTCTCCTGACACCCAGTTCACAATGGCTTCAGTGTGGCTCTGCACAATAGCCCGTGGTTTCTGTGACGTGAAATATGATCGTATCAGACTGGACCCCCTTTTGGGATTTGATGCATCACTGCCTGATACTGAGTGTCCACTACCTGTGGCTGAGTGGCTAGTACTTGCTGCTACTTGGTTTCTGGTTCTGCCTGCAGAAGTCTGTCCCCGGACTGCTGTGGACTGACCCCTGCCTGGTGCAGAGTGTCCCCTGCCAGCTGCTGACTTTGCTGGTGGACCCTTGCCTGCACTGTCTCGACCACGGCGAGCTTCACCTCTGCCGGACATTGTTTATTATTTGTCTCAAATTTTTAATCGAAGTATAGTGGAAGGGGAACAATGTCAAAAAAATGTTGCTGAATAAGTGAGATAAAAGAAAGAATGAATAAAGGAAAGGAATGAATACAATAATACAGGGAAATTAAAATAAGGAAAAAAAAGAAAAGGATGAAATGGCTATTTAATTTATGTTTCTTTCCACACAGTTCCTTTCTGTAACTAAATCCACTCTCCTCTACACATCACAGCATGGAACTACACACACAGTCGTCTGTGGGTCCATCCGAAAATGGCGCAGGGAGAAAAATGGCGCACCGTTCTGCCGATAAATGTATCATAAAACGCTATTTACCGTTTTAATGTAAATACAATAAAACGGTAAATTTCGTTTTATGCTACATTGATTGCAGAGCGGTGCGCCATGATAAACATGCAGGGCTGGGGGAGAGAGGCAGCGGGAGACTAGAGGGCATAGGCAGCGGATGTATGCAAAAGCATACGTTACCTTATCCTGGGCCAGCGATCGCTCCTTCCCTCCGCTCCTTCCATTCGTTTGCTGTAGTCCTGCAGCTGGCCAATCAGCATGCGGAGACTGAAGCCACATGGTGATTGGCCGGCTGCAGGACTACAGTAAATGAATGGAAGAAGTGCAGGAGCGGAGGGAAGGAGCGATCGGCGGCCGGGACAAGGTAACGTATGCTTCTGCACACATCCTCCCCGCTGCCTATGCCCTCCAGTGTCCCGCTGACTCTCTCCTCCCCCGATGCCCGCTGCATTCTTGAACACTTATAACGCTATTTAGCGTTATAAGTGTAAGGCACACTGCCTGCGCCATTTTTTAACCCTTATAACGCTAAATAGCGTTATATAATGTAAGTCTATGGGGCGCCCTTTGTATTCCCCTGGCGCTGTGCGCCATTATTAACTGCCACGGTCGTCTGTAGCTGCCTAACACTAAGTCACAGAAATCCTTACACAAAGTAGGACTAGTAGCTACTAGCTAGCTAGGCTAGCAAAAACAGAATAACAATAAGAAAAATAACAGAATGAATAAAGGACAGGAATGAATACAATAATACAGTGGAATTAAAATAAGGAAAACAAATGAAAAAAGGATGATAGGACTACAGATCACAGCATGGAACTATATAGCTATATACACAGTCCTCCTCCTATCTTCTGTAGCTGCCTAACACTAAATCACAGAAATCCTTACACTAAATAATAGTACTAGTAGCTAGGTAGCCAAAACACAGATTAGAAATAAGGAAAATAACAAAAGAATGCAAGGAATGTGGATGTGTATGTCACTGGCTGCAGCCTGTGTAAGCTGTTTCTTCTCAGAGTCCTCACAAAGCCAGCACACAGCACAATAACACCCAGAAACTGAAACCAGAGCTGTTGGAAGAAAGCTTTTATACTGAGGGGTGGGCTACATTTCTATTGGTTGCTCACAGTGTAGCAGCCACCAAAAGTTTTACCTAATTGGCCAAATAGTCTGTTTGTGAAACTACGCGTATGAAAAGCTACGCCTATGGCGTAAGCTTCGAATGCATTGTTAAATACGTGAGAGTGTGAACTTCGATTTACGCGTAGTATACGCCTGGCTGCGTATACATACGCATTAAAAATACGCATGCGAAGCCACGCAAAGTACGCAATCACGTGCGTATATAGCGTATCAATACGTAACGACAAAACTGACTACGCGTATTTTGCTGCGTAGTTTTAGGCATACGAAATGCTACGCCTATGCGTATTGCGTAAAATACGTTGCGTAGATTCGCATATGCGTAGTTTCTGCCCACCCCTGCTAATGAACGATTTAACTATAGAGTAGTGATAGTAGTGAAGGGGTTAATCAATGAACAGCTTTAGGTTTATAACTGTGTACAGCCCTTTGTAGGGCACCAGCACTGGAGCATGTCTCTCAGTGTGCATTCAGCAAGCCATGACGATCTGTCATGGCAGCCCTCCTTATTATACAGGGGGGCTAGCCAGTGTTCCTTTCTGTGATTGGGTGCCAGGGCTTAGGCTGGGAACCGTCTGATTGGCTCAATGAGGTCAGGTGGGGCTGGCCAGGGTTCCCCTCTGTGATTGGTTGCTAGGGCTTCTGCTGGGAGCCCTCTGATTGGCTCCAGGACATCGTCTCCTCAGTTACAGTATTTCGGATCCGGATACCCGCAGATATCCGCGGATATCCGGATTATGCGCCCAACTATCCGCAGATAGCTATCCGGATTTGGACCCAACTATTTGGAATCCAAATCCGGTCGGATAGGCCTAAAAAGTTCGGATAGCCCGGGTTACCCGGACATCCGGAATCCGGATGAGCATCCCTGTTTAGAATCAAAAAATTTTTTCTCTAAAAAAACAACAAAACAATGTTCACATTTCAGCGCTCTTCTCAATTAAGTCACCAATAACCTAGTATTTATATAATTTTTTTTTTTTAAATGATGTAATTTTTGTAATTTTTTTAACAAGGGTTTTATTCTGGTAACTATGAGGCAGGATTGGAAGGATTTAAAAATAATAAAATAAAAAATAAATAACTTTTCTACGTAAAAGTGTATAATGGTACATTTAGCTGTATTTTTCCTTATTGGCCACAAGATGGTTGCACACTAACCATGGTCTATAAATAGAAACACGGAAGTGACATTTTTGACTGAGGGCTTGCATCTGGCTGCTGCAGGTTTATCATCATAGGCACTGTGATCGGGGTTGCGAAGGCACTCAGCCGTACTGTACAGCTTCTAGCACCCCTTCACTCGCCCATCAGCATCCAGGCCAAGACCAAGGGAAGCAGGAAATTTGGGTGCATGAGGCAGGTGGACAAAAAGGCGCCGCCATTCACTCCTATAATAAATATCGTTTAATGGGCGCCCAACAGGAAAAAAGGGCGCCGGAGAAAAATAACGTTTTACAAGCGGCGCCCAAAGACTTTTAATGTTTTATAACTGCTTGTCATGATTACACATTATTTAATGATTTATAATTTTTTAAACACTATTTTTAAACGAAAAACAGTACAATATTTTTTTAAAACGTTATTAATGCTTATCACAGGGGGGTCTTAGGTCTAGGCACCACCAGGGGGGTCTTAGGTTTAGGCACCACCAGGGGGGTCTTAGGTTTAGGCACCACCAGGGGGTCTAAGGTTTAGGCACCACAAGGGGGGTCTTAGGTTTAGGCACCACCAGGGGGGTCTTAGGTTTAGGCACCAGCAGGGGGTTCTTAGGTTTAGGCACCACCAGGGGGGTCTTAGGTTTAGGCACCACCAGGGGGGTCTTAGGTTTAGGCACCAGCAGGGGGTTCTTAGGTTTAGGCACCACCAGGGGGGTCTAGGGGTTAGGGATAGGTACAGGGAGGGTTCTGTGTGAGAGTAGGGTTAAGTATAGTTTTAGTAACATTCTTATTAATCTTTTATAAAACGTTATTATACATTTCACTTTTTAAACAGGGAAGATTAACGTTTTTACAATTCCCGATTTCATACACATTATTTAATGATTTATAACTTTATAAAACATTATTTTTAAACGAAATATAGCACAATTTTTTAAAAAACGTTATTCATGCCTATCGTTTAAAACCCTGCGCCCCCTTTTTTCCCGGCGCCCTTTTTTTAACATACGCAAGACAAAGGGCCCCGACACATACACACACACACACACACACTATACTCACACACACACCACATAACACACACACACACCACATAACACACACACACACACACACACACACACACACACACACACACACACACACACACACACACACTATACACACACACACACCACACACACACACACACCACACCACCCACACACACACCACACACACACAACATAACACACACACACACACTATACACACACACACACACTACACACACTATACACACACACACACACACATACACACACACTATACACACAAACACTACACACACTATACACACACACACACACACACACCACACACACACCACAAGCTCATACACGTACACACTCACACCACACACTCATACACACACACACACACACACGCACACACTATACACACACACACACGCACACACACACACACACACACACCACACCACCCACACACACACCACACACACACACACACCACAGGCTCATACACGTACACACACACACCACACACACACACACACACACACACACACACACACACACACACACACACACACACACACACACACACACACACACACACACACACACACACACACACACGTATATCATCCTCAATCTTGCCCTGGCTATGCGGTACACCTGAACTGGAACCTGTGTTTATTAAGTTATTGCATAACTTTCTTTGATCTCTTTCCCCTCCTAATAGAAATTCTCTTTTAAAATCTTTACTGTATACTTTATTTTTTTTGGGGGAAAAGGAAGGCACTCCGTCTATGATTTGTATAGCGCTGGCCCAATATGTATATGCTCAGTGTAAAAATAGTAAATAATGGATGCTTTCCTCCTCCCTGTTTTTGGAGTAATGTATTCAGGCAGCTATAACTCACCGCTATAACTGGTCCCCTATCTGTTCATGTCAGCCTCACTGTGGCTAAATACATAGCACTGCAGAGGCTCTGCAACTGAATCATCGAGGAAAGAGAGCTGGAACAATATATTCCCCATCATTTCGGAAAGCCTTTTTTTTTACCGTAGCAGCTTGTATTTACTCTATGCGCGAAAGCAATTACATAAAAATAAGCATATCACCCTTCAGATTTTACTGTCTGAGGATTTTTATACGTTTGGGTTTATAGGAACTGCCACTGGTTATTTCTGTGTTTTGATGTATATGAAATGGAAAAAAAAGCAAACAAGGGGGTGGAGGACGCCGTCTCTAAGCAAAAGGTTAAAATAAACGCCTAATTATGGATGTTCATGTTAATGCTGATCTTTGATTTTTTTTTCCTTGATAAAGGTTAGCCTGCCAATGAGTTAACAAGGCAGACAGCTCTGCTGCGTAGCAGTTTGTGCCGAGATTCTAAATGGCCTAATTAAGCGATCAGAGGACTTATAGAACACTGCTCTGGAGGAAACAGTAAAATCTATAAGCCACTGCCTTCCAGTACTTTGCTTGACTTTACAGACCAGTGTCCTGGACAAAGTATGTTTATTTTTAAAGGTGAAAGCCAGGTAAAAATGCTTTAAAGAGTCCAACTCTTTACTCTTTTTATTTTTTTATTTTTTATCAGGCTATGTTTGCAGTGGTGTGTTGTGGTGTGGTGCAACGGCCACTTAGTAACCCGGCTTACCCCATTACAATGCACTACCAATGTGGCATTCACAGTGCGGCGGGAGCTTTGTGGTAAAATGGGATGCGGTATGGTAACGCACTGCATGTAAAATCAGAATCATTTTATTTTGCCAAGCATGACTGGGTCATGCCCGGAATTAGACTTGACACAACAAGGCTTAAAGTAAGTGCTGCAGTGTGAACAAGACTTGACGGTTGAAGCGTAAGATAAAAAGAGAAACCTGGGAGGAGTGAGGGTTCGCTGGAGGGGGGGGGGGAGCGTGTTGAGAGAGTTAAGGAGGTTGACAGCAGAGGGGAAAAAACTGTTCCTGTGCCTTGACATCCTGGAGATGGACCAAAACCTCCAGCCTGAAGGGAGCTGGCTGAAGAAGCGGTGGCCTGGGTGTGAGGGATCGTTAGCGATCTTCGGAGCTGTGGAGCGCAGTCTGGAGTTGTGAGGAGTTCAGCGGTAATTTAGTGAAGTTAATAGGTAATGGCGTGCGTTACCGTTAAACGTGTTAACAGTAAGGTTAAAGCATACTTTTAATTAACTGTATGCTTAACTGTACCCTACTGCCATGCAATTTGACACTATGGTGTATAAATAAAGTAAAAGAGCTATCTTTACTGAATTGTGGTGCTAACCCTTTGATTATTTTGTCATGCTTCACTGTACCTGACGCAATGTGTGGCGCTGCTGTCCCGATCCATTGCGATGTGTTCCTGCTGTCAAAGGGTAGAATCCGGCACCATCTAGTACTTGCTCTTTTTCTTTATTGAAAGAATACTGGCATGAATACAACATTTCGGAGGACTAACCTCCTTTATCAAGTATCACCAGCATCTACAAATACATACTGATCATCTCGCTTTATATAGTACATGGTTTCCAAATTTAGCCAATCAGTTGTGCTGTCGCATTGTAGCGACCAATCCCCTTCCGTCTGCCATGCGGACCTTATGGGGAACTTCTACTTACTATGCACAAACTGTTTGCTCCACTGTTTTAGTTTTCTTTATTTCTTATTGATATATTGCTGCCTGTGATGCCTGTTTGGGATCAAGTCCCTAGTGTTGGGATTAAGTTTCCAGTTATTTATTAGTATATCACCTGATAATTTATGACTATATATATATATGCTCTGCAAGTTGCAGTGTTCTGAGGCTGACAGCGCTGTGCGCGCTGGTAGTGGGCGTCCAACTGGTTGCCCGGTGACGGTGTGGGGGCCAGCCAATCACGGCTGATTTTCTGCATGCATCATATTACGCCTTCCAGAGGCGGATTTTTGTCCGCCTTACGGAGCGCAGTCCCCTGTCAGGTCCGCCTCTGTCTAGGGGCGTGTCCTGACATGATGTCATCTGGGACAAGCGCCCGCACTGGTCGGCGTTTAGGACAGCTGAGCGGACCCCGCCTCCCTGGCTGCGCACAGCACGTTGTCACTGCTGCTCTGTGATTGGAGCAAACAGTTTGTGCATAGTAAGTAGAAGTTCCCCATAAGGTCCGCATGGCAGACGGAAGGGGATTGGTCGCTACAATGCGACAGCACAACTGCTAAATTTGGAAACCATGTACTATATAAAGCCAGATGATCAGTATGTATTTGTAGATGCTGGTGACACTTGATAAAGGAGGTTAGTCCTCCGAAATGTTGTATTCATGCCAGTATTCTTTCAATAAAGAAAAAGAGCAAGTACTAGATGGTGCCGGATTCTATCTTTCTACATTGAGACACAGGACTTTGGGCTTGAGTCCTTGACCCCAGGCACATCAAAACGTCATCCTTACTGGAGTGCATACTACCTCTACTCCTGCTGTCAAAGGGGACGCAACATAGTGGCCATTGGGAACATAGTATCAGAGAATGTATATTCAATTTGTTTAGCTTTGTGCTAGAAGTAACACCAACAAAAACAACAAATAACAACAACGGAAAAAAAAATCCACAATTCGCAATCACACAATCACAAGGCAAGGCCTAGATACAGAAGGAAAAGTTGCACAGAGTATAAACAGAATACTACGTTTTCATGTACGTTGGACTGTGTATCAAACAAGTTTTTTTCATTCCAGTATTGTAAACAAAAAAGTTACAGCGCTCACATAAACAGCAATCC
Organism: Hyperolius riggenbachi; assembly: GCF_040937935.1. Taxonomy (NCBI): domain Eukaryota; kingdom Metazoa; phylum Chordata; class Amphibia; order Anura; family Hyperoliidae; genus Hyperolius; species Hyperolius riggenbachi. The sequence continues at coordinate 71,931,698 of NC_090646.1, read as the reverse complement.
AATAATGATGAACCACCAGATAAAAAGTCCACATTAAAATCAATAATCAACAAATCAAAAAAAAAAATCAGAGACCAGGAGATGCAGCAGCTTAACTATGTAACTTCTAGTGTTGTTTGTCAGTGTCAAATATAATTGACCTGTCAACTCAACTTATCTAGTATAGAAATATTTGTATCTAAATTACGGATCACAGGATCTATGGCTTCAATCCACACACTTCATTTTTTGGCATACTTAGCTGGTTGGTTATGATTGGTATGTCAATTTATTTAATGGTAAGGCCAGATTCACCAGCCTTTTCCAATCTGACAAGGTGGTTTCAACAAGTTACATTTTAAGTCTAAGAAAAACGTTTGGATGGTACGAGGGGCAAAAATCTATTTTTGTTATTTTTAGATGTGCTATGTCCCTATCTGTGAGAATTTTGATAATTTCTGATAGTTTCTTGTTCATGCAGGGAGTTGGGGAAATCTTTCCAAAAGTGAAATAGACAGTGGCAAACTAGACAGTTTTTGTGGGCCAACACACCTGATTGTCTCATTGGAAATGATAAACACTACACTTTAGCAGCCGAGCAAGTGCACAGAGTCACAGGAAGTTCACTTTTCTTGCGCTTCATGGCATTTTATGTAGCTCTGATGCTTCCCCCTTTCAGCTTGGAAGGAGGAAACATCATAGTCAAGAGAAGCGCAACTTCACCACCAGACTGGCATCCAAGTCCTTGTGGTAAGGGAGGACCATAACCGTTCCATTGCATGATTAGACCTTTATATGGGTCTTCCCATCCGGTGAACTTTACCACACTGGGTGTGGTGGTGGACACTTCAGACAAAGATTGGGACCCTGTGTCATCTTGTTCACATTGTGCCGGCCCCCCCCCCCATTTAACGCGTGCTCTCTCTCTCTCTCGCTCTCGCTCTTGCTTTCTCCCTCTCTCTCTTCTGTTTTGGAGATATTTTGACCCTGGTGCTCTGATTTTTATGCTAGACCATTTTTCTTGCTTCCAACACAACACCTGACTTCAAAGACTTTTTATTCTTCAGAATCTGAGGATTCCCATTGGTCTGTTAAAGGACCACTAGGGGGCACTTGAGGGTAATTCAAAGATGCTTTGGGCTTGCTATACTTAATCTTGTATAATCTTGATATAGTAAACTTGGATATAGTAAACTTTTGGGAATAGTAAACTAAATGTCCAGGTCCCGGCCAAGCACCACTGTAAGTATATGAGGAGATTTGCGCTCGCAAAAGTCCACGATTGTGCAAATCGCGGCACTTAGTGCGCGTAAAAGTCTGCAAACGGCACTTCACGTGCTAACTGTTTAGCACACCCGTGCTAAACAGTTAGCACGGCTTTGTGAATCAAGCCCCTGGTGTAGTAAACCCTGATGTAATAGAAATTTGGTTATATTAAACCTGTTTTTGGCCCCTTCAGTATTCTATGTCAGGCTATAGTGGAAAGTGGGTGGGATCATGCATCATACGTTAATCGCAGACCCATCATCTATGGTCGGTGGGCGGGCTGGCAGCCACTTGTAGCCTGCTCGCTATCTGCACACTACTCTGGGCCTGTGAGGATTACCTCAAAAGCACCAGCCGGTGAGACCTATGCTTCGTGTGTAAGCTGCTGCATGATTACTGAGGGAATTGCCTAACATCTGTGACTTGCTTGTGCATGGCTGCAATGCTTACAGTATCATCCAGGCTGCACAGGAATGTAGACAGAGGAGCACACTATCAGTACTGCACCTGCATTAACTGGTGAGACCTATGCTTCCTGTACAAGCTGTTGCGTGACTATTGCATGCAAATCGCCACATATTGAGCACGGTGCATTCTTATCCAGTGCTTTCCATGCTCACTTGCTGAAGCATTGAAAAAAAAATCACTCCCAATTATTGACTGAATTAAGAAACAGTACTACAGTTTACTTATGTGCCTAAGTATGACAATGTATGATAGTGTAAACTTCTGTTATAGTAACCACTTCATCTGGTCCCTTGGAGTTTATTATAAAGGTTTTCTATGGAATTAAAATACTTGGTTCAGTAGCCCCATACATGCCCATTATAAGTTGCTAAGCATGTATTTTCAAGGCCAGATTTATACTTTTTGTGTCCCTAGGCCAGGCCTGGGCAAAGTTTACGTAGCCTGGGCCCCATTGTGCGGGCCGCGGGTTGCATCCCTTAAAGTCCAAACTCCATCCCTCCCTGCAAAGTTCCGAGCAGGCACCAGGAGGTTTTAAACTCACCTTGCTCACCAATGTCCCGCATCGCATCTTCATGGCAACTGGGCGTCACATGACGTGATGTGAGGATGTGCCAGCGTATTACACGCTGGCTCCCTCCTCTGCAGAGAGAGAGGGGGAAGGAGGGGGATCCAGCCACCTATCGGCAGGCCGTAGTCTGCCCAGTGCTGCCCTAGGCCAACTTTCTTGCATGTGCAGCACCCCCCCCCCCCCCATTCTTGTACTGACACCTCTTCCATGTCTAACATTCTTGTACAGCAGCCCACTTTAATTATATATAAAATCCCTTGGGCTGCAGCTCTCTATTTCTATCCCTCTTCCATGTCCAGCCGCCCCTCAACCAGCTGCCACCCAAGGCCTGGGCCTTTGTGGCCTTTCCAGAAATCTGGAGTGCACCTATGAGAATAGCGGTTACAGTCAGAAATTAGGGTGTGAGGGCGCACAAAGAATAGTGGTGGCAGAATTCTGCTATTATCAAAGAATACACTATGTGTGTTGGGAAACGTGTTTTATTGAGTCCCAAAAGTTGGGCTCCTGTGAAGTTTTCTGTCTGCAAAAAAATTCCAACTCCTCTACTCCCGGGCAGTATTTTCAAGTATATCTATTCCCAGGGCCGGTTGTCTCATGAAGCAAGGTGAAACATTTGCATCAGGTGTAGAGATTACAGGGGCATCAAGTTTTGTTTACACTCACAGCATGCAGTCAGAGTAGGAGGAGAAGCGAGAGGAAAGCGAGGTGAAGAGGTCATTTGGGAAAAGCAGCTTGTTGTGCTGTGCAGGGATGCTCAAATCACGAATTCGGATTAAATCCAGGTAATTGCAGCCCGGAAGGAGGAAGTGTATGTAATCACGTGATGCCGGATTGGAACGCAGCGTGGGAGGCGCCAAGGGACGGAGCTAAGAAGACGCCGATGGGTAAGATTAACCCCCCCCTAGCCCACCCGCACAGGTGCTGCAATTAACTGGATGAATTCCGAATAACACCTATTTGGATTTCAGCCGAATTCGTGATTTGAGCATGCCTGGTGCTGTGCAAGGAGTCTGGCATTGAGTGAGGAGGGGGGAGGCTGGAGAGCAGCAGTGTTTCATTTGACTTGCACAGCAGAAGGGAGGAGGTGGCACTGCTGTCCTGACTCAGGAGGAATGGAGTGGCTGAGGGTGAGCAAGTTTGTTTGTCACAGACTCACAGCCAGACTCACAGCCAGCCAGTGTGCTATTGTTTTGAGCTGCAGCATGTCATGTGAGAACATTTAATGAAGCAGAATAAATTGTTGGATACTGTGAGATCATTCCAAATTGGGGGGTGGAGGGGTCGTAGGGGGGTGGTGGTGGTCACATCCTCACAAGTTTGCCTCAGGCAGCAAAAAAGTCCAGAACTGGCCCTGTCTATGCCATTATCTATTGATGTGACAGAATTCACAAAATTGTTTTCATTTGATTTAGAATTTTCGCATAGAGTTTTCTCATTCATATCCCTTGAGCATTCTTGGAAGTCATTTTTCGCAATTTATCTGAAAAACATTTGCGCGCTACATGAACATAACATTTGGTATTGACTTGAAATTCTGTGAGTTCTGAATTCCGACTTTCAGCTAGAAATTACAGCAGTGAGGATTTGGAATCCCATGAAATCCATGCGCTCTTTCCTACAAGCAACAAACAAAAGTTGGTATAAAAATAGTAATTGGGTGGTTTAGAGGAAAGAGACAACTTGACCGTCATTATGGTTCAGGGCAATTGGACTCGCAGCTATCTAAACAGATGTCGGGTGAAATAACATATATTTGAATTACATCGTTTCATTTTGAAAGAATATGAATTATTTCTTTTGTTCCTCTACTTTAACAAGAAATGATAAAATAGCTTGTGTTGCCATTGTCTATGCTATATCAATTTTAATGGAATTGTACTTTCCTTTTTTACATGCTAATGAAGATATACTGTTAAAGGACAACTATCAATAAACCTATATATATCCACAAACCCCATCTATGTCTTGTTAATGATGGCAATGATGTCCTCTATCATATAGCAATCTTGATTTATAGGAAGTGGATGTCTTTTGAAAAAGAACTATACGTTTTTTTCTGTTTCCCTCATTTAAGTTTTTATTATTTTTATTATCATTTCGAACATTACAGCCAAAATCGAGAAACATATTTTGCAACCATAAACTTGCTGCATAGAAAACTAAACATACATCATAAGTAGACGTATGGGCACAAAGCCAGGGAGCAAAAAGTCAAAAGTTTTATAAGAGGATAGAAGAAAGTAGAAACGGAAGACGTGAGCATCGGGGTGACATCCATTCTAACCAGAGAACATGAGTATACCCATGTCATAATTAACATCAGTTTATAAAATACATATGAACACTGAGGCCCATATTTAATTCACTTTGGGCCATATGCAGTTCACTTTTTCTCCTAAGTTTTCTCCTAGGAGACAATTTTTCATCTAATGTTTAAAATAACTTTTTGCCACTTTGCAATTGAAAAAGTACCAAAAAGTAGTGTAAAAAGTACTATCAATATTATATTGAGTGTTTTCTTGCTTGTTGGTGGTTTAAAATGCATTTTATTGATAATTTTAAAAATATCACCTAGGAGAAAACCCAGGAGAAAAAGTTAATTGCATATCACCCTTTTTTCTCCAAAGTTTTCTCCTAGGAGATCATTTTTCATCTTCTATTTAAAATAACTTTTGAGCACTTTCAAATAAAAAAGTAGGCACAAAGGAACTGTCAACATTTTTTTGAGTATTTTCTTGCTTTCTGGTGGCTTAAAAGGCATTTTATTGACAAGTGTAAAAATATCACCTAGGAGAAAACACAGGTGGAACACTTAATTGCATGTGGACCCATGGCCCATATGCAATTCACTTTTTCTCCTGAGTTTTCTCCTAGGTGATATTTTTAAACTTGTCAATAAAATGCCTTTTAAGCCACCAGAAAGCAAGAAAATACTCAAAATAATTTTAATATTACTTTTTCACCTACTTTTTGGTACTTTTTAAATTAAAAAGTACTGGAAAACTATTTTAAATCGAAGATGAAAAATGATCTCCTAGGAGAAAACTCAGGTGAAAAAGTAAATTGCATATGGCCCCATGTATTGAACATTGCTATTCTTAACATCTCACATGGGGCCACATGCAATTCACTTTTTCTCCTGAGTTTTCTCCTAGGTGAATTTTTTTTACCTTGTTATAAAATGCCCTTAAACCTCCAGCAAGCAAGAAAATACGAAAAAGAAAAAGAAAAAAAGAAATAAAAAGTACCTTTTCACTAACTTTTGAGAACTTTTTCAGCCGTGAAATGCTACAAAAAAGGTTATTTTAAAGAGAACAAGAAAGTTATCCCCTAAGCGATAACTCGGGAGAAGAAGTTAATTGCATATAGGCCACTGATTCGTACAAACTTTAAAGATTCTGACCCATATGCAATCAACTTTTTCTCCTAAGTTTTCTCCTAGGTGATATTTTTAAATTTGTCAATAAAATGCATTTTAAACCACCAGAAAGCAAGAAAACACTCAACATAAGTTTGATAGTACTTTTTCATTTACTTTTCGGTACTTTTTAGTTGGAAGGTGCCGGAAAGTTATTTTAAATAGAAAATGAAAAATTATCTCTTAGGGGGAAACTCAGGTGAAAAAGTGAATTGCGTATGGACCTCTGCCTCATACTATCAAGCTATCCAAGAGAAAAGGGTGTTTGCACTCTAGTTTCCTCCCACATCCCAAAAACATACAGATAAGTTAATTGGCTCCCCCCTAAATTGGCCCTAGACTACAACACATACACTACACAATATATACATAGACATATGACTATGGTAGGGATTAGATTTGTGAGCCCCTCTGAGGGGCAGTTAGCAAGACAATATATACTCTGTACAGCGCTGTGGAAGATGTTGGCACTATGTAAATACAAATTATTATTTTAAGAGTCCAGTTTTAAGTCATTGACAGGATGACTAAAAAGTTTGTACAAATGGATTTCATGATGAGTTGTTCAAAATTAACATGCATATGATCTTAAAGGGGAAGCATCCCAAAAACATTAGGCAATATACTGTATTTCAACCCCAGTAAGGGGAAAATACATAGCATTTCAGAGTAGCCTCCTTCATCAAGCACTTCCATTACTCCTTACCAATGATGACACTTTTGGACTTGTTTGCCCCCAATGTGGTTTTAATGTTGAAACATTTTAACACAGATTCAGTAGAGAGCTATCTGTGCAATAATTCTGGACTGCTCAAGATTTTTTGACTATAATTTTAACCTTAGATTACCAAGGGAAGGCCATAAATAAGCACCTCCATATTTGATATTCCTGTTTTGACTATCCTTTCTTTCCCTATGTATGCCCTCTTTTCTCCCTGTGCACTGGAACAGGTAATAATAGGCAGAGACCTCACTCAGTTTTTACACAGAAATTGAAAGAACCCTCCCCAATCAATGCTTAACAAAAATACCCCCCTACATATGCCTAGCAAGAACCCTCCCCTATATATACCTAACAAGAACCTTACCCTATCTATGCCTAACAAGAACCCTCCCCTATATATACCTAACAAGAACCTTACCCTATCTATGCCTAACGAGAACCCTCCACTATCTATGCCTAACAAGAACCCTCCCCTATATATACCTAACAAGAACCTTACCCTATCTATGCCTAACAAGAACCCTCCACTATCTATGCCTAACAAGAACCCTCCCCTATATATACCTAACAAGAACCTTACCCTATCTATGCCTAACAAGAATCCTCCCCTTTATATGACAAAAACGAGCCTGATATGTTGCAGTATGTCAGCATTAAAATGGAAATAGTTCAAATTAACAGTAGATATACTCACAAAGCAGGGTTGCCACCAACACAACCACTGAAATGGCAGGTGGGAAGAATTATAACCTGACCCCACTCAGGCATTTAAAAGTCGCTCTCTGTAGATAGGCAGAAGGTGGACTAATCAGTAGAATAAACGAACAAAACAGAGGCACCAACAACAATAAAATAATTAAAAAACGTCTAAAAGGAGGGATGTAGGTGGACTCACCTCCCTCAGGTAAAGACCAGCCAATGAGCCGTTAATTAACAATAATGTATTTTATTGGGGATTCTCCAGGTATGCAACGCGTTTCACGGGCAAAGCTCCAGCTTCATCAGGCAATCAACTATGGAGAAACACTGGGGGAAACCATCAGTAGGTCAAGCTCTGGAAAGAACGCCTCCCCTTTATATGCCTAACACACATGCTACCTTATTTATGCCTAGCAGGAACCCTCCCCTATATATTCCTTTCTAAGTGGAGGGTTCTTGTTAGGCATATGTAGGATAGGGTTTTTGTTAAGCATAGATAGAGGAGGGTTCTTGTCAGGTATAGATAGTGGAGGGTTCTTGTTAAAGCAGTAGGATCAGCCATACTATGCCAGGGAAAAAAACACATATATAAGTAGATAAATACTTGAGCTACTTACATAACACATGTATTATACTATCCACGTTTTGATTTCAGTGAATGTTATATAGTAAATGATGAGAATTCTGTTCCTGGTGGGGGCCATGTCTTTTGCCCACAGTTAAGGCTAACTCGTGATATCATTACTGCCCTTAACTTTTTTTATTTTCTCCTCCAATCGCTGAGTCACCTCAGCCTTGCCTGTAAACACAGTGAGTAGGGGATTAGGTTTCAGATAAGAAGCTGGCAGGGAAATAAAGGGAAGAGGAGGAATAGATTATAGATAAAAAGAACCCCCAGCAAGCAAATCTTTGGCACGGACTACTAAAGAGCCAGTGCTCCTTAAGTATGTGCTAACTCCAAATCATAACAGCAGAAAAAGTTTTGAAAGTTTTGAATGCAGGAATAGCATCTTTATCACTTAATACACTCAGACCAGTTGCTGTTGAAATTTGATTTTTATGGTGACGATACTGCTTTAAGCATATATAGGGTTCATATAATTCTATAATATTGGAAACACTCTATTGTCTTGGATATCTCAATATTATGGAACAAAATCTTTGAGGTTTGTAAAATCAATGTGAAATGATAACAATGTTTAATAAATGGTGTTCAAATAAAATCTATAAATTGATGTTAATTAGGGCATGGTCATTTCAGCACACGGTGCTCAGCACCAACTACCGAAGCTGGGTGCCGCTATAGCACCAATGCTATAGTGTGCACCCTGCACAAGGGTAATTCGGTGTTCCGACAATTGCCAGACCCCAAATTACTTCTCCTTCTGAGTTGTTACGACTCGGAGGGGAAATAGTAGTTAACACCGCCTGAAATTTGAGCGGCAGCAGGGTGAGCTGTCATCCGGCTAATCCAGCACCCAGCTCACAGGCAACATTTCAATACGTATGCATGGGTATGCTCATTTTCCTTGGTTGCAATGGATGCCACCCCGATGCTCATGTCTTCCGTTTCAGCTTTCTTCTATCCTCTTATAAAACTTTTGACTTTTCGCTCTCTGGCTTTGCGCCCATACGTCTACTTATGATGTATGTTTAGTTTTCTATGCAGCAAGTTTATGGTTGCAAAATATGCTTCTTGATTTTGGCTGTTATGTTTGAAATGATAATAAAAATAATAAAAACTTAAATGAGGAAAGCAGAAAAAAATATATAGTTCTTTTTCAAAAGACATCCACTTCCTATAAATCAAAATTGCTATAAGATAGAGAGAGAAAAAAAAGAAAGAACTGCCAATTGTCATCATTAACAAGACATGAGATGAAGTTTGTGGATATGTCGGTTTATTGATAGTTGTCCTTTAACAGTATATCTTCATTAGCATGTAAAAAGGAAAGTACAATACCATTAAAATTGATAAAGCATAGACAATTGCAACACAAGCTATTTTATCATTTCTTGTTAAAGCGGAGGTACAAATGAGATAATTCAAATTCTTTTTGAAATGAAACAATGTAATTCATATATATGTCATCTGTTTAGATAGCTGAGTCCAATTGCCCTGGACCATAATGACAGTCAAGTGGTCTCTTTTCCTCTAAACCACTCAATTACTATTTTCATGCCAACTTTGGTTTGTGGCTTGTAGGGATGAGCGCATGGATTTCATGGGATTCCAAATCCTCACTGTTGCAATATCGAGCTGAATGTCGGAATTGAGTATACACTGAATTTCCAGTCAATACTAAATGTTATGTTCATGTAGTGTGCAGATGTGTTTTTTTCACATAAATAGTGAAAATGTCTTCTAAGAATGCTCAAGCGATATGAATGAAATAACTCTGTGCCAAAATTCTAAATCAAATTATAACCTAATACTGTATGAACATATTAATATTATTGCAAATGTACACTAACTTATAGTTTATGCAAAAAATATATTTTCAATCAATTACAATTTTGTGAATTTGCAATGCAAATTCTGAATTCCTTTGAAATTCTATGCGTTTCAGAATTTCTTCAAATTTGGAATTAGGCAATTCTAACCATCTTTAGTGGACTGTCCAGCGAGAAATGTCTGAAGACCACCACAAAGACTACCATGAATCTTCTCCAGAAAGATCATTATATGAGCATACTAGACTGCCTTGGACAGGTTCTCTCTTACGGAGAGGTAAGGAGAGAGACAACCAGAAGACCAAATGCAGTGAGACTTCACATGAGAAAAAGTTAACTTAAAAACAAAAAGCAAAAAACAAGCAAACAAACAAAAAAAAAAAACAGTTGAGGATTGGCGTCAAATGAAGGCTGCACAGAACTAATACATTAAAGACCTAACATGCTGGTTGATATTTCTGAGATCCTGGCCTGCCCTAAGACTTTCTTAGATGTGGGTGATTATAAGGACTATTTAAAAAAATATATATATATTTTCTAGTGCACAGTATATACAGTATATGAATGGCCCTGGAATACTGTTTGGGATATAATCTTACATAACAATATAATGTCCAGTTCAATTTTTAAGCTGATATTTTTTCTTAATATTCAACTCTATATCAGTTTACTTTGGACACAGAAAAGCTTCTACACTCTGAGATAAAACAAACTCTCGTCTGCCAGCTTGTAGAGCTGACTTCATCTCAAAAGCTCCCATGACAAACTGAAACCTATTAACCCTTAGGCCCCTTTTACACTTAATCCGTTGCATTTGGCATGCGTTTGCGTTAGTACGCGTTAGTGCATGTTAGTGTGCATTTATTCCTGATATGTAACAAAAACCTATTTGTTACAATCCCCACATGCTGGCATCGGCAAAAAAGAGTGCAGCACTCTTCTTTTAAATAGGTTTATGTTACATTTCAGGGAAAAACGCGCACTAACGCGTACTAACACAAATGCATGCCAAACGCAGCAGATTAAGTGTAAAAGGAGCCTTACAAGTTTATTTTTATTTTTTATTTTGAGAACGTATAATTAAGTGACCAATCTGCTGGAGCACAGGAGAAATTCTGACTTTAGTTCCACTTAAATAGTGTAACTGTAGTGATCTGCTCTGCTGTCTGCACAGACAGACAGCTTTTTTTTACCATTTTGTAGGTCTGAGTGCTGCAGGTCCCTGGAAAGAAGACCTGTCTTCACTCTGCAACTTGCTGCTCTGGTGAGGAATTTGCATCCACTTGGCATGCAAATTGCTTAGCTGCTTCCTTTGATGGCTTGAAGTATAAATATCATTTCCTCCCAAAATTCCCTGCTGGTCATAAAGATTTGATCCTGCTAGACTTACCTTGAGTCAGCCTATGCTAATTGTTTGCTAAGATTATCTTAGAGTAATTCCTTGGGAGTGCACTTGCATTCCTTCTAGCGTAGTCAGGTTGTTAATTATCTGTATTGCCTTGTACTGTCTATCTGTTGTGATTGTCTTGTCGCCAGCGGTGGTCGACAAGAATTCGTTCTGTCTGTTGGGATCGCATTCGCCCTAGCGGTAGAGGCGGTGGTTCCTTCTGTACTCTGTCTGGGAGTGTAGACCAGAGCTGCGGTTGCTACTTGTTTGTTATTTTCCTTGGCGTTCTAATCATTATTGTTTGCTGTGTCTGTTCCTTTGCTCTGTCTTACTCAGTCTGGTGTCGCTATTGGCAATCACCATTCTTGCGATTGCGTTTTCATTTGATTTCCGCTGTTGTGTGTTCACTGTCGCCGGGTGGCGACTAGATTAGTGGACACACATACATTCTGTCTCTGTGCTCACTCTCTCTCTAAGGGCTATCTTGCCCTGCATTGCTTCAACTTGTACAATTCCCATCTGGCATCTGTGGCAGTGGAGAGGGGTTATTCCTCTGCACTCCACAGCTCCATCTGCTGGTGGGAATGTCCCTCTAAAGGTGCATTGCACCAAAGCTGGGTTCTGTTATTTTATACGCTTGTGGAGGATTTCCGCAATGTCAGCGCACATCTTCTGACCACGGAAATAATTCAACAATCGTTACAGTAACTTTAATTTAGGTGCAGTTGACTGACTTGGCTGTGTTCGATAATGCAAGGAGGTTTAGCTCTGTGTCATAGTTGAAAATACAGAGTGTGGTTTGTAAATTGCAAATGTAATAGAATGATGCAATGCTATAAAACAAGCTATACAACTAAAAGCAAAAACATAAGACTCTTTTCTTTGCTACTAATGTTCTATTAATTATCCGTACTAGCCATACAATTCATTATATCATAGTTTTTGTTTTTGCACTGGTGAGAGCATGCTCACTAGTGCAAGATCCTTACGCTTTTTTTTCCAGTAACAAAACTTTCTCCACCATCCTTTCTTCTCCACACATATTAGCCGAGGGGGTAACTTTTCAGAACATTTTTTTACTGAAAAATTAGGCTTACCGGTATACGCAAGTATCTACAGTATTTCATAAGATATGACAGATAAAGAGAGAAAGAGTATGAGTTAAGACAGATAAAGGGAGAGAAATAATAAAATAAACTGATACGATGGGATAAGTAATAAGATACCATGAATAAGGAGGTAAAAATCATACGTTAAGACAGATAACGGAGATAATTCAGGAGCTAAATAGATAAAGAGATATAATTTATGGGAGTTATTGCAGATAATGAGAGATCATTCACAAGATAAACAAATAAGGAAAGATTTATCATGCGTTAGGACCAGTAAGAGGAGATCATTCTTGAGTTAAACAGAAAAGTAGAGATAATTCATTAGTCCCCATATCAATTAGCTTTTCTCCTAAGTTATCTCCCAGGATATTATTTTTCATCTTACCTACAAATTAAATGTTCAGTACTTAAAAACTACTAAAAAGTGAGTAAAAAAAATATATAAAAGTTATTTTGAGTGCTCCCTCTCTTACTTGGGGGTTTAAAAGGTATTTTATTAAAATGATATGTAAACATCTCTTGTGAGAAAACTCAGGAGACAAGTTAATTGAATAGGGGCCATAAGACCAGACTTGGAAAACTAAATGTGAAATTACAAGCACATGCATGATGGCAAGGCAAAATTCCCTATATTGGTGGAGAATGGAGATTAAAGCACTTCTCAGACTTGTTTATGCACTGGGCCTGAACGTACTCATCTGTTGCATTGGAAGCCACCACAGTCTGTGAGTAAGGCAAGGATGTGTAGAAACAAATAATGAAACCATTTTCCCCCATTTTTCACTTCAGTGTCTCTTTAAAGTAAAATCCAGGGTCTGTAATGAGCCTTCAAAATGCAGAAGTTCATTCTCCAGCGTTCCAGAGAAACAATTTCTTTCTGTTTAGTCTCTGTGGACTCTCAGGTGCCTCCGTTAATGAGCTCTTGTAAAGTTTAATACTCTGTGCTCTTATTTTCTTTATAGAACTGCAGAATAAAATGCATTCGTCGTAAAAGGTTATGTACTTTGCCGGAACTGACTTTTAATTTTCTTTTTGAATAGTATTTATTCTGCTTAAAACTATTTGGAGATACACTGCTGGCTGTAGAAAAGTACTTTTCTGGTTTACTAATTCGCACCTGTGAGCAGAACTTGGAAACTGCCAAAGCAGCAACGCTAAACCACTGGTTAAATAAATCTGATTCTGATTCTGATGATACAAACTATGTTTGAATGGGTATTTGTCTTTATCAAAAATGTCCTCCTTTTTATGATAAAAAAATATTCATTAGTAACACAGATACAGATCAGATCAAGAGTACCTGATATCCTCCGACTTCACTTATTTGCAAACTTTTCCAAAGTCCATCTGAACTGAGAGACATATGCCTGCCCCCTCTCCTTCTCTCTCCCTCCCTTTGCAGATTGAGTCCAGAGAAGTAATGGGATGAGACTTACCAACGCCCGATGTGCCAGGGCTGATATCTCACTTGTGCAGTGCGTTCCTGGCCTCGTAGCGACTACAGCAACATTTCTTTGGCAACAGCAACGTCATGTAATACCATTTAGCAGTGTGCCACAGGAAGGCACTGTAGCCAAGAAGATGACACTAGCTGCTGAGAGGACACCAGGGGTGTGGTACAGAAGTGAGATGTTAGCACTGGCATTTCTTGAGCTAGTAAGTTTCCTCTAATATGCTCTGCTCGCACTCTACAGAGGGAGGGGGAGAGAGAGAGAGGTGGGGAGAAGGAGGGCACATATGGCTATCTGTGGTGGGAAAGGGGGGGCATATGATATCTATGTTGGGGGGAAGAAGCAGGGCACATATGGCTATATATGGGGTGTGGGAAAAATGGGGCACAAATGGCCATCTATGGGGAAAGGGGGGCACATATGGTTATATATGTTGGGGGAAGAAGAGGGATACATATAGCTATATACGGGGGTGCAGGGAAAGGGAGGCACAAATGGCCATCTATGGGGAAAGGGGGGCACATATGGCTACCTATGGGGAGTGGAGGGAAAAGAGGGAACATATGGCTATATGGCCGCTATTGACATAAGGCAGAAGCTGCCACCCGCTTCCTGGTTCTGACTACTCTATTAGCTGCCTGCCCACACTTTTTTCTTAAAGAGACTCTATAACAAAATGTTCAGCCTTATTTCTTCTATCCTATAAGTTCCTTTACCTGTTCTAATGTGGTCTGGATTACTGCAGCCTTTTCTAGTTGCACTGTCTCTGTAATATATCTAATCTTCTTTTCTTTGTCAAGCTTTGTCAAGCCAACGAGGAATGCACTGCCTCTGCTGTGATAGAAAGAAGTTATGCATGCCCCCTCCACGCCCCCTGCAGGCTCTGTGTGTGCTTTAGTTATTAGTCACAGACAGCTCTCTGTTCTCAATTTCAGCTTGTCTGAGGAGAAGGGAGCTGCCCATGCTGAGAAACTGTGAGAATCCCTGACTGGAGTTCACTATGTAATAAAAACTTGTAGAATACTGTAACATGATATCAGTGCAGTTTCTAGGCTAAAATGCACCCAGGGCGAGGGTGTAAAAATTGCGCCCCCACCCGAGCAAGGTATGGGTGCCCGCAGTATAGGTTAGCCTGGTCTAGTTGCACTTAGTATAGGTCCCCCCAGTATAGGTAGCCAAGAATAGGTACCCCAGTATAGGTAGCCAGGCATAGGTGAGCCAGTATAGTTGCCCCCGCTATAGGTTAGCCAGGTAGGGGCCTCCAGTGTAGGTAACCAGTATAGTTGCCCCCAGTATAGGTTAGATAGGCAGGCGCCCCCGGTATAAGTTAGATAGGTAGGTGCCCCAGTACAGGTTAGCTAGGTGGGTGCCTCTAATATAGGTAGCCAGAATAGTTGCCCCCAGCATAGGTTAGATAGGTAGGTGCCCCCAGTATAGGTTATTTAGGTAGGTGCCTGCAATATAGGTAGCCAGTATAGTTGCCACCTGTATAGGCTAGCTAGGTAGGTGCCCCCAATACAGGTTAGATAAGTGCCCCCAGTATAGGTTAGATAGGTAGCGGCCCCCCAGTGTAGGTTAGATTAGGTAGCTGCCCCCCAGTGTAGGTTAGATTAGGTAGCTTCCCCCCAGTGTAGGTTAGATTAGGTAGGTGCCCCTCAGTATAGGTTAGATAGGTAGCTGCCCCCCAGTGTAGGTTAGATTAGGTAGGTGCCCCTCAGTATAGGTTAGATAGATAGCTGCCCCCCAGCGTAGGTTAAATAGGTAGCTGCCCCCCAGTGTAGGTTAGATTAGGTAGGTGCCCCACAGTATAGGTTAGATAGGTAGCTGCCCCCCAGCGTAGGTTAGATAAGGTAGGTGCCCCCGAGTGTAGGTTAGATTAGGTAGGTGCCCCCCAGTATAGGTTAAATAGGTAGCTGCCCCCCAGCGTAGGTTAGATTAGGTAGGTGCCCCCCAGTATAGGTTAGATAGGTAGCTGTCCCCTATAATGGAGGGGGGAGCCGGAGCCACGGGAGGGCAGCCCGATCTCTCCCTTCCTCTCCTCTCCCGGGCCGCCCTCCTGCTCCCCCCTCAGATGCAGAGCGAGCAGGCAGGGAGCGCTGTATACAACATACCTCCCTGCGTTCCAAGCGCCGCTCTCTCGCCGCCAGTCTCTATGTCTCTGCCTATACGATGATACACACGCTACTTCCGGCTAAACAGGAAGCAGCGTGTGTATCATCGTATAGGCAGAGAGGAAGAGACCGGCGGCGAGAGAGCGGCGCTTGGAACGCAGTGAGGCATGTTGTATACAGCGCTCCCTGCCTGCTCGCTCTGCATCTGAGGGGGGAGCAGGAGGGCGGCCCGGGAGAGGAGAGGAAGGGAGAGGTCGGGCTGCCCTCCCCGGGTATGTATTTGCCCGGTGTCAGCTCCGCCCACTTTTTCTAACCCTAGCACACCTTTCCTAACCATACACACAATTACTCAATTACTTAATGACCAAGTGTGTGAGCTTTGCGGTCTTTGGCATCAATAATTTGCATTTAAATAAAAAAAATCTGATTGGTTGTGGCTCCACCCCTTTTCTGAATTTGAACCCCAATCACCCAATGGCCAACTGTACCAGGTACAGGTGATTAATATTGCAAGTGGTTTGTGCCATTAACAGTGCAAGAATTGCAGCAATTAAATATTCCCTCTTGAAAATCAACTGGTGGATTTTGATTAGCTTTTGTAGGCCCCACTCTCATTTCTGAATATAAATCCCAGTCACCCAGTGACCAACTTTGCAAAGTTTGAGAACCCTGCCATTAACAGCGTAAGAATGGCTGCAGTTTACATTTTCCCAGTGAAATTTGTATTTGTCTCCGCCCACCGATGTCCCGACATTGCCCGGGTATGTATTTGGCTGGTGTCGGCTCCGCCCACTTTTTCTAACCCTAACACAAAATTACTCAATGACCAAGTTTGTGAGCTTTGCGGTCTTTGGCATCAATAATTTGCATTAAAATAAAACAAATCTGACTGGCTGTTTGTGGCTCCACCCCTTTTTCTGAATTTGAACCCCAGTCACCCAATGACCAACTGTACCAGGTTGAAGGCTTGTGTCATTAACAGTGCAAGAATGGCAGCAATTACATATTCCCCTCAAAAATCAATAGGTACATTTTGATTGGCTTTTGTAGGCTCCACTCACTTTTCTGAATATTAATCCCAGTCACCCAGTGACCAACTGTGCAAAGTTTGACAGCCCTACAATTAACAGTGTAAGAAGTTTACAGTTTATCAGTGAAATTTGTACTTGTCTCTGCCCACTGATGACCCGGAATTGCCCGCTTATGTATTTGGCTGGTGTTGGCTGCGCCCACTTTTCCTAACCCTAACACATAATTACTCAATTACTCAATGACCAAGATTGTGAGCTTTGCGGTCTTTGGCATCAATAACCTGCATTAAAATGAAACAAATCACATTGGCTGTGTGTGGCTCCACCCCCTTTTATTAATGTAAATCCCAGTCACCCAATGACCAACTGTACCAGGTTTGAAGCTTGTGCCATTAACAGTGCAAGAATGGCAGCAATTAAATATTCCCCTTAAAAAAATCAATAGGTGAATTTTGATTGGCTTTTGTAGGCTCCACCCACTTTTCTGAATATTAATCCCAGTCACCCACTATTCAACTGTGCAAAGTTTGAGAACCCTACCATTAACAGTGTAAGAATGGCTGCTGTTTACATTTTCCCAGTGAAATTTGTATTTTGTCTCCGCCCACTGATGACCCGGTTGTTGCCCGGTTATGTATCTGGCTGGTTTTGGCTGTGTCCACTTTTCCTAACCCTAACACAATTAATCAATTACTCAATTACCAAGTTTGTGAGCTTTGCAGTTTTTGGCATCTCTAATTTGCATTGGAATTAAACACATCTGATAGATTGTTTGTGGCTCCACCCCCTTTCTCAATTTGAACCCTATTTACCCAATGATCAACTGTACCAGTTTGAGGCTTGTGCCATTAACAGTGCAAGAATGGCAGCAATGTAAATATTCCCCTTGAAAATCAATAGGTGTATTTTGATTGGATTTTATAGGCTCCACCCACTTTTCTGAATATTAACCCCAGTCACCCAGTGACCAACTGTGCAACGTTTGAGAACCCTACTATTAACAGTGTAAGAATGGCTGCAGTTTACATTTTCCAGTGAAATGTGTATTTGTCTCCGCCCCTTTTTGGTTATGGGAATAAAAAGTATCCTATACTTTATTCCAGGTAATGCACTATGTGTGTGCCAAATTTCATTCAAATTCGTTCAGCCATTTTTACCTGATCGAGTAACAAACATCCAAACATCCGAACTTTCCCATTTATAATATTAGTAGGATATATACACAAACATCACTTCCTGGTTAGTGGCCATGTTTTTTTGTTTA
This sequence comes from Hyperolius riggenbachi, assembly GCF_040937935.1. Taxonomy (NCBI): domain Eukaryota; kingdom Metazoa; phylum Chordata; class Amphibia; order Anura; family Hyperoliidae; genus Hyperolius; species Hyperolius riggenbachi. The sequence continues at coordinate 71,913,766 of NC_090646.1, read as the reverse complement.
AAGGGAACCAGAGAGGATTCAATATACATACCTGGGGCTTCCTCCAGCCCCATACGCACGGATCGCTCCCACGCCGCCATCCTCCGCTGCCTGGATCCGCCGCCACCGGGTCCCGTCATTGCCGCGAGTCGGCAAGTCGGCCGGCGGACGCGGCCAATTCTCCGCATTACAGGGTGCTCTCTCTCCATACAGATACGCATGTGGCTGCTTACTGCGCTGCCGCATGCGTACATGTATGGAGGGAGCCCCTGTGATGCGGACAATTGGCCGCGTCCGCCGGAAGTGACGGGTCCGGTACCGGCGGATCCAGGAAGCTGAGGACGGCAGCGTGGGAGCGATTCAGGCTTATGGGGCTGGAAGAAGCCCCAGGTATGTATAAAATCATTTTCTTTTTTCAACCCCCCGTTCCTCTCTGGTTCCCTTTAAAAACACTTCCTGAAACTGTTGATTAAAAGCCAGGATTGTGGCGGGGACGGAAACGGCAAAGAGGGATCTAGGAGATCACAGTGACTCAATTGGTATGTTTTTTATTGTACAAACCGGACAGTACAGATTCTCTTTAATTCATGGATGGAATCATTTTTTTATATCAATTTTCATCCAATTTAAGAAAATTATTGAATTAGATGGTCGATTGGTTAGCAAAATCACTAGATGTATGGCCACCTTTTAAAGGGGAACTGAAGAGAGAGGTATATGGAGGCTGTCATGTTTATTTCCTTTTAGACAATACCAGTTGCCTGGCAGCCCTGCTGATCCTCTGCCTCTAATACTATTAGCCATAGCCCCTGAACAAGCATGCAGCAGATCAGGTGTTTCAGTGGTTCAGACTTATAAGTCTGATCTGACAAGACTAGCTGCATGCTTGTTTCTGGTTTTAATCAGATACTACTGCAGAGAAATAGACCAGCAGGGCTGCCAGGCAACTGGTATTGTCTAAAAGGAAATAAACATGACAGCCTCCATATACCTCTTACTTCAGTTCCCCTTTAAGAGCAACTGTAGTGAAAATAGCATAATGGATACAATTGCTTATTTTTTTGCAATATGCATTGATGGATTATTTAGCCATTGTAAAATCTTTCCCCTTCCTGATTTACATTCAGAAATTTATCACTGGTAATGACATTTTTAATTGTGCCAGGTGATCTGTGCGGAATGTTTGTTACTGAGAGTTCTATGCACAGAGGGAGATATTGCTTGCTTGACAATTGAAAAAAAAGCCATTATCTCCCACAATGCAATGAGGTTTATAGACGGCAAACTGTCAGGACCATGGTCATGACATCACATTGTAGGAGGTGCTGCACCACAATATCATCAATATACACCCCCCCTAATGATCTATTCGAGAGAGGGGGGTGGGATCAGGTGCTGATTGGGATGAAGTTCAATCCTTGGTTAAAGTTCCTCTTTAAGGGACCTCTGTTCTTAAAATGTAAAATACATATAAACATATACAATTAAGAAGTATGTTTCTACCAAGGTAAAATGAGTCATGAATTACTTTTCTCCTATGTTGCTGTCACTTACAGTAGTTGCTCCATCCAACTGCCCAAAAAGTGTCTTTGTATAAATCTTTTTCAGGGACTGTCTTTATAAAGAATAAAGGCCATGCTGAGAATCCCCTATGGAGAGATGGGCTAGTCCAAAACCTGTCAGTAATGTCAGATTTCTAATACTTACTGTAAATGCCAGGAACATAGGAGAAAAGTCATTTATGGCTCATTTTACTCTGGAAGAAACTTACTTCTTATTTGTATGTGGTTTACATTTTAAGACTTTTGTCACAGTTCCTCTTTAAGGTTTCCTCTAGCCAGGGATGGGGAGTGTACAGTGTTTGAATATTCCTGTTTTTTGACACAGAATAATTTCATAAACCTGTATGAAAAAAAAAACAAGAATTCCTGTCTACAGAAAAAAAGATAAGAGAACATAAATACCACATTCAGCCCCGGTTAATCGGCTTAGTTTCAAATGCCAAGAACAAGTCCAAATGACAAGCATTTTTATGCAGCATATAAGCAGATTGCATAGTGTCTGTGTTTTCACTCATTTCCTTGTGTCACTGGATAGATGGGGCTGGCTATTACTTTATTCCCCACCAGCGATACATCATAAGATGTGGAGACTTCAGTCTGACACGTCAGTCATGATTTACAGGAATGAAAAAAGAAATAAAGCCAAGTCTGAAGACATTGTTATTTCTCAGTATGAGAAAGATGTAAATTAGAAGTGCAGGAATTTAATGCTCAAGTAGACACAGAGCTGAAAGAAACAAATAACAATCAGGATGATAAGAATATAAACAGTATAAAGAAACAAAGTGCTGGGCGGAATCCCTGTTTCTTGAGGCAGATGTGCTAGGAACTAAGGTGCAACTTGCTATTAAAGTGGACCTGGACTTGTCTGCTTTAAGGGTGAGCAGGTCAACATGATCATGGCATGTGGGGCAGTGACAAGAGGTTGTGACGTAGGTGAGTTAACCCCTCTTGCCACAGTCTGCATGAACCAGCAGTCAGGTTGAGGCAAAATTGCATTACACATTCTGTACAGCAGGAGAAATCGGCAGTGCTTTCAGACAAAGGCTGTACCCGAATTAGCTATTTGCAAAGATGTGCAGAGCTCCACAATATGGACAATATTACACAAAAAGCAACCGGGTTACCCGGATATCCAAACTTTTTTACCCTATCCGATTCGAATTCAGATTCCAGATTTTTAAAAAAATCTAGATAGCTATCTGCGGATATTTGGACGCATGACACGGATATCCACGGATATTGCAGATATCCAGATCCGAAACCAAATACAAACACCCTCCTCCCTCTCCTCCCTGTTCATGGATCTTGTCTTCCAGAGATTTGTAGGATGTCAAAAGCAAGCTCACATACATTGGGGTTCTCTTCGGACAACTGTTGAACACAAAAGGCAAGGCCATCCCTGGGTGGGTTTGAACCATCAACCTTTCAGTTAACAGCCGAACGCACTAATCAATTGTGTCACAGAGACTGTGCGCTCTGATGCTGCTAAATGATTTTATGGGGATGTATGTGTGTCTTTTGGAGGGAGGAAATAAGTCTGCTCCAAGAAGTTTAACACCACTTTTTCCAACAAACAGCATTCAATGTGTGGCAGTATAGTGGTGAGCATAGCTGCCTTCCAAGCAGTTGACTTGGGTTCGATTCCTGTCCAGTGTATGTGAGCTTGCTTTTGACATCCTACAAATCCCTGGAAGACAAGATCCATGAACAGGGGGGGAGGAGGAGGAGGGTGGAGGGATTTTTCACTCGGATATCTAAAAGGTCAAATTCCGATATCCGAACCGGATCCAGATTTCTGGGTATCCAGATCCGGATCAATTTGGATTTTAAAAAGTACTATCCGAGCACCCCTGATAAGTAGGGAAGAGCAAAAACAATTTTGTGAAAAGTGAGTCTGTCCTGGCATGTATGGGCTCGCAAGCCATGGCTGAGAGGGTTGACTTGTGTGTTGTCACCTCTCACTGCTGACCTACATGCTGCTCTCCATCTTCCCGACACTTCCACCTTCACAGTCTAACTTCCAACTATGAAGGCAGAAGTGTCAGGAAGATGAAAGACAGCATGCAGTGCAGCGTGCAGCACAGTGGCGACACAGATTAACTCTCTCAACCATGGCCCATGTCCCTATACATGCTGGGACTGTTTTGCTTTTCAAAAAACTGTTCTCAATCATCTCAGTCAGAAATGCCCATTTCAGATTCTGTGGAAATTCTGATTTCCGCCAATGCAATTCTCTGTTTTTCCGATTTTCCTCTTTTTTCCAATTTCCATTTTTCTGATTTCCGATTTTCTGATTTTCTCTATTTCTGATTTCCAATCTCTAAAGAGTATTTTATTTGTGATTTTCTTGCATCAGAGAATGCAAAAAATAACACCCCCTCCCCCCCGAAAAAAAAAAACCAGAAAATCTGAATTGTTATTGGTCTAAAATCACAGTGGTATTTTGTTTTTTTGCAGAAAAAAATGATCGGTCCAATGCATCTGAGTTCTGTGATTGGGTTAAAATTACCAAGTTATGGTACATCCGATTTCTGCGTAATTCCAATTTACGGTTTTCGAATTCCAATGAAAATGCCGATTTCCGATCAGAAATGTGGAAATATAAATCCTGCGGACCCCGAATGGGCATCTCTATCAATCTTAGTCAGACCAGAGGTGCCTTGCTCTTCTACTGACCACATATGCCATTTCTCCGTTGTTATTGCCTGATGAAGCAGGCTCAAACCTGCGAAACGTGTTGCATATTTGGAGTTCATAAATAAAATATATTGACTGTCTTTACTACAGTCGTTGTGTGTCTACTTGCAGGAGGTAAGTCCACCACTACCTCCTCTATTTACCAAGAATTTGGTTTTTTAAGCTCATTTAGCTTCCTTTTATCCTTTTGGCGCCTCTGTTCTCCTGCATAATATTGAGTCCACCCTGGGTGGAGGGTTGAACCCCCTTTTTCTCATCTACAGAGAGCGACTTCTTATTCCTGAGTGGGGTCAGGAAAATCTCCCCACCTGCCTTTACAGTGGTTGCCTAATGGTAACCCTGGTTTGTGAGTATTAATATTTACTCTATCTAGTAACCATTTACCAGTACATATTACACTATTGGGGCTCTTGGTGTTCCTTGTTTTTAGTCAGACCTGGGATCCACTTGTAAGTATAATGTGCAGACAGGGTAATATGCGTAGCTTATGCTCAGTAACATATTTCAAGCTTGACAGGAAGTACATTTCTTCCTCAGGAATACATGGTCCCTTGTTGCTACTGCCTGGGACCCTCCAGCTCATTGGGGCTGTGCTCCTCTTCTGACAATAGAGCGGCCATGCTGCAGCCACGCGAGCACGGCCATGTCTGCACAGTAGCATGGAGCCGCTTGTGTAAGAGCAGCTCTGGCATTCTGAACAAGCACAGCCATACTCCCACATGCAGTGTGGCCACATTCATGCTTGAGGAGGAGCTATCAGATTGCTAACATCCCTTGTTGGTAATCTGTGGAGGGTCCGTAAGAGGCAATGGAGGACCTGAGGATGCTGTGGAAAGCCTTTATAGCATCCAAAGGCTTCCCTCTCCTTAGGTAATGGTGTGATGTTGTACATGAGCTTGGGCTCAGGTTCACTTTAACCACTTGGAGACCGTAGGCTTACACCCCCTAGTGACCAGGCTCTTTTTCCAATTCAGGCCACTGCAGCTTTAAGGGCTCACTGCAGGGCCATACAACTCAGCAAACAAGTGATCTACCCCCCTTTTCTGCCCACCAACAGAGGTTTCTGTTGGTGGGCTCTGATCACTCCTGTGATGTTTGCTTGTTTGGTTTTTGTATTTATTTGTGTATATTTTTTTTAATAAAATTGTGTATTTTTTAATTAATTTCTTTCCCAGACCTTCATCCCCCCACCAGACAGTGATCGGCTATCATAGGAATCAGCCTATAAGAGCTGATCGCCCTCGTGCCATCCAAGGGGACAGCCGAGTGACACGGCTGTCCCCAGTTCAGAGCTGCCATAGATCGCAGTGCTGTACAATGTAAATAGACGACGGTTTAGCCGTCTAACAGTCTGCTGTGGTAGCCGCTGATGACAATCATCGGCATGCTCGATCCCCTGCAAACCACGCCCCCAGGACTTAACACCAATTGGCGTTACGCCGTCCTGGGGGATCCGCCACGTTCACGCCTATGGACGTGACGCAGTCGTTAGGTAGTTAAGAACGCTGGGAAAAAAAGAGTGATTCCATTTCAGCATCTTTCTGATGGAAAGCAGTTTTATCGGTCTATAAATAAAGTAAAGCTTTGACAGGTGACACATTTTTCCTCTATTTTAAGAGTGTTGCCAAGCAAAGTTGTTGCCACTTCATAAATTTGAAATAAAAAAAAAAACTGGCAAAGAGTTTGTCACTCGTTGGCACAAAGAAGAGGCTGCAACTTTTTAAAGTGGTCCTTATATAATTCATCAATCCTCAGAACATCAGATTAGAAATAGCAAATTAAAAACAAATACAACATTTTACAGGTCTCCGAAGCCTAACAGGAGGAGAGCGCAATGCCTGTGCCAATGATTTAAGTGAGGAGAGGTAGACTAATCATCACAGGGGGTGTAAAGTTTAACGCTCCAACATCTTTCGAGACATACGGAAATGCAGAAGAGCTTCCAGACCCTCACTGCACAAAATGGTTATTTCTTTCCATAAGTTTGAAAGAAAGTGTTTCAACGAGAATAAATTATACAAATTTGTTCCATTTACTGCAACTTACTATTGCCAGCACCCCGTGTACAGTAATTCAAAGCAAACACAAAGGTAGGAGTCAGCAAACAGACTTAGCAGAAAAACAAATTAAAATACTTACAGGAATACTTAGCCTAAATTGAAAGAAGTTTATATGAAAAGTCAAAAAAAAAAGGAGAACATGAAGAAACTTAGCACAACCGCTTGTATTGGAAGTGTCGGTTTAGGGACACACTTAGTAGATGCAATATGTTGCGAATAGTTCTAAAAATAATAAATAATGATGTAAACTAAAAACATTTTTATTTCTGTGATGGAAAAATCCATGGCAAATGTGGCTCCAAGTCAGGTCCTCCGACCTCGGCCTAATGTCACCAGACTATTTCTAGACACCTTCAGCCGACGTCCTGACGTCAGGCGCACCCGATCCAGCCCATAGCGCTGCCCGGAACTCATTGGTCCGTGCAGCGCAGGGCTCTGGCGGGGGGGGGGGCCTCTTTCGCCGCTGCGTGCGAGCGATCGCCGCAGAGCGGCGGTGATCAAGCTGCGCGCATGGCTAGCAAAGTGCTGGCTGCGCTCACAGCACTTTGAATGGGGCGAATCGCCCCAGTAGAGCCGGAGAAATCCTCCTGCGCGGCATAGCCCGAGCTCAGGTCGGGCTTACCGCCAGGGAGGTTAAAAGGAACCTAAACTGAGAGGGATATGGATGTTTCCTTTTAAACAATACCAGTTGTTTGTCAGTCCTGCTGATCTCTTTGGCTGCAGTAGTGGCTGAATCACAGACTTGAAGCAAGCATGCAGCTAATCCATGTGCTGCTGTCACACCTCCCAAAAAGCTGCAACATGGTTCAGCCACAGCTAGGCACATGCTTTGTCCTGTCTGCTTACGGAAAAAAAGGATAAGAGGCAAAGTTGTCAAACACATGTATATATGTTTTGCCAAGTAATAATTGAGAGGTAGCTTACCTCAAGAAGAGGGTCTAAGCTTCTGCTCACAAACAGTAATTTATTCGCACGACAAAAGACAATGGCTATCATTCATAAATGTGTTGTCGGTAACTAAAATCTGTGCGGGAAAATACCGCTGTCGGTATTTCAGCCTTCTGGGTGGTCATTCATAAAAATGTTGCCAGTTGCGATAGGAGTGCGGAGATATCCCGCTGTAGGCTAGCGTTAGGCAGTCGGTAGGCATGCGGAAACAGGAGAAGCTGGCCGAGTCCCTCCATGCGGTGTTCTCTCTGCTGCTGCTTGGCAGGTCTGTCCCATTCACTTACATGTACTCCGCATGCCTATCGCTACATCCAGGGGAGCGGTTATCCCCGTCCGCATACCGCCTGCGTTAGTTTTTATGAATTAACATTTTGTTACATTTCCGCATAGAATCACCGCAGAATGCGATGATTTATCGCTCTGCTCGGAAAAGTCAGCTTTGCTTGCGGAAACAGCCTTTATGAATACACATTTTGCTCAGTGCTCGGTAAAGTCGGCTGTTTTTTAGCATTTCTGCATGCGGGAATGCTTTATGAATGATAGCCAATGTGTTTCGTGAGCTATAAGCTTACTTCCTCAGGTCAATAATGTGCCAGAATGGCTGACAAGTGGAGCCCTGAGTGCCTCCATATCTTTTTTTCTTCAAGGGCACTTGACCCACCCTCTTGTCCCATCTGTGCTCCTCCTCAATAATGCTTCTCAGCAGCTGTCCACGGCTACCATGGACACACGTGCAAATACAATTCTTTGTGAAAAGTGCACGTGTAGAATGCTTCTGGCCACAGAAGTCACAGCTTTCTAAGAGAGGGGGCAGTAACACAAAGGAGATGAGACAAAAGAGTTTCCATACAGATTATTATAGGCTGGAATAGGAAGAAACCCCAGGTATGGCTAAATAATGAATTTTTTTTGTTCTTTTTTGGTTTACACACTTTAAAGAATATCTTCAGGAATTGCCCCTTTCTTATGCAGGACACAACCAAATTATTTGCTCGTGCCCTAAATTTTTAACCTCTCGACTACTTTTGGAGATTTTTTTGCCTATCCAAATGCCCGTTATTTTACTGAGCAGTAACCGAGTGAAAAGGTTTGGTTAGACATAGGTTTAGAAGCGTTAGTGTGATGGGTGAATGTGAGGTTAGATTTAGTGGGTAGGGTTAGGCAGAGCTTTAGGGAGGTAAGTGGCAGTAGCGTAACACAACAATTCATGGGGCCCTCCAGAGAAACTTTGATGGGGTCCCCCGATGTTCACAACCCTTCCCTTCCCTTGCCTTCCCTTGGTGCCCTTCTAGGCTTTGGGGCCCATCACACAAAGGTCATAAAATAAGTACGGCCAACAGGTAGAAAAAGAGGGCTGTGCACATCCCTTGATAAAACATCACTTTTATTCAAATTCTAAAAAGGCATACTTTACATATTCCATGCAGCATAGAGAGAGGTACAAGGCTGGTGGGGAGGTCGACAGCTGTTTCGCGCCGTCACATACTGTGGCGCATCATCAGGACACCTCCCCACCAGCCTTGTACCTCTCTCTATGCTGCATGGAATATGTAAAGTATGCCTTTTTAGAATTTGAATAAAAGTGATGTTTTATCAAGGGATGTGCACAGCCCTCTTTTTCTACCTGTTGGATCTACAATCAATTTGCATTGGTTTGATGCACTCCCTCACTGATTATCAGCCTTCCTGTGCATGGTTGCCTTTGTGATATATAGCCTTATTGGATAAAATAAGTACGGCCATCATGATTTTCACACCCATAACAAGTGTAGCCACAAAAACACCTGATCTGTAGAATAGACCTCTGTATTGAGGAAGGAAAGGGTAGTAGTTGGCAAGGCCAGGCCAAGCAGAGGCGAGAGAGGCTCCAGCCTCAGGGCGCAGTGTGGGAAGGGGCACACAACTCACTCAGCTATCATTCCCCTATTGTGTTTGAAGCAGAGAGAAATAAAAAAAAGGGATACATGGCAGTGACTGCAAACCAGATAACCAGAGATTAAGGTGTTGGGGGCCCAGGGGTGCCTCTTAGTCTTATAGCAATCAGTGTGTGACAGCTGGGGTGGGAGGGATGGAGGGGCACACTTTGGTGTCTCAGCCTTGGTGCTGGAGGACCTTGTCCCGGCTTTGTTAGTTGGGGCCCCCCACAGGTCTGGGCCCCCCTGTGAACACAGATGTTTCTCCTCTCTAGTTACGCCCCTGGTAAGTGGGAGGAGATAGTGTAGGGCAAGATTAGTTTGGATTGCCTGCTGTACAGTATAAGTAGCAACATATTATCATGTGATGGATTGCGGAGAAACCGCTGCGCGTTCTGACAGTGAGGCGGCGGTGTCCGCGTACAGAGCGGCGGTTTCCCCGCAGCAACATGCGTCTAGTTTGTCTGGACCTAGTAGTGCACACAGATGGAGAACTACGCGCGCGCAAGACAGGCTCTTTATGCCAATAGGAGAAGGGTCAGCTGATCGAGATGGTCAGCTGATCCCAGCCCAGCAGGTGATTGGTTGATAGGAGCTGGGCGGCGCTGTGGAGCGCTTTGCTATATATATCTCTTGCCGTTCAGTTGCTGGTTGTCTGGCGTTGCGAATAACTATGTGTTAGCACTCAGACCTTAGTCAGATCCTTCAGTGTGGTGGAGCCAGGTGGACCTGGGAGTCCACACTTAGCCAGTTCACTGTGTTATCATCTGTGTTGTTCCTTGGACCAGTTCCAGGGTGTAGAGACCACGGACCTCACACCCCAGACTGGGAATACTGTGTATCATTTGTGTTGTTCCTTAGACCAGTTCCAGGGTGTAGAGACCACGGACCTCACATCCCAGACTAGGAATACTGTATATCATCTGTGTTATTTCTTAGACCAGTTCCTGGGTGTGGGACCACGGATCTCACACTCTAGACTAGGCATTATGGGATATCTGTTTATGAATTTTTAGGTCTCCTGACTCTGTACTTTATCTGTCTGTGTGTTGCCGACCCGGCCTGCCCGACCTTCTGGCTGTCACCCACCCCTTGGGTTCTCAGTCCTCCTGCAGGGGTCCTCTGCTCCTCAGAGGGGGCCTTGCTGCAAAACCAGTCAGGGACTCCCTCTTCAGGAGCCCTTGACTGCAGTAGAGTCCTTCTCTACTTATTGGACCACCTGCTACCCCGGTGGTCCAATTCTTACTGTTACACCAAACACTTACACGCTTCAGGTGTCTAGAGGTTAGTTATACTTGGATTATTGGCGATTCTGCAGATCCTCAATAATCAGGTATATGTTTATTCTTGGGGATACTGCAGATCGCCAAGAATCAGATTCTCTCTGGTTGGTTGCTGACACCTATCGTTACATATTAATATTGTCATTATTATCTTCATCTGGGACCTGAATGAATCAGTGCCTTTGCAATATGTACAAGGTAGGAACAAGCCCATTTATGCTTGATGGTGAAAAAAAATCCCCAAAAAACAGTGTTAAAAAATTGAAACTCTTTCACATAAATAAGTTCTGAAGAATAAATCGACTACCAAAAGCTATGTTTAGCTAAGTAATTGTTTTGTGTAACATAATGACCTTTGCAATGCATGATAAGGCTGCACTTTACATAACGTTTTCCTTATTTAAAAGACTAAACATATCTGAAGCTGTGCCAAGCAAGGTCTGTGCTGACAGAAGCTAGTAAGCTCACGGTTCAGCAGATTGATTCTGCCAACAGACACTATTTCCACAAACTGCGTTACCCGGCCGCTAACAGGTTTTTTGATAAATATACACTTGAACTTACATTTACAGGAAATAAATGGCCAGTGCACCTGTAAAGTATAAGCCTCCTTGATATTAGATTGTTCCAGCCTGAAAAAATATGAAATACATTTTTCGAAATTATTTCTGTGAAGCATGAAGTAAGCAAAAGTAAGATGTCTTAAAGGGAAACTTGAAGTAACTACTTATTTGGCTTATTACTATAACATTTTACTTGTTTGCTATGTGTACTCTTATGTAGTATTTTTTAGACCCTATAAACATACGCCAGACAGTATTGTCAATACTTAAATATAAATAAATAAAAAATAAATAAAAAAATATATAAATAATTAAAAAAATGATGCACTAAACTTTATTTTTTAGCACTTTTTTTTTTTTACCACTTTTAAAGTGACACTTAAGCGGAAAAAAAAACCAAAAACTTCATGATATAATGAATTAGTTGTGTAATACGGATAATTAATAGAATATTAGTAGCAAAGAAAGAAATGCCTGATTCACAAAGCGGTGCTAACAGTTAGCACGCTGGTGAAAAGCCCTTTATCATGCCTAAACTCAGTTTAGGCATGATAAGTTTAGGTGTGATAAGTTTAGGTGTGATAAGTTTAGGCATGATAAGTTTAGGTGTGATAAGTTTAGGCATGATAAGTTTAAGCGCCAACTGGGTTAGCACCGCAGTGCACAGCTGATCAAAAGTTTTACGCTAGCAAAGCCTGGTGCACTTCGTCTAAAGTTTAATGGCCCTGCTTTGCGTGCGGGACTTTGCAAGCGATCTAAACTTATCTAAACTTATCATGCCTAAACTTATCACACCTAAACTTATCATGCCTAAACTTATCACACCTAAACTGGCTTTTCACCAGCGTGGTGCAATGGTTATCATGCCTAAAGTCTCTAACTGGGTTAGCACCGCTTTGTGAATCGAGCCCTTAGGGCCTGATTCACAAAGCGGTGCTAACAGTTAGCACGCTGGTGAAAAGCCCTTTATCATGCCTAAACTCAGTTTAGGCATGATAAGTTTAGGTGTGATAAGTTTAGGTGTGATAAGTTTAGGCATGATAAGTTTAAGTGTGATAACTTTAGGCATGATAAGTTTAAGCGCCAACTGCGTTAGCACCGCAGTGCACAGCTGATCAAAAGTTTTACGCTAGCAAAGTCTGGTGCACTTCGTATAAAGTTTAATGGCGCTGCTTTGCGTGTGGGACTTTGCAAGTGATCTAAACTTATCTAAACTTATCATGCCTAAACTTATCACACCTAAACTTATCATGCCTAAACTTATCACACCTAAACTGGCTTTTCACCAGCGTGGTGCAATGGTTATCATGCCTAAAGTCTCTAACTGGGTTAGCACCGCTTTGTGAATCGAGCCCTAAGTGTCCTATTTTTTATTTTCAGGTATATAGCTTTTTTTTTTTTTTTAGAACATTGCATCATTCTCTAATAATTGCAGCTCCCACAATATACTCAGCATGTTAAGTGATTTCACAAAGCAGGCGATTGACCCTTTTGAACTTTTCTATGCAGAAAAAAACAGAAACAAAGAAGAAACAGTTAGAGCCAGTTGAGATAAGTGCTTCAAAAGACAGTGCTGCCCACAACTATAAATTCGCAGAGCTCACAGAAGCTCCTTTGCATAGATAGATAATAACTGAAGTTTCTTAACAATATGGAAACAATATGAGACTCATACAGTGGGTTTTAAAAGTATTCGGCCCCCTTGAAGTTTTCCACATTTTGTCATATTACTGCCACAAACATGAATCGATTTTATTGGAATTCCACATGAAAGACCAACACAAAGTGGTGTACACATGAGAAGTGGAACAAAAGTCATACATGATTACAAACATTTTTTTTTTTACAAATAAATAACTGCAAAGTCGTGTGTGCATAACTATTAGGCCCCCTTTGATCTGAGTGCAGTCAGTTGCCTGTAGACATTGCCTGATGAGTGCTAATGACTAAATAGAGTGCACCTGTGTGTAATCTAATGTCAGTACAAATACAGCTGCTCTGTGAGGGCCTCAGAGGTTGTCTAAAAGAATACTAGGAGTAACAACCCCGTGAAGTCCAAAGAACACACAAGACAGGTCAGGGATCAAGTTATTGAGAAGTTTAAAGCAGGCTTAGGCTACAAAAAGATTTCCAAAGCCTTGAACATCCCAAGGAGCACTGTTCAAGCGATCATTCAGAAATGGAAGGAGTATGGCACAACTGTAAACCTACCAAGACAAGGCCGTCCACCTAAACTCACAGGCCGAACAAGGAGAGCGCGATCAGAAATGCAGTCAAGAGGCCCATGGTGACTCTGGACGAGCTGCAGAGATCTACGGCTCAGGTGGGAGACTCTGTCCATAGGACAACTATAGGTCATGCACTGTACAAAGTTGGCCTTTATGGAAGAGTGGCAAGAAGAAAGGCATTGTTAACAGAAAGCATAAGAAGTCCCGTTTGCAGTTTGCCACAAGCCATGTGGGGGACACAGCAACCATGTGGAAGAAGGTGCTCTGGTCAGATGAGACCAAAATAGAACTTTTTGGCCAAAATGCAAAACGCTATGTGTGGCGGAAAACTAACACTGCACATCACTCTGAACACACCATCCCCACTGTAAAATATAGTGGTGGCAGCATCATGCTCGGGGGGTGCATCTCTTCAGCAGGGACAGGGAAGCTGGTCAGAGTTGATGGGGCACCATCCCCACTGTCAAATATGGTGGTGGCAGCAGGCCCGCCATCAGGGGGGTACAACTGTGACTTCCGTCATGGACCCGGGGCGGGCCCAGGGCCCGCAGCCTCGGGACCCCCAGGCATTAACCTCCTGACTGCCCTCTTCTCGGCCCCCCTTCCCCAGCAGCCGCCGCTGTTATTACCTTAGCAGCGGCCGCTCTCCCCTCTCCGGCGCGTGTACTTATTCCAGCAGCATCTCCCGGCTGCTGTGTGTGATGCGGCAGGAAGCAGGGCTCGGTTCCTATAGTAATGGCGATACACTACAGGAAGCCACTGCCCTGCTTCCTGCCACATCACACATAGCAGCCGGGAGATGCTGCTGGAATAAGTACACGCGCCGGAGAGGGGAGAGCGGCCGCTGTTAAGGTAACAACAGCGGCGGGGACAAGCGGGGGGCACCACCTACACATACTGGGGCACTATACTGGGGCGCTATACTAGCTATACTGGGGCACTATACTGGCACGCTATACTGGGGCACTGTACTGTCTATACTGGGGCACTGTACTGTCTATACTGGGGCACTGTACTGGCTATACTGGGGCACTATACTGACTATACTGGGGCACTGTACTGGCTATACTGGGGCACTATACTGGCTATACTGGGGCACTGTACTGGCTATACTGGGGCACTGTACTGGCTATACTGGGGCACTGTACTGGCTATACTGGGGCACTGTACTGGCTATACTGGGGCACTGTACTGGCTATACTGGGGCACTATACTGGGGCACTATACTGGCTATACTGGGGCACTATACTGGGGCACTATACTGGCTTAACTGGGGCACTATACTAGCTATACTGGGGCACTATACTGGTGCGCTATACTGGCTATACTGGGGCACTGCACTGGCTATACTGGGGCACTGTACTGGCTATACTGGGGCACTGTACTGGCTATACTGGGGCACTATACTGGCTATACTGGGGCACTATACTGGGGCACTATACTGGCTATACTGGGGCACTATACTGGCTATACTGGGGCACTATACTGGGGCACTATACTGGCTATACTGGGGCACTATACTGGCTATACTGGGGCACTATACTGGGGCACTATACTGGCTATACTAGGGCACTATACTGGTCATACTGGGGCACTATACTAGCTATACTGGGGCACTATACTGGCGCGCTATATTGGCTATACTGGGGCACTATACTGGCTATACTTGGGCACTATACTGGCTATACTGGGGCACTATACTGGCTATACTGGGGCACTGTACTGGCTATACTGGGGCACTATACTGGGGAACTATACTGGCTATACTGGGGCACTGTACTGGCTATACTGGGGCACTATACTGGGGCACTGTACTGGCTATACTGGGGCACTATACTGGCTATACTGGGGCACTGTACTGGCTATACTGGGGTGGCTAGAGGGCGTGCACAGCAGTCTGTAGGGGGGCCCAGGCTTGATTTTAGTTTCAGGCCCCTTTTGCACACCGGTCACTGTATTGCACTGTGTTACGCTTCCTCACTGCAATCCCAGCCGCAGAAGCCATGCAAATCTATGGAGCTAGTCTTAGGTGTTGAATTGTGCAGAAGCATGGATGCGTGAAACAATTATTCACTCTCTGTGTGTGGTTGCAGGCAGCCCCGGATGTGTGATATATTAGCACAACTGTGTCATCTGTACTAAACTGCTGACATATGTATATCGACTGGATTAAATGAAAGTTTCAATATACTGGTGCTGCTGATGGCTTAAGAAGTGTTTGCAGTGTAAGATATGTGCCCTTGGTTTGATGTCTACATAATCACCTTTTTTCTCACAAACTTTTTGCCCTTAGTTTCCATCATGGCACCAATAAGAAGTATGTATAGCAGTGCTGCATGTTGAATTACTGGGTACTGGGTGATGCTAATAGTTAAAATATCTGTAATGTAACGGTTAGGTTAACTGTTAGGCAATCAGCTACTAATAGTTGGTGTTGAGCAGAGCCGTGCACCTTTAACCAATATTTTGCATTGACGTCTATTAGTTGCCTGCTGAAGCAGGCACCCAAATGATCTGCTTTGTCCATGAGGGCCCAACCTGTGTGTGCCATTTTGTTCCTGAAATGAAAGTGATATGCATGCACAATTCCATACTGGCTATGACTAAGTGGGTATATTGGTAGCAGCATTTTACAAAATGGTTTGGGAAGGGGTTGCACTGGTTTCACAATGATTTCTGGGGTGAGATAGTTCTTATGGCAGCAAATCTGACAGTCAAGGATGCCATTAGTAGAGTAAGATGGCCTGTGAGCTCTCTGGTTAGGACATACCGTATTTTTCGGACTATAAGGCGCTCCTGACCATAAGACGCACCTAGGTTTAGAGGACAAAAATCAGGGGAAAAATACATACTAAACCCGGTGCATTCATGGCGAAGAGGTATCTTATGTATTATGCCCCCTTTGTGCTTCATACACACCTTTTACCTCTTGTGTCTCCCTGTGTCCTCCTCTGTCCCCCTTGTGTCCTCCTCCTATGTCCCCCATGTGTCTGCCTCTGTCCTCCTTGTGTCTGCCTCTGTACTCCTTGTGTCTTCCTTTATGCCTCTTTGTGCCCCCCTTGTGTCCTCTATGCTCCTTTGTGTCCCCCTGTTTCCTCCGTTTGTCCCCCTGTGAGAAAAAGAGAGAACACCAAGAGCTCAATATAGTGTATGTACTGGTAATGTATAAATGGAAGAGTAATAATATTAATTTAATACTCACAAACCAGGGTTACCAATTAAGCAACCACTGTCAAGGCAGGTAGGGAGATTGTCCTGACCCCACTCAGGATTAAAAAGTCGCTCTCTGTAGTAGAAGAAGGAAGGGTACAACCCTCCACCAAGGGAGGACTTGATGTAGATAATAGGACAACAGAGGTGCCAACAGGATAAAAAAAACACTAAAAGAACTTAAAAACCCATCTTGGTAATAGAGGAGGTAGTGGTGGACTTACCTCCTCCAAGCAGAACATACGACTGGATTTTCAATCAAAACAATTTTATTGGATACTCCAAATGAAGTGCATCGTATTTCGCGGGGTACAGACCCACTTCATCAAGCAATAACAGATAGGAGTAAACCGCATCTACCAGTATCATCAACACTGAGCGCCTCTGTTTGTCCCCCTGTGTCCTTCTCTGCATGGGCACAGTACAGGAAGTCCCTGACATTGCGGCGGGTTGGAGGTTCGTATTGGCAGGTGCTCACAAGTCAGGAACTCCCTGCATTTGGACTATAAGATGCAGTGACTTTTTTACCCCACTTTTGGGGGGAGAAAAAGGTGAGTCTTTTAGTCCAAAAAATACAGTATACCGAGTGGCCTTTGCGCAAGGTATGTGACTACTCAAAATAAAGCATTGTTTTGCAAATAAAAACCTCTGCTTTTTAGTAGGGATAGTGGTTCCTAATCATTATGTTTAAATGAGTATGTGTGTGTCAGTATGCAAAGGGTTAGTTGTTGTTTGTTTTCCCTATGACCAGTGATTTTTTTGAGCAATGAGCGATTGTTTCCACAATTCAGATTCTTCAGACTAAATGTAAATAAAGGTAGAAAGAGAAAAATGAAAAAAAAAAGTTGAGGGGTCCCAAACAATGAGTTAGTTCCAAAAAGTATACAATAGCATAGACTACCCATCACCTGTATCATATGTATATAAATATAACAAAAACAATATTAATAAAACAACAATACCATCAATTTAGCAAAAAACAAACTTATTTATTGAAGCTACCACAATCACCCTAAAAGTATAACAAACCATGCTGCAATCCTGTAAGCTCGCAAGGGCAGGGCTCTCACCCTTTTGTGTCATGGAATGTTATTAATGTAATGATGTATATCATTGTCTGTATCATTATGTATCCCTTGTTTGTTTTCTTACATTGTACAGTGCCCCGGAATATGTTGGCACTTTATAAATAAATAAATTATTATTATTAATAATAATAATAATAATAATAATAATAATAATAATAATAATGCCATCTCAACTGTAGGTTCAATTACCTATAGATGTACTAGGCTAGTTGGCTGGCATGCTTTAATCCTTACTTGCCAGCAAGCTGCTCCTATGTAACTATGTAACTATGTATGGACAGATCACAGACAAATCATACCAGCCCCCAACCTTTGTCTGAGGCAGAAGGGAGAGAAAAGCTGTGTGTAGTTCCTCATCTTAGTAGCTAAGCATTGCTGGAGACTAGTGTTTGTATTTTACAGACAGGAAGTTTTGAATCAGGATAACACCATTTACTGGCTAACTTAAAAGAAAATCAGTAAGCTTTCAGCTAGTAAGCCTTCTTCAGAAGTAGGCAGAGAGATTTTTTTTATTTTTTTCCAAGTATATGTGTCATCCAGATACATTAAAGAGAACCCGAGGTGTGTTTAAAGAATGTTATCTGCATACAGAGGCTGGATCTGCCTATACAGCCCAGTCTCTGTTGCTATCCCAAACCCCCCTAAGGTCCCCCTGCACTCTGCAATCCCTCATAAATCACAGCCGTGCTGTGAGGCTGTGTTTACATCTGTAGTGTCAGTCTCAGCTGCTCCCCCGCCTCCTGCATAGCTCCGGTCCCTGCCCCCGTCCCTTCCCTCCAATCAGCAGGGAGGGAAGGGATGCAGGCGGGGACTGGAGTTCTGCAGGAGGCGGGGAGAGCAGCAGACTGACACTATAGAGATAAACACAGCCAGCTCTGACAAGCTGTTTGTCAGCAGCACGGCTGTGATTTATGAGGGATTGCAGAGTGCAGGGGGACCTTAGGGGAGTTTGGGATAGCAACAGAGGCTGGGCTGTATAGGCAGATCCAGCCTCTGTATGCAGATAATATTCTTCAAACCCACCTCGGGTTCTCTTTAAAGTTGACCTGAACTCTTGCACAGGGCAGAAGAAAAGCATAGAGAAATGCACCGTTTGTATTTAGAGAGTTTAGCCGGTCTAATCCACCCTCATCTGTGTCTAAGTAATCACAAGTTGTAATTTGATTTTACACCTTTGTCGGCTGACTGCCATGGCAGATAAGTTTATTTGAAATTACAGGAATTTAACAATATGAGACACTGCAGATTTATTGAAGGATTTGTATCAGCTGTAACAAAGAAATGTTTTTCTTTAAAGGTTATTATGCTGTTGCATAACTTATAGAACAGAGAGGAAGTTTTGAGTTCAGGCATGCGTTAATTACAAGGGATCTTGAAAGGATTGTGAGGTATTTATGGCAAATAGATAGGACCCTTGGTACTCTCAGGCTGAAATTAAGACCCTATCCCATTCAGTGTATGCTTATGGAGCCTGGAAACAGTTAACTAGTTAACTGTATGTTACTGAGCAGGGGGGGGGGGGCACTTGGGGGGGTGATTCCGGGGGGGGGGCAGTATCCCACCATGCCCCAGTGTAATGCCGCCACTGGGGACTGTGGGTGATTGAGAAATCGGATTGGAAAGGGTTGATCTCTGAAGGAAAGGTATTCCTCTAGCTCAGTCAGGAAATGAACCAGCAACGAGAAGTAGAGGAACCATATGACTTCTAATTTGAAAAACTATAAAAGGTGTTTACCAGCTTTTTTTCTTAAAAAATAGTTACATTGGTATGAGGGCCCGGGGCTCAGTGCATATGAATTTTAAGTATGCCCGGATCTGCGCTGTAATATTTACCCAGACTTCTTTACTTTTTTTGATAGGAATTCAGAGAAGTGCTTTTGCAGACAAATGTAACTACAGCCTCAACAGAACATTCTGAAATGATTCTGGCATTTTATTCCGAAGATGAGTCATTTCCTGTATTTTCATTTTTTCTTTCTTTCAGCATAAATAGTCTGCATTGCAATCTTTAGCGAAAGATAACTGTTTAATGCATTACTTACCATAGCGTTTTAAGGCTTCTCGTAAATGCTCGCCGCCGGTCTCTTCGCCCGAATGCAGCGAGCAGAAGCCGATCAATTATTTACTCACACATCACGGTAGCGGATGGTCCACATATTTTGTAGCATTGTTTTCTCCACAGTTAAAATATTATTTCATCATGGCGCTGGAACTGTTCTCTCCGAACACAGATAATAAAACACATTTTATTATATTCGCTCCTTGTTGAGATTATCTTCCACAATTCTTTATGCATATTTCCTCTATTATGGTTACTTCATATATCATCACTACGCCATGCTGCTGAGAACAGCCTTTATCCAGCTGGTATACTGTATCTGTATTATGCAACTAATCTATCTATCTATCTATCTATCTATCTATCTATCTATCTATCTATCTATCTATCTATCTATCTATCTATCTATCTATATATGTATATATATGTGGACAAATTTGTCGGTACCCTGGGGAGAAGAAAAAAAAGAAGAACCAACAACAGTTTCTGAACGAATGTAGAAATGACAAAAATAACTGATACCCTCATTGTTTGTTCTGTATTTAAAGTGTACCAGTAATGAGATAATATAAAAGTTTTAGACATACTTGGGGCTTCCTCCAGTCCTATCTGCACAGATCGCTGCCATGCCGCCGTCCTTAGTCTTCTCCAGCTTCCGGTACCGGGTCCTGTAACTTCAGCCAGTCTGCGCAAGAGAAGTGCACCAGAGAGATAAATAGAGAGCGCAATTCTCCTGCGCAGAGTCGCTGTGACTGGCTGAAGTGACGGGACCTGGTACTGGAGCTGGAGAAGACTGAGGATGTTGGCGTGGGAGTGATCCATGCGGATGGGACTGGAGGAAGCCCCGGGTATGTATAAAACTTTTATATTATCTCGTCTCTGGTTTCCTTTAAACAGGGACGCCTCTAGCCATTTTGTCACTGCAGGCGAGAAAACCTGTGGCGCCCACCCCCCAATGGCATCCCATCCCCCCCCCCCCCCCCCCCCTGGAAAATAATTGTAATGCAGCAGCGTTTCACCAGTAAATAACGTAATGCGGCAATGTTTAACCAGAAAATAATTGTAATGTGGCAGTGTTTTACCAAAAAATAAACTGAAAATACATGTAAAGAAGAAAATACATGTAAGGAAGAAGACACACAGTGGGAGATAGAGAGGCACAGGGGGACAGAAGGAAGCACGAGGGTCAGAAGAAGTCACAAAGGAGGACAGAAGGAGTCACACAGGGGGACAGAATGAGGCACAATGGGGGACAAAAGGAGGCACAATGGGGAGCAGAATGAGACTCGAAGGAGGACAGAAGGAGGCACAGGAGGACAGGTAGAGTTACACAGAGGGGCAGTGGGAGGTACAGGGGAAAAGAAGAAGGCAGGAGGGCCAGAAGCAGGCACAAAGTGGGTCAGAAGGCGGCACAATAGGGACAGATTAAGGCACAAAGGGGGAAAAAGGAGGCACAGGAGGAAAGAAGGAGGCACAGAGGAGCTGAAGGAGGCACATTGGGGGCAGAAGGAGGAACAAAGGGGACAGAAAGAGGCACAATGGGAGACCGAAAAAAGCACAAAGGAAGCACAAGGAGACAATGGGAGGCACAAAGGGGGACAGAAGTATTCACAAAGGGGGCAGAAGGAGGCACAAAAGGGGGACAGAAGATGGCAGAGGGGGGGTGTAAGGAGGCACAGGCAGAAATAAGGAGGCAGAGGGGGGGGGGGCAGAAAGAGCCACAGGGAGACAGAAGAAGGCACAAAGGGGCACAGAAGGAGGCACAGGGGGGCAGAGGAAGGTGCAGGGGACAAAGGTGGCACATGCAGACAGAAGGAGGCACAAATGGAGGCAGAAGAAGGCACAGGAGGACAGAAGGAGGCAGAGTGGGAATGAAGGAGGAATGGGGGGCAGAGGTAGCATAAGGGGCCAAATAAGGGCAAAGGGGGCATAAGGAGGCACAGGGGCACAGAAGGAGGAGGAGTGGCAAAGGGGGACTGAAGGAGGCACATGGAGACAGAAGGAGGCACAAATGGAGACAGAAGGACAAACAGGGGGTCAGACATGGCACAAGGGACCTAAGAAGGCACAAGATGACAGAAGGAGGCACAAAAGAGACAGAAGGAGGCACAAAGGGATAAAGAAGGATGCACAAGGCACAGAGGTGGCAGCTGCCTGCAACTTACGCTAAGTAGATGCAGCAGAAGCAAGAAATAGAACACCCGTGGGGTGGGGCTTAGTCACAGGGCAGGGCTTAATGTGGGGGTGGGGCTTACTCCAGCAACATGGCGCCCCCCAGGATCAATGGCTCTCCAGACAATGGCCTGTACTGCCTAAGCCTAGAGGCGCCCCTGCCTTTAAAGGCAGTGGCACAGCTAAGGAGCTTTGGGCACCAGTGCAAATTGTACATTGCCCCCCCCCCAAGCATCATATACCTAACAATTCATATTGGGCACAAGAACCTACCAAACCCAGCCACAGTATTTGAGCTGCAAGCAAGGGATGGGGACAGTTTGCTAATGATTTCCCCCGATTCAAAGCATCTATAGAAGTGATCATTACCAGCATAGGACCAATAAAGAGCTAATACTGCCATTGAGGGAGGGGCCCCTCTGGCCAAGGTGCAGTTGCAACCTCTGCATCCGCTATTGCTATGCCACTCTTTAAAGGCTACCTGAATAAAAACAAGTTAGATACTTAACTTAGTAAGGCACCCTGGTAAAAAGGGTGCTGCCATAGGAGGCAATGTTAATAACCGTGATTAGTGGTAATCACTATAATTTGGGCACTGGAGGCAAACTGTGGCGAAAAAATAGCATGTGTGAAAGCAACTTTGGCATGCAAATTACTGCTAATAGCCACGTATTCCACTGGGGGCCTTAGACCCTGTTCTTTCACACATATCTGCGTCTTGCGAGTGCATAATGGACTGTATAAGGGCAGCAAACACAGAGAGGGTCCAAGGACCCCTTTGGAAACTCACTCCTTTTGGATAGTTTTAAAGAGAAAGTTTAGTGAAAATAACAGAAATTATATATATATACAGTGGGTTGCAAAAGTATTCGGCGCCCTTGAAGTTTTCCACATTTTGTCACATTACTGCCACAAACATGCATCAATTTTATTGGAATTCCACGTGAAAGACCAATACAAAGTGGTGTACATGTGAGAAGTGGATAAAAAATCATACATCATTCCAAACATTATTAAACAAATACATAACTGCAAAGTGGGATGTTCATAATTATTCGGCCCCCTGAGTCAATACTTTGTAGAACCACCTTTTGCTGCAATTACAGCTGCCAGTCTTTTAGGGTATGTCTCTACCAGCTTTGCACATCTAGAGACTAAAATCCTTGCCCATTCTTCTTTGCAAAACAGTTCCAGCTCAGTCAGATTAGATGGACAGAATCAGAATCAGAATCAGAATTTCTTTATTTCGCCAAGCACGGGTGGGCCGTGCCCGGAATTGGATTTGGCACATTGATAGGCAAAGAAAGAGTCAAAACAACAGACAGGAGTAGTACAACAAAGCAAGAGTAGTACAACAGAACATAATTAATACAACAGGACAGCGTTTGTGAACAGCAGTTTTTAGATCTTGCCACAGATTCTCGATTGGATTTAGATTGGATTTGTTTTAAACCATTCCATTGTTGCCCTGGCTATATGTTTAGGGTCATTGTCCTGCTGGAAGGTGAACCTCGCCCCAGTCTCAAGTCTTTTGCAGTCTCCAAGAGATTTTCTTCCAAGATTGCCCTGTACTTGGCTCCATCCATCTTCCCATCAACTCTGACCAGCTTCCCTGTCCCTGTTGAAGAGATGCACCCCCCGAGCATGATGCTGCCACCACTATATTTGACAGTGGGAATGGTGTGTTCAGAGTGATGTGCAGTGTTAGTTTTCTGCCACACATAGCGTTTTGCATTTTGGCCAAAAAGTTCTATTTTGGTCTCATCTGACCAGAGCACCTTCTTCCACATGGTTGCTGTGTCCCCCACATGGCTTGTGGCAAACTGCAAACGGGACTTCTTATGCTTTCTGTTAACAATGCCTTTCTTCTTGTCACTCTTCCATAAAGGCCAACTTTGTACAGTGCATGACTTATAGTTGTCCTATGGACAGAGTCTCCCACCTGAGCCGTAGATCTCTGCAGCTCGTCCAGAGTCACCATGGGCCTCTTGACTGCATTTCTGATCAGCACTCTCCTTGTTCGGCCTGTGAGTTTAAGTGGACGGCCTTGTCTTGGTAGGTTTACAGTTCTGCCATACTCCTTCCATTTCTGAATGATCGCTTGAACAGTGCTCCTTGGGATGTTCAAGGCTTTGGAAATCTTTTTGTAGCCTAAGCCTGCTTTAAATTTCTCAATAACTTGATCCCTGACCTGTCTTGTGTGTTCTTTGGACTTCACGGTGTTGTCGCTCCCAATATTCTCTTAGACAACCTCTGAGGCCCTCACAGAGCAGCTGTATTTGTACTGACATTAGATTACACACAGGCACACTCTATTTAGTCATTAGCACTCATCAGGCAATGTCTATAGGCAACTGACTGCACTCATATCAACGGGGGCCGAATAATTATGCACACACCATTTTGCAGTTATTTATTTGTAAAAAATGTTTGGAATCATGTATGATTTTCGTTCCACTTCTCATGTGTACACCACTTTGTGTTAGTCTTTCATGTGGAATTCCAATAAAATTGATTCATGTTTGTGGCAGTAATGTGACAAAATGTGGACAACTTCAAGGGGGCCCAATACTTTTGCAACGCACTGTGTATGTATGTATATATATATATATATATATATATATATATATATATATATATATATATATATATATATATATATATATATATATATATATATATATTTATTTATTTATTTATTTAATTTTTACAATATGCATTTACAAATTATTTAGTCAGTGTTTGCCCATTGTAAAATATTTCCTCTCTCTTTTGTAAATTGTAAAATTTATCACAGATGGTGACATTTTTAGTACTGTCAGGTGCAGCTCGGTGGAATGTTTGCTTCTGAGAGCTCCAAAGCCAGTAAAAATAACATCTGGTCTCCCAGAATGCACTGGGAGAAGAATTCTGCATAGCCAAACAGACTAAGCTAAACATCCCTGGGAGGGCAGGTCTACATACCAATATACAGCAACACATAACTATAGGAAATGTTTCTGAAGGGTATCCTGGTACAACAATAGTATTAAGCGCTCCGATCTACTGTTCAATTGTGTGTACCCTCGAATAGGGGAGCCTCATATGGTTAAACAATACTCCAAACAACCACAAACTACCATCAAGTCTTCATATCACACTATACTTTATTGAAATAGCAATACAAAACCCCCCAATATCCCCCATAAAACCGTGAGCCTACAGTGATTCCCAGCCTAAACATACACAGCCGGCTGTGTCAAACATGCTACTCAATCATCCTGTGTCCACACACACCAATGTCTTTATACTCCCGGGAGTGTCTCTCCTGTTAGCTCAGACTAATGGTATAAGGTGTGTCCATACAGGAATTCTTTGGTCCAGATTGCTTAGCTGCCAGTATAAGTTCTTATCCTGATAACCACAGCTCCAAGGAAATGCTCCACTTCTACTGTATAGTTAGTCAGGAAGTTCTTAAGGTATTGCAAGGTATTAGGCTGCGGGCGGGGGGAGCGGGTAACTAGCATGCGGTATAACTAGCGGTGCCCGGAGGGCTCTCACCACCTCCTAAGGACAGTCTTCCGCTGTTAGGTCCTCGTGATGACCAGGTATTTCTGCCGCCCGCTGTCTCCTCTCATACCCCCTCAAGCTGTGTTGCCGCTGGCGCTCCACGCCATCCAGTTCCAATCACGGAGAAGCCTGTGACGTCACCTGCGGCTCACTTCCGTTACCAGTATCGCCCGCCTCTCGGGCTTCGTCAGACGGTCATGTGGGCAGTCCACTCTTAGTTACATTTAAAAGCCCTCCTCCTCCAGCCATTTGCGTATCTCCGCCCACTCTCAAAGCCGATTGGCTGCACTGCACTGAGTCCAAAGTGACATCTGGAAACACTCTCACACTTCATGTTTGTTACGATCCTTAAGAGTAATATCACAGGGTTGTTTATTATCTCCTATCCAGTTACCACACCACAGCATTCTCGTGGCAGACTTAGATGCGTGTTTGCCATAAACATAGCTGTCACATTCCTATCTCAAGTAAGCCATGCTTAGGTATGTGCTGAATATATATACACAATGCAGATGGAACAACCTCATTTGTACAGGAGCAGCCATTCTCAGCCCACACATTCTCATCAGTCACAACTCACCCAGACCCCCTTTATACAGGTAAAAAGGGCGACAATGGTAGATCCGAATTTAAACCCTTAGGAATAACCGTGGACAATCTAAAGATCCAACTTGACTCAATTTGGCAAAGTATCCTATCCAAGTCTCCACCCCTAGATGGTAGCTGCATCTTAATGATGCCCTTAAACCTTAAAGAGTCGGGATTCTTGTCATGAAACAGTTTAAAGTGCAATCCCAGAGGACTAGTTTCATCACCCACTTTTATATTGCCTATATGTTGCTGGACTCTTTTCTTTAACTTTTGTGTCGTCTTCCCAACATACTTTAGTCCGCACGGACATTCGATCATATATACGACAAATTCACTGTCACAATTAATGAATGACCTTATGTTATAAGATTTCCTCAGGTCTGAATCCAAGAAAACCCCTGTTCTTTCAACAAGATGACAGACAGAACATTTCCCACACGGGAACATGATCCCACACGGGCGGGTAGATGGCCCCAACCACATGCGTGAGGATTGTACAGTGGAGGACCTAAACTCAGATCTCACCAACTTGTCACGCAGGTTGGGTGCCCTTTTCGCCGCCATGTGTGGGTATTCCCCAACCACCTGAATAATTTTAGGATCAAGCCTTAATAGATGCCAGTGTTTAGCAAGAAGGCGCCTCAATTGGTTCCAATGGGTTCCATATTGTGTAACTAAACGTACCACATCATTTTTAGGTTCAACCATTTTCTTCTCCTGGATTAACAGTGTCTCTCTAGCCGTCCACTCCAGATAGAGATGTAACATCTAATGATGAACAGTCTCAGACAGAGATGACATTGACTGACAGGAAGTCTTTGGTAGCGTTGGAATCGCTCTCAGATTTGAATGAGATTGACTCTGAGGAAATGGAGAATAGACCTCTGGTGTTTACCGACTTGAGACCAAAATCCAAATATTTCCCCCCTTTGTCACTAAATCCGCATTTAAAAACTTTTGCTGAGGCTGTAGAACATGACTTGAAATACCTGAACTGGCGTCCAATTGTTAAGGATAATTTATCCCCCGGGGAACATGAGGCGTTACAAGAATAAAATCTTCTGAGGAGATCATATTGAGATCTAGTGATAAAGGAGGTAATGTGGTACTCTGGGGGAAGGATATGTACCTTGAGGAAGTACTAAAGTCACTCTTTAAATATTAGGAGAGAATGTGTATTGCATCCTCGTACGCGCTCCTGTGGCCGGTAGCATCCTGTGCAGGTGCAGTACGAGGAAATCTCTACTGTGCCTGCACAATACGCTCCCGGCGTGAACAAGGACGTGCGAGGCCAGGGCAGCGCAGGCGCAGTGGATGGCGACTGCCAGAAGAGAAAGTGAGCCACAGTGGGGGAACGGAGGATCGTTTGATAATGGCGTGGACACAGGACAGCTGCAGAGGGCTGGCAGGTAAGTGAAACACTTTATTTTTACATATGTTCAGGTCCGCTTTAGGTTTCACTACATTCATTCTGCTTTGCCGCTTTGTACTTTGGCAAGCACCATGGAATATCTCAATACTATAAATATACAGGCAATAAATAACCTTTCATTTCTGCTAGATCTTTTAAAGAGGAACTCCAGTGAACATTTTACTGCTGGCAGGTGATGTAGCTGCTGCATGGTTTTTGGCCGTTGTAAACAGCTGTAAACAGCTATTTCCCACAAAAGTTTGAACTTTTCTTGTGGGAGGGGTTTCTTGTGGGAAGGTTTTCACCACAATATCAGCCATACAGCCCCCCCTGATGGTCTGTTTGTGAAAAGGAATATATTTCTCATGTAAAAGGGGGTATCAGCTACTGATGGGGATAAAGTTCAATTTTTGGTCGGAGTTTCTCTTTAAAACACGCTACAAGTATTAGCCAAGGGTTTGCTTTTCTAGCCAAAGACTCGAAGGTTTCTCATACAAGATGAGCAAAAACAGAAGTGCCAGCTTTTTTCCCATTAGCATCCACTGCTGCCAACACAAGTTAACAAGAGAAAACTTGTCCAATCTGTTTTTCTTCTAAAAACAAATAAATGATAGAAGAAGGTCCTGTAGCTGTCAGAAAGGCTACGGTAACTTATGAACAATGTGTTGCACATAACTCAGATTTCAGGAGGTGGGAAAGAGCAATTTCTCAAGTGAAAAGTTATGAAAACAAAGCATGGTGGAATTTCACAGGGCTATAAAGTTTGAATATTCGCCCTTCCAGTAACTTGAAAACCACCAGTCCAATCTGCTTTTCCAATTGGTTTTATGGTGTGATAAATCAATTAGACCAGAGATGAACTTGAGTTACTTACCATTTTAAAAGTGTATAAAAAACATTTGTGAGTATTCCATTGTTGATCCCAGAAAAAAATCATAATCCACCTGACCATAGGTACTCACTGAACTCACTGAATTGGGGGGCCCAATGCAAAACTTGCATCAGGGCCTACAGCTCCTTAGCTATGTCACTGCTACCTATGTACAAGAAGTTCACATTTTAAGCTAGTTTATATGTTGGCTTTGCCAAAAGGTATCTTTCTATGGTAGAGTTCTGGTTATCCAGCGCCGACGGTAATCCGCAATTCCGGACAAGTGAGCATTCTGGTTGATTGAGATTCAATGTTAAAAATCGACCTAATACAGTAGTAACTCCTCACTCTGAAATCTGTATTAAATACAGTCATTAAAAGTTTAATAACATTGTGGGAGCCGGGAAGCCCATGCTTTAAACACAGCAGAGCCCACAAACAGCCTAAGAAGTTGTCCTTCACTGCTGTGAGTACTGCCAGCGATCTGTGCTGGTTGGTTGAGACTGCTGGTTAGTTGAGTTTGGATAACTGGAACTCTACATGTATAACTATTTTCTTGTCAGGGTAACCTTTATTATATCACATGTGTAATTTGATGTAAGTCTGTAATTTCTGGCTATTGATTTTGCAATGCTCATGTGATATTTTACCTTTTTTGTGTGTGCAAATATCTCTAAAATACAAAATGTACAGCGAAGAAAAAAAATTGAACTGAAACATCTGTATGAACTCAGCTGAATAAATAGCTCTGCGTTTGCTGTTTGTACGTTTCTGTTTCTATTTATATGAATGCACAGTTGGCCATTGGAACCTAGAAAAATGAATTGCAACTCCTTCTATACACTTTGCCCCCTGGAATGAGACACAAACCCCTTATTGTTCTGGCTCGTGATGAAAACATGGTTTTAAGACAGCTATGTATAACTAAAGTCTTAATGACAGGGTTAGTGTTGTGGTGGAATTTGCCACCCATTCTGCATGCATGCTGGTGTTTTTATGCATTGTTGTAATCTGTGTCCTTCTAAGCTGTGATTTGAACAACCCCCATCGGGCCGGACTCCATCTTTCTGATGGCGCTATTGTGTCGGGAAAACAACAAGAGGCTTTTTATCATGAGCAGGATGAATAGTACTCTGATTACAAATTAACGAGGCCTGACTTTCTAGCCCCACACAAAGTACAAGAACGGGACCTGCGTAATCATTCCCAACGGTAAGGCAATATAAAGTTAGTTGTAGTAAATACTTCACTTCAGTCAGCAGACTGGAACGTACGCTGAAGGAAAAATGAGAGGCCCGGTAAATTAGCTGACGTTTTTAAGGCATGAAAGTTTATTCTAACATTATTTAGCTACCGCATTAAAACACGATAGGTTGTCAACTGTAACCACTGAATATATGAGGGCACAGTAACTTTAAGTGGAAAAAAAACAAAAAACAACTCAGTGGGATTTGTAACCAAATGTCCTGGAGAAGGCTGATTGCTTGTTGCAAAATGCAGCTCATCCATTGTAATACGTGGGTTACAGCTTATAGGTGGCAACACGAAATACACAGAGCGCATTAACCTCCCTGGTGGTAATCCTGAGTGTAGCTTCCTGAGTGTAGCTTGGGCTAGCCGCCGGGAGCTCAATGCGGAGTATAGCGTGCTGTGGGCATTTTTTCTCACCTCCCAGGGGATCCAGATGTCAGTAGCCATTCTCCTTCCTGTCCTCCGAAACTCTGAATTACTCTCCGTATGTGATCTCACTACAGAGTTACTGTGCAACCCGGAGGACGAAGGTAAAATTGCAGCGCTGGAGCCCAGTGAGGTGAGTAAGAGAGAGCAGGGGCTGCTGCAGAGACTGTGATGTTTTTCCTGATTTTAGGGTCTGAAATGTTTTGACCCCCTCCCGACCGCCTAACGCCGATCAGCATCAGGAGGGTGGCAGCCCCAGGACCACCCAACACCGAAAGGCATCAAGTCCTGAGGTGGGGTTTTGCAGGAAATTGTACGCGCCGACGCGTGCGCATCTCTGCTTCAATGACACTCCGCTCCGCCATCACTCTCCAAGGGGCAATCGCCGATAGGAGACTGTTAGACAGCAAAACCGCTGTCTATTTACATTGTACATTGCTGCGATCTACAGCAGTGCTGTACTGGGGACAGCCGTGTCACTCAGCTGTCTCCTAGAGAGGCTCAGGAGTGATCAGCCGATCACTGTCATTGGCTGGCGAGGTTAAAAAAGTATATAAAAAAAGAGATGTATTTTAAAAAAAGGCTAATAAATAAATAAAAAAACAAACAAACATTGCAGGAGTGATCTGTTGGTGGGCAGAAAAGGCGGGGGGGGAGTTGGGGGGGTTGGGTGGAATCACTTGTGTGCTGAGTTGTATGGCCCTGCAGCAAGCCCTTCAAGCTGCAGTGGCCTGCATTGTAAAAAAATAGCTAAACCCAGCAGGGCAACCACTTTGCGGTATTAGTTTTAGACCCTGCATATTTTAGCATGCAAAAGCAAATGCATATTTGCATGAGCGATGTCTCGTGATTAGCCAATTAGGCCAAATTAGCAAATCCAGATTTGTCAGGTTACAACTTGGTTAATGTACACATTTTCTCTTTGTTGTAATCAGTATTGCATTTCTATCCTTTGGAGGCAGGAGGTGGATGGCTTGTTCTAGGAGGTGAGAGCCCTGGAGCAGATTGTTTGCGCCTGTCCTCCCCCCCCCCCCCCCCTGGAGTGTTGCGTGAGAGCTACCCCTGAGCCCTACAAGCTTGGGGGGCCCATGCTTCACTCCTTTCCAATGTGTCACACCCAGGTCATGCACATGCAGCAGAACGCAATGGACATTAAGGTAAGTGCCTGTTTTTAATTTTGGGAGGTGGATGCAGACGGCTCTTCCCAGCACTGGCCACGATTGGGGGGGCCGCCTGCACCCCCCAGCCTCCCCCTTCGGGTTGCAGCTGTGTGGTTTCCGAGCGGTAAGAGAGCCCAGGGCCCCGTGGCCCCCCGGTTGTATGTGGGCATTGGGGAGCCTCCTTGTGGCGCTCCTGGATAGTGCTAATGCAGCATGAACTGATCCCCGCAGGGCAACCGCTTTGCAGTGTTAGTTTTAGACCCTGCATATTTTGGCATGCAAAATCAAATGCATATTTGCTTGAACTATGTCTCGTGAGCAGCCAATAAGGCCAAATTTGCAAAGACAGATTTGTCAGGTTATAACTTGGTTGATGCACACATTTTCTCTTTGTTGTAATCACTTATGCAGACTATGTAGTGCATGTTGCACAAACAGTGCAGCTCGCCTTGCCTGGGTAGCACAGGCATTGCTAGGGCTCCCTAATGATCCTGGTTGCTGCAGCTCAAGTGCTTTGAGTCCAGGTACCAGGAGAAAAGCGCAATATAAATTTTCTGAGTCTTGTTTTTTTTCTCCATGCATGAGTGGCTCCGTTCTACTGCGTAGGTACGAGCCATAGATCACGCTTGAACATTGCAGCTACTCACAATCATGGAGAGGAGTGTAGCCGCATAGATGAAGAAAGTCCCGGCCAGCAGCAGAGAGATTGTGTGTTGTATCCAGAGGCTCCTTCCTGCTGATGAATGGAACAGGTGTACTTTAAGCTAATCATACACTGTGCAATTTCTATGCCCAATTAGACATTAATTTATACGTTTAAGTGGATTTAAACATTTGAGATTGATGTTACAATAAAAATGAAGGGGTTCAAATTGACTTATAGACTGATCCACAATGTTAGCCATAAAATAATTAATCAGTTTCAATTGTGATATCAACCATAGCAATAAAATCATATGGTAACTGACATACATATGAATGGCAAGCTACTAGAGGCTTCCCTGCCCTGAAATTTGGCCTTAGGTTCTGATGGATATTTGACCAGGGAAGGGTCTATAATGTGAGCCCCTCTGTCAGGAATTACTCTATGCCCTGGCACTTTCTGCCTGCTGGTGGCAATGTTGACTCTGACTGTGCTGGACTTCCTCTATCTACCAGCAGGTGGCTCTATCGTGTCTGGAGCAGTCCTTGTGTTTTTGTAGCCAGTGCTGGCTCGCCGGTGGTCTCATCGTGCAGCAGGTGTGGCCTCTCTATTTAAGAGATCTGCAAGAACTCAACAGTGCCAGAACTTTGTGTGCAGCTAACCCTGAGGCATGGGACATCCTAACCTGACAAGCAAAGCCCCCATTAATGCTATCATTACCAACCTTGCTATGCATATTAAGAGGAATAGTAGGAACACGGCAAACAAAGAATTTTTCAAAAAGACCTTGTAGTTTTTGAGAAAATTATTTTTCCTTTGCATTTTTAATATAAATTTTCTCAAAAAGTATTTTTGAAAAATTATTTTTTTTGCCCTGTTCCCACCCTTCTCCTTAATATAGATAGCAAGTTTAGTGACGATAGTATGTACCGTATAGGGGCTTTTCCTTTAGCCTCTAAAGTCGGCACAAACTGACACAAAGATTACACAAAACTATCACGCTCAAAACAGAAGGTATGGGCCAGCACACAGAAGGAATGATCTGCAGATCTACAGTATGTGGGCATACTGTAAAATTGTCAACAACTGTGCTCAAAGCGTGCAGTGCAGGATGCTTAGCGGTGGCTGGAAAGTGTAATGGTTAAGGGCTCTGCCTCTGACACAGGAGACCTGGGTTCAAATCTCGGCTCTGCCTGTTCAGTAAGCCAGCACCTATTCAGTAAGGAGTTCTTTGGCGAGACTCCCTAACACTGCTACTGCCTACTGAGTGCCCTCTAGTGGCTGCCTCATAAGCGCTTTGAGTCCGACAGGAGAAAAGCGCTATACAAAAAAAGGAATTATTAAATCAAACAAGATTCCAGAAAAGCTTGGCACTATTTGGAGTGTTTATTTGCCAAAATTAGTGAAAAACTGACATCCAATATCAAAACATTCAAGTAGTAAAAGGATGGTACTTATCAAATCTGGCACTGAAGGGGTGTCTGGCTGGTCAGTGGGCACCATCAGATGGCCGGCCTGACGACCGTTTCGCTTTAAGCAAGCTTCTTCTGAGCCTCTAATGTGCTCAAATCGGTGCTGTGTGTTACTTCCTTAATAACCGTCTCATATGGGCACTGATTTGTGCACATTAGAGCCTCAGAAGAAGCTTGCTTAAAGCAAAACGGTCGTCAGGCCGTGCACCTGACAGACAGTGTCCACTGCCCAGCCAGACATCCCTTCACTGCCAGATTTGATAAGTACCATCCTTTTACTACTTGAATGTTTTGATATTGTCTGTCAGTTTTTCACTAATTTTGGCAAATAAACACTTCAAATAGTGCCAAGCTTTTCCGAAATCTTGTTTGATTTACACAAAACTATGAATGGATTACACAAAATTGGTTGAATGCCCAAATCATAAATATGTATAAGTGTTATTGTGAAAATTTACACAACATGTCACGTAATCGGAATTATCAGATTACTATTATCACTATAGAAAATAAATAAATAGTTTACAATCAATCCTGCACAGCTAATTGTTTCCTCAATTTAAAGTAAAAGAGAAGCCAGTCAAAGGTTAAACTAGTCAGGCTTGTCTCAAATCTACTTTTAATATCTTCTATCAGAAACTAATTGGCTTGACGAAGAAAAATCTCTCTTTAAGAGTGCATTACCGCTCCAGAGTTGCAGAAAGGAAACTTGGTAAATCATGCTTAAAGCAAAACATTAACTGTACTCTAACTTTTCATTGAGATGTTTTTCCCCATTTCTATTTGTTCCGTTTATTATGTATCTTCCAGCTTCAGCACTTGATCTTTCTCATATAAATGCTGGTGCGATTCCGGCGATGTATGAGCTGCTGAGAATGCCCATTACCGGCCCGTCTCCATCTTGCTTCAATTTCTTTAATACCCATTTGTACATAATTACTGCTTCCAAAAGTGGCATTTTTCTCTCTCTGTATTTTGCATTTTGGTGTAATTTACATGGGAGTAAAATATAAAGAATGTGATTACAAGACGTCCTTTTAAGCAAATTGACTTGTTTCTTCACAAATCCATAGATTCGGTATAATTACTCAGGCATTGCCGGTCTTGTGGAGTTTGTCTAGATTTTGTGATTTGGCCTGAAATGCTCCCTGGCTTATTAATACCAGCTAGCACAATCCTCTTTCCTGCTTTTACAATGCAAACTTAGTCCTTCAGCTGCAAAGCATTATTAGCCAATCAATTTTATTTTAACCGAAAAACCCGCAACTACTTTTAACATCTTATTGATGCGTTCTTTTAGGTTCCCACATATTTATTTCCTTTCTTTTATGCATCCCGGGGTTTTATTCGCCCTTGAGGCTGCAGCTTGAGATTAATTGCAGCTGCTTAGTTTACCATTCGCCAGAATTCCCATGCATTTTACTGTGTCTGTTTTACTTAGCTGAACCCCATCCAATACATGCGGACTAATCAGTGCGACCTTGGTGAAGAACCTTGGATTTATCAGCCTTAGTGAGCCTATCTATAGAGGTGACAACTTGTAGATAACCAAGAAAGTGTTGTTATATCTGTCGAAGAGATGATAAGCCTAAATCAGGCCCGGATTTACATCATATGAGCCTATAGGCATAGATGTCCTGGCACCCTAGACTTTACCCTCCATGAACCTACAAATCCCCTCTGAACCGCACAGCAAGTGTACTGGCTGGCCCAGCTGTCACACCTCCCTTACTTCCCTTGCCTGTCATTGCTACAGGTGTCCCTTTGACATAGGTAGTCAGAAGTACCCTCAATATTAAGTAGCTAGAGGGGCCCCCAAGTATTAGGTAGCTAGAGATGCCCCTGCCTGAAGGGAGATCTGGTCGGGGAATGCAGAGAGATGGATAAGTACCTCTCAGTCATTTACACTCTTATCAGGACCCTGCATAGGGAAGGAGGGAGGGAGGTGCTAAGAAAGGGGATTGAGCCACCTTTGCATTATCAGGCGCCTGTAGGCACGTGCCTACAGTGCGTTTTATGGTAAATCCGGCCCTGGCCGAAATAATCACTTTTTTTCATGTGTTCACTAAGGGCCCGAGTAGGCTTGTGCATTGTGTTGCCAATTTCTAGAGATCATGAACACAGTTCACCAGCACACCATTGATGATTTCAAATACTACGCACTTTTATAGTGCAATTATTCCACAGTAGGTTCCGACAATTGTTTTGCAGGGTCCCCTTTTCTCGAAGCATGTGGTGTATTATACCACATGCCTTGAGAAAGGGGGACTTTGCGAGGCCCCCGAAACAATTGTCGGAACCTACTGTGGAATGATTGCACGATAAAAGTGCTGAGTATTTAAAATCGTCAATGGTGTGCTGGCGAACTGTGTTCATGATTGCTATATGATAGTGACTTTGCCATAGTCACCTAACTAAGCACCCAGAAACTGATGGCGTGCCTGCTTCACTTCATAATTTATAGGGATGCTCATTTGAATTCTGCGGAATTGAAATTTCCATATTTCCAATCGTAAATCAGCAGATCCAAATGGAACTTAGAAATCTGAAAACGGAAATTGGAATTCTGCAGAAATCCAATTTTCCACAACTCGC
The DNA here is from genome assembly GCF_040937935.1 of Hyperolius riggenbachi. Taxonomy (NCBI): domain Eukaryota; kingdom Metazoa; phylum Chordata; class Amphibia; order Anura; family Hyperoliidae; genus Hyperolius; species Hyperolius riggenbachi. The sequence goes on along the minus strand of NC_090646.1, from coordinate 71,878,032 downwards.
TAATTTCAGCCCAATCACAAAACTCGGCATCATTGGACAAATCAAAGAATGCAGAATTTTTCAGCAAAAATCAGATTATCGTGGTAATGTTAGATCAATCCTAAAATTCATTTTTTTTCGATTCCCGATTCCCTGAGTTCCGAATTTTTGGGGGTCATTTCTTGCATTCCCTGATGCAAAACAAATAAAATACTCTTCAGAAATTGGAAAATCAGAAAAACGTGAAAATGAAAATGAGAAAAAATGGAAATCGAAAATTGGCATTGGCGGAAATTTGAATTTCCGTGGAATTGGAAATGGGCATTTCCGTCCATCCCTATCGATTTCTACAATGCGTGTCAATGTGTAGTATGTAAGAGTATAGAAAGCATTTGAAAAAAGCATTGCAGTGAACACCAACACACTTCAAAACGTGCATTTTTAGAATGTGTTTTTGTGCATTTTTTAATAACTCCCAATTATGCTGAGGACCTACCATTCCATGATTGCTACTTTAACCCTTTCGACATGGTGCTCAAGTTATTTCAGATCAGATAACCGTGCTGAGTTAACGCATCTTTCATTGTAAGCCTGTGTGGTCATGGGATATTGTGTTATTTATCCTACTTTACATGATGCATTACATGATGACAGGTTTTCTTTTTTAATCAAAAAATAGTAGATAATGGAGGGCTGGCACTCAATTAAAGTAAAAAAATCTGTATTTTTATTAAGTTTTATTAGTTTTCTTCACACATAATCAGCCTTGATTTGCATAAAATATGTCATTCACACTTCATTGCATACTTTAGAGAGCCATCTGGTAGCCCTAAAAAAGTTATACTAAAAATATAATAAATGTCTTCTATAAAACTCCAAAAAGAGAATAATAACAAAATGTAGCACAAATCCGAAACAGTGGAGTGCATAAGTCAGATAAATACATCATCTTGCAATGACCGTCGCACCATTTTAAATGCGAGCGTGTTGGTTGAATGCATAAATATACCAATGCCATTACCACATAAGCTGTGTGTGATGGCCGCTTACTTGTTCCCAGGTGTGTGAATGGTATTGCCATTGACGGTTCTGGTATTCAATGGATGGCCAGTGGCTCTTCACACTCCCTCTCAGCTTCTGCACTAGGGCTTCCTCTGCCTCGGACCGTTTATGGGTAACATTCAGTTGGGTGTGACATCACTTCCTTACTTACTCCGATCACTTGGGTTTTGCATATGCTGCTATTCAATATACAGTTAAAGTGATAGCGTACTTTGGTACCACTGTGAGTGACTGATAGTACTCTGCCAGTACTCAGACTAACATGTTTCAGCGGACATGCCCCCCTTCTTCAGAGTAAAACTTCTGCCATACTGCATCCCCTGTCTTTTAACCATTCCTTAACTTCTATGATATGCCTACTTGTCTTCTCTTAAGGGGTCAGCCATCTAATACTCCATTCCAATAGTAACCTCTTCATGGCCCATTGGATAGATACCCATGAATACGGGTGTGAGGGCCCCAAAGTAGACCAGGTCCTCTGAAAGAGATGTATAGATGACGTTCTGCTCATCAGGAGATGAGACAAAACAACCCCAGACTTCTTTATGAGAAAGGTTAATGGAAACTCCTCTCTTGGCCTCCAGTGTTGCTCCCCTGTTGTCGTTTCAGAAGCTCTGGCTGCTCCAAATCTCCTGGCGCTGTGCAGACCAGATCAGAGCTACATATTCCTGTAGCCTTTCTGCTTACACAAATACTAATCCTGCAGCCCAGCAACAGGTGGAAAAGCTGCAGTTTGGGGGGGGGGGGGGGAGTTGGGGGGGGGCAAAAAAAAAAAAGACATCGGCAGCTAGGATGTCATTGCCCCCTCAAAGTTGCTGCCAGGGACTAGTGTTGGGCGAACAGTGTTCGCCACTGTTCGGGTTCTGCAGAACATCACCCTGTTCGGGTGATGTTCGAGTTCGGCCGAACACCTCATGGTGTTCGGCCTTTTAAGTTCGGGTTCGCCCCGAACTTCTGTATGCCCCCGAACAGGGCCGAACAGGGCCCCTGTTCGGGCGAACAGGGCCCTGTTCGGCCGAACAGGCCGCAATACGGCCCCCCTATGGGGTCGCAGGCATAAGGGGGGAGCATGCCCCGATCGCGGGGGGGGTCGGAAATTCCCCCCACCCCCTCCGCTAGCGCTCCCCCCTCTGCCCGCTTCCCCATTCAAAAGTTTCAAGAAGTACCTGTATAGCGGATGGCCTGGCAGTGGCACTGTGGAGTGAGGAGGAGGAGGAGTCCGGAGAGTGACGAGTTGAGGGAGGCCGGGCAGCGGGCGTGAGGTCAGAGAAAGGGCGAGTTCCGCCCTTTCTCTGACCTCACGCCCGCTGCCCGGCCTCCCTCAACTCGTCACTCTCCGGACTCCTCCTCCTCCTCACTCCACAGTGCCACTGCCAGGCCATCCGCTATACAGGTACTTCTTGAAACTTTTGAATGGGGAAGCGGGCAGAGGGGGGAGCGCTAGCGGAGGGGGTGGGGGGAATTTCCGACCCCCCCCGCGATCGGGGCATGCTCCCCCCTTATGCCTGCGACCCCATAGGGCCCCCAAAATAGGGATGTTCGGGAAGTTCGGGGTTCGGCCCGAACATGCCGAACATCTCGGCCATGTTCGGCGAACTTTCCCGAACCCGAACATCCAGGTGTTCGCCCATCACTACCAGGGACACAGTCCCACAAGTGCCTCTCTTGAGATAGGGTTTGGTTACAAAACACAATAACAAACAACAACCTATCTCTTACCGTTCCTCTTTCTAGAACAGCAGCTCCTCTCCCTACACTCATTAATGCAGAGTGAAAATGGTATTGTGGCTTTTCTGAGAAGTGGCCTGGATAGTGATCAGGTTTGATTGGCCATCCTGTCCCACCTGAGTTCATGGCGAAGTGTCAAAAAATGACACTTTGGGAAAGTATAGGGAGGGTGCAAATGGCCCGCATCATTCACACTACTCATGAGCACCCGAGTGGTGAATGTTTGATACTAGTAATCTTTCACCTGTAAACATGTTCTGCCATCTCTGTCTACACCTCAGCAATTCAGCAGACTTAGCAATATCTGCATTCATTCTAACTTATTCTCTTTAGCGTATAGGTGTCACCTTATTTTACTTATTAGTTAAGTGTATAATATGCTTAATGAGTAATTCAATAAACAAAATTCGTCTTAAAGTGTACCCAAGTTGACATGTGACATGATGAGATACACATGTGTGTGTACAGTGCAAAACATATTAATAACCAGGCTGATTTTTTAATTTTGCTGCCTGAAAGAGCTAATTTTCAAGCATGCAAGTGACAGTTTCTGTCTTGTTGGTGCCTTGCCAGAAATACAATGAGCATCACTGATAAGCAAATTACAGCTACAACAGTTTTCCTGACAGAATACAACTTCTGAGGGCAGGGGATGGATAGAAAAGGGCCAACATTTCATGTACTTAACTCTGGGACCTATAGGCAAGTCACTTTTTCACTTGAGTTATCTCCTAAGAGATCATTTTCAATCATCTTTTTAAAATAACTTTTCAACATTTGTTATTGAAAAAGTACCAAAAAGTAGGTGAAAAGGTACTATCAAAATTATTTTGAATTTTTTCTTGCATGCTGGTGGCTTAAAGGGAATTTTATTTACAAGCTGTAAAAAAATCACCTAGGTGAAAACTCCAGAGAAAAAGTGAATTGCATATGGGCCTGCCATTGAGCAGAGACAATAAAACATTCCGGCTAGGTTCACAGTAGGACGTTGCCATGCTGCGTTATTAAGACTTATAAGGCAGCTTATATCGCAATGCAATTAAAAGTCACAGTGCGACATTAGTGTCTATTGTAGTGTTATGGTAACACACTGCTGTAATGTAGTAGTCAATTCACTGACTCATCAGTGTATTTTCACCTCGGGCTCACTTTAATGAAAGAAAAACATTAATTCTAGGCACTGCCATGTTAGGAAATTTGTCCTGTTCCTCTATAAGTAAACAGGAAAAGGTCATAAAAACAGACAATTTCCTGTCAGGTAGATGGGTCAAATCGACAGGTCCGATCTGATTCCGATCATTTTTTTGATAAATTTTGTTTGGAAATGATTGGAAAATTGATCAGAAAAATGACCGAAAATCAGACCAGACCTGTTGGAAAAAATCAATTTGAGTCTTTACCCGTCTATCTGACGAGAAATTGCCTGGTGTGTACCAGGCATAAGTACTTCCCATTAGCACAAGGGCAGCACTGATGAGATGATGGGCATATGTGTATGTTCTGTGCTGTCTTATTTGAAAACGTTTTATCTTGTGCAAGGTGTTCGTTGGCTGAAAAGTTTTGAGTGGCGTAGATTGCTTTGTGTTCTTTCCTCAGAACTTCAAGGTTATCATCCAGCATTGTATGTTTGCTTGCATTATTTCTTTGCAGATTTCCACCCGAATTCATCCTTACTTCACATAAACTTATCAAAATGTCAATTAGTGTCTAAAACACAGAGGATAGCTTGAAAAGGCATCGGTATTTACTTTCACAATTTCCATTACACTGTGTAAAGAAAATAATGCTTTATTTCATTAAGACCAATTTTGTTTATTGAATTATTCATTAAGCATATTATAAACTTGACTGATAAGTAAAATAAGATGGCCTAACGCCTGAACACTCGAGAGAATAAGTTGGAATTAATGCGGATAGTTGTGTGTCATGCTACTGAGTTAGAAAATGTAGGTGGCAAATATAGCAATGGTGGTAGACAGTCAAATATAAATCAATGGTTAATCAGAAACTGTCCTCAGCTGACTGCAGGCTGATAGACCAAGAGATGCTAGATCAAGGACCCTCTTAAAGGGAGCCTGAGACAAGAATCATCTGAGGTTTCATACTTACCTGGGGCTTCCTTAAGGCCTCTTTAGGCTGATTGTCCCTCGCCGTCTCCCCTGGTGGCTCCTGTCACTTGAAATTCAGCCCAAAAGTCTGGCCGAGTCACTCTCCATCACTCATGTGCAATAGTACTGTGCAAACACAGAACGCCAGGAGTGAGTTGTAGGAGCGCACCTTATGCTTTACAAAGCTCAAATTGCAAGTGACAGGAGCCACAGAGGCGTAACTATGGGTGGACAAGGGGGGACATATGTCCCCAGGCGCAGCACTGTGAGGGTGCTCAGCACAGTCGCTGTACCACCAGTGTGAGAGTCAGCTGGTTGCCTGAAGTGCCCCTGTTTCTTTCTTTCCCTCTGCAGAGGAGCGCAGAAGCATTAACAGCAGCAGAAAGAACAGGGCACATCTGACATCTAAAGGGAGGGCATTTGATTATCTAAAGGGAGGCACATCCAGCTATCTATAGGGGGGGCACACCTGGCTATCTAAACTGGGGGGTAGGGGGGCACATCTGGCTATCTTTTTTTTTGGGGGGGGGGCATCTGGCTATCTAAAGTGTGGAAGGGGGCGCATCTGGCTATCTAAACAGAATTTGCACATTTGACTCCACCCATGACCTTGACCACATTATGATGTGTGGCAATGCTTATTTTGTCCAGAGGGAGGGACAAAAACGGTCTTTGTCCCCTGGTGCTGAAAACCCTAGCTAGGCCTCTGAGGAGCCACCCGGGGAGACAGCGAGAGACAAGCCGCCTCAAGGGGGACTTAAGTAAGCCCCGGGTAAGTATGGTACCTGAGACGCATCTTGTCTCAGGTACACTTTAAGCTGAGGGAACACATACGGCAGAGGCGGCCAATGGAAGGCACTTTGGCTGAGAATCTAACATGTGTACAGCACCCCCCAACCACTTCTGGTGCACCAGTGGTCAGGCGAAGGTACTTTTCTTTTTTCTCCCCTGCCCACTCTATTTTTCACTGCTTTATTGTCCCTCCTGAATTGTTGTCTAAGGGATCGAGTTGCTGATTCCAATAAATAATACAATATTACCCAATCCAAAACTCACTCCCCAACCTAAGGCCATATTTATACTTTTTTTCTGCCCCAGGCCAACTTTCTAGCAGCTTCCCTTCCATGAGCAGCACACCCTTCTATTCATTTTACCGCCCCCTTCTTTCATGTCTAACATTCATGTATAGTAGCCTCCTTTTGTTCTATAAAGGTTCCTTGGGCAGCAATTCATTATTTACATGTTGCTCCTCCTTATTTGCAACCTCTGTATTCCATCTGCAGTTTTTTCTTCCATATGCAGCAATCCCTCTGCCCCGTCCAGACGTTCCTTGGCCAGCTGCAGCCCAAGGCCTGGGCCTTTGTGGCATTTCCAGAAATCCAACCCTCCTCATCGTCCCTTTCCTCCTTCTCCTATTCCCTCTCCTTTTCCCTCTGTAATGATCGCTGCTGCAGCAGCTATTGCTGGAAGTAGTAGTGCTGCAGCTCAGGCAGTTCTGATCTATTTCCATGCAAGCTGCATAGCTTTGTCTGTCTTTCCCTGCTGTCAGCTTGTGACTGATTATCATTCACCTGTGTGGGAATCTGCATGTCTGCTCCCATTGGATGACCTCAGTATAAAGATCTGCTTCCTGCAGGGTTTCCTTGGGTTTTCATAGCTTCAGCTTAAGCCTGCCTTGCTGTCGCTTTAGCCCCCGATCGTGTTTCTTGTTATAAAGATACTTTGCTGGTCTTTGCATCATATATTGGTTCATTGCCAATATATATGCATACCAGCACGTTTATTATTTTCCTTGTATTTGTGTTACGTTGATACATCAGTGTCGCTGATGTATACGTACACGAACTGTTTATATCCTGTGTGCAGTTAGTCAGCTTTCCAGCACGTTTTGGTAGGTTGCGCGTACCGTGACCACCCGTGCTGAGGTAGTTACCCTGCTCCTGGTTCTGTTTGTGGATTGCGTTCATCTCTGCGAAGAGATAACTAAACCTTCTGAATCCTGTTCTGTTACCGTTTGTGGATTGCGTTCATCTCTGCGTGGAGATAACGAATCCTTCTGAATCCTGTCCTGTTACCGTTTGTGGATTGCGTTCATCTCTGCGAAGAGATAACGAATCCTTCTGAATCCTGTTCTGTTACTGTTTGTGGATTGCGTTCATCTCTGCGAAGAGATAACGAATCCTTCTGAATCCTGTTCTGTTACCGTTTGTGGATTGCGTTCATCTCTGCGAAGAGATAGCGAATCCTTCTGAGTCCTGTTCCCTGTGTTACTCCATTCCTAGTCAGCGTTCCTGCTTATGTCATATATCGGTTCATTGCCGATATATACATATGTTAGTCAGACGTTACAAATAGTTTCATTGATAGCTGTAATTGTAATACGCTAGGAAAACATACTTATTGTATATTTATCTGTGTTACGTTCATCTATCTTAATCCTGCTATTTTCTGACTATCCTGTCCTGTCTTTGTGAGGCACGCCATCGCCGCATCGCATTGGCTGCCTCATTCCAGTCTGTCTGGTTTTGGACGCTTGCTGTCGCTAAGTAGCCGCTAGCTAGCAAGCGTTCATTCTGTCTACCTGTCCTGATCTCCTCAGTTCTGGTTTATGCGCTCAGCGCTACTTTGCGCTGAGACGTTATAACGAAAGCATTGTTTGTGGCTGTCAGATCTGCACCGGCTCTGTGCGCCACAATCTCCTATTGGAGTCAGTCCTCCCCTCCACTATACTAGGGATAGCCTGTTTCCTTGTGCTAGTGTGTGTACCTCCTCCACGCCAGCTCATGCGTTGCATGCTGACTGTGGAGAATACACCACCAAGCCTTACATTATGAAAACCCCATTACCAATCCCCATTGTGGGGGGGATTCCCAGAAAGTATGACGCTGTTAATTATGGTTCCTGTTCCTTTAAGAAATTTGAAGAACTTAGCTCTGAAACAGAAAATGAGTTTTTCTCTGAATGTGCCAGGTTCCTGACCAATCCTGATCTCCAAGCGACTCCTGTTTCAACCTGGGCACTCCAACTAAGTTATATTTTGTTTAAAGGGGAATTATTCCAGTGGGCATTTGATGTTCTCAATCATTCCGATTTGAAAGAGAGACCGCTGGAATTTCTAGCGTTTGTGATCCATAACTGGTTGCGCATAGATCCATTGCCTTTTCCTCTTAATGAACTCCTGGCAGCAGGCCAATCAGCTGCTCCTTCAATTGCTTGCAAGAATGAGCAGCAAGCAGAAAGTGTTACTGATAATTTTCCTGCAGCTTTGAATAAATCACCAAAAACGGCAGGGTCAAAGGCAAAACGCAAACGTTCTAAGAAACGTGTCCAATCTGCAGAATCGTTATCCTTAGCGACTGAGACCTATAATGAGATTCTGCCATTAACAGATAATGAAATGCAATTGTCTTTCAGGGGAGTTAAATGGACTTATGAAACTACTAATGAACTTTCCTCCCTGGCTAGGGAAAATAAAGATTTTTGTTTAAAAGAATTATCTGAGTATGATTATGATGAGATATTACAGAGTATTGAACAAATCAACTTATTTGTGAACCAAGGGAAGTTTGCATACACTACAGTTCAACACTTGCTACAGGTATTGGAGATTCTTAAGAATAAGGAATCTGCCAATCACCTGCTAATTAACCCTATACATGTGCCTGCCACAATCATATCTGCAGACTGTGATCAGCCTAAATGTTTCGCTGTTAAGTATGCATGGGATCCTCCATTCGAGAGGGGAGAGATGGAAGCCCTGGTCTGTGAATGGAAGAATGATTCAAGTTCATTTTGTCAATTTTACAGTGCAAAAAGTGAAATGGTATTGAACGCATGCATTAAGTCAGCCTATAACCTAATAGAGGCTGGTGTGTGTAGGTATGACTGTGTGGCTCCTTTGATTGATGTGTGGGAACTGATTTTGGATGATTTTTATGTGACTCCGAATTCGCAAATTTGGCGTTCTGACCCGCCTGCTTCAGCACCTTTGGCTGATTCAGCAGGTGATTCGGAGCTCTTTTTGTGTGAAATTGAAGTTCCTGCAATTCCACCCTGTACCATGGATAACTCAGTGTTACTTCCCAGTAAAACAGAAGCCACTGATACATTCTTAACCTTGCCCTGCGCAAATTTCTCAGCAGAGAATCCAGAGGTCCTGCTGACTTCCGAGTCCAGCCTAGCCAGTACTCATGACTCTTTGTTTAGTGAAACAGACACCAGAAAAATCTTGCCTGTCTCTGCAAACACTTCTGCAGAAATTACCTGTGTTAATAAAGTTCAACTCCTGTCTGATCCAGCAGATGCCAATAGATGCACTACATCAGTTTCCGAGTCCCAGCAATCCTGTCTAGTAACCTCAGAACCCCAGCATCTGAATTTTCCAATTTTACAAATGAATGGTGATTCAGATGCGCAAACATTGTGTCTTGATCTTCCTGTTTCTACACCTCGCTCTAGTTTCGTGAATAGCTCAGAGCATCTGCTATGTGAACCTGAAATCGCAGAATTATTACCTTGTTCAGAAAATTTTCCAATAAATTTGCCCTGTACCATGAATTGTGCAGTAGATCTCTCCAATGAAACTCAGGTCACAGAATCATTATGCTGTCCAGCAGGTGCTTCCATGGTTTTGCCCTGCAATATGGACTGTTCAGTGATCCTGTCCAGTGAAGCTGTGGTCGCAGAGTCTTATGCTTCACCCAGTACTTTGGATACTTTAAACCCTCTAGCAGAGGAGGCTGAAGCACTACTTACCTCAGTTGGTGTTGCAGTAATATTCACTTGTCTAGCAGCTGTTTTGGAATTACAGTCTGCTCTAATAAAACTTGATGAATTTCTGCCCAGCAAAGCAGAAGCCATTGAAATATTGTCCTCGTCAGCAAGTGTGTCAGATACCTTGCCCTGTACACAGTCTGATTTAACCAATGTTGTTGAGTCCCTCTCCAGTGTTGTAACAGCCGAGGAACTCCAGCCCTGTCCTCTGAATGTTTCAGAAGTCTTGCCCTGTAACATGGATAATTCTGATTCTCTGGTCAAAATAATAGAAATCTCAGAATTTCAGTCCGGTCTGATGAGTGTTCCTGAAACCCAGCCCTGTATCCTGAAAGATTCTGGTTCTCTGGCCGCTGTGGCAGAGGTTCCAGAGTCCCCTTCCTGTCCAGGGAATTCCTCAGTTTTGCCTAGTCCAGTGGGGGCTGCTGCAATACTGACTTGTTCTGCAGCGCCTCATGAGCTCCAATCCAGTGTATTAAATTAGTCTCTGTCCAGTCCAGAGGTAGTTGTGGAGTCCCTATCTGGTTCAGTGCATACATCAGAAGATGTGTCCTGTCTTGTTAGTGCCCCTGAATCTGATTTGTTACTGACTTTGCTGGAATCAGCGACATCTAAGTCTGATCCAGCATTCTCGTGTAAAAGTCCAGTAGTTGCGAAGTTTAGTCATGATGATTTTTTTTTGGCCAGTCCTGGTTTTGGTCCTGTCTTGGCTGACCCTGAGGCTCACAGTTCCTTGACATGCCCAGAGGTTTCTCTTGTGCCGGTGTGCCCAGATGTTCTTTGTGTGCCAGAATGCCCAAGTGTGTCTAAGGTGTTAGCGTGCTCTGATGCTTCCTTAGTGGGAACACGTTCTGATGTTGCCAGTCAGCCTGCATGCCCAGAGATGGTTCTGGTCCCTGAAAGCCCTGATATTGATGTTTGTCCTTGTGGCCCTGACTCGGGAATTGCCCTAGGTTCCATAGGGGTTCTTGATGGTTCTCCATGTGAGCCTAAGGGGCATTCTGAGCTATGGGGATCTCTTTGGAGCTTCAAGGTGTTCTGGGAGGTCTCTGAGAAAACTTGTCCTGGTGCCTTGGACTGGTTCAACAGTGGGTTTTGTGTTGGTAAAGACAGTACCGGTGGGCATTGCAAAGGCTTTGGCGTTTCTGAACGGTTCCTGGAAGGCGGTGGGTATCGCTCAGGGAGTTTCGGAGGGCTTTCTTCTGGAAATCATGGTTCTGATGGGTCCAGTCTTGTGGGGACTGATTCTGGAATTCGGTCTTGCCGGGCTGTCCCGGTCATCATGAATTATCAGTCAGACTGTTTTGTTGGGAATTTCAGTTTTGAAAAGCGTCTGGAATCTGCTTTTAAGGGCGGGGGTACTGTAATGATCGCTGCTGCAGCAGCTATTGCTGGAAGTAGTAGTGCTGCAGCTCAGGCAGTTCTGATCTATTTCCATGCAAGCTGCATAGCTTTGTCTGTCTTTCCCTGCTGTCAGCTTGTGACTGATTATCATTCACCTGTGTGGGAATCTGCATGTCTGCTCCCATTGGATGACCTCAGTATAAAGATCTGCTTCCTGCAGGGTTTCCTTGGGTTTTCATAGCTTCAGCTTAAGCCTGCCTTGCTGTCGCTTTAGCCCCCGATCGTGTTTCTTGTTATAAAGATACTTTGCTGGTCTTTGCATCATATATTGGTTCATTGCCAATATATATGCATACCAGCACGTTTATTATTTTCCTTGTATTTGTGTTACGTTGATACATCAGTGTCGCTGATGTATACGTACACGAACTGTTTATATCCTGTGTGCAGTTAGTCAGCTTTCCAGCACGTTTTGGTAGGTTGCGCGTACCGTGACCACCCGTGCTGAGGTAGTTACCCTGCTCCTGGTTCTGTTTGTGGATTGCGTTCATCTCTGCGAAGAGATAACGAATCCTTCTGAATCCTGTTCTGTTACCGTTTGTGGATTGCGTTCATCTCTGCGAGGAGATAACTAATCCTTCTGAATCCTGTCCTGTTAACGTTTGTGGATTGCGTTCATCTCTGCGAAGAGATAACGAATCCTTCTGAATCCTGTTCTGTTACTGTTTGTGGATTGCGTTCATCTCTGCGAAGAGATAACGAATCCTTCTGAATCCTGTTCTGTTACCGTTTGTGGATTGCGTTCATCTCTGCGAAGAGATAGCGAATCCTTCTGAGTCCTGTTCCCTGTGTTACTCCATTCCTAGTCAGCGTTCCTGCTTATGTCATATATCGGTTCATTGCCGATATATACATATGTTAGTCAGACGTTACAAATAGTTTCATTGATAGCTGTAATTGTAATACGCTAGGAAAACATACTTATTGTATATTTATCTGTGTTACGTTCATCTATCTTAATCCTGCTATTTTCTGACTATCCTGTCCTGTCTTTGTGAGGCACGCCATCGCCGCATCGCATTGGCTGCCTCATTCCAGTCTGTCTGGTTTTGGACGCTTGCTGTCGCTAAGTAGCCGCTAGCTAGCAAGCGTTCATTCTGTCTACCTGTCCTGATCTCCTCAGTTCTGGTTTATGCGCTCAGCGCTACTTTGCGCTGAGACGTTATAACAAAAGCATTGTTTGTGGCTGTCAGATCTGCACCGGCTCTGTGCGCCACAATCTCCTATTGGAGTCAGTCCTCCCCTCCACTATACTAGGGATAGCCTGTTTCCTTGTGCTAGTGTGTGTACCTCCTCCACGCCAGCTCATGCGTTGCATGCTGACTGTGGAGAATACACCACCAAGCCTTACACCCTCTTCCTACTCCTCTTCCTACTCCTACTCCCTTGAGTCACTTGGACCAATTAACTTCCTGTTTGTTCTCTGTTTGGCTCATTTTCAAGCATTACATTTGCATGCATCCTACTAATATAATAAATGGGAAAGTTCGGATGTTTGGATGTTTGGATGTTTGAATGTTTGGATGTTTGGATGTTTGGATGTTTGGATGTTTGTTACTCGATCACGCAAAAACGGCTGAACCGATTTGAATGAAATTTGGCACACACATAGTACATTACCTGGAATAAAGTATAGGATACTTTTTATTCCCATAACCAAAAAGAGACAAATACAAATGTCACTGGAAAATGTAAACTGCAGCCATACACTGTTACACTGGAGGTGTGTTTAGCTTCTAAGGGTAGAATGGTTCATTTGCATATATTCAGCAGTGATGCTCTGGGAGACATCTCAAGCTCACTCCAACCTGAATTATCGCAAATTCTTTCTGTTTTAAGGAAGCAAACGTTTGTTTTTCTTAACATCTTAGTAAGGGGGCTTTTAGGACCATTGTAGTCCCTTACACACTCCAATGAGTTCTGGGTCACCATGAGCTTGCTGGGTAGCATGTCCCTCTCGGTGTTACAAGCCCTACTGCATAGAGCCAAATTAATCCATGCCATGCACTGATGAGGATCAAACAATCCAAAACAGTCTGTATGCATGTTGGATTATTATAGCTCTGTACAATTTAACAAGCTGACACATCATTGCTTTCCAGTGGTTCTGGAGGTGTGTTTAGCTTCTAAGGGTAACAATGGTTAATTAGCATATTTTCAGCAGTGATACACTGGGAGACATCTCAAGCTCACTCCAACCTGAATTATCGCAAATTCTTTCTGTTTTAAGAAAGCAAACTTTTGTTTTTCTTACACTGTTAATGGTAGGGTTCTCAAACTTTGCACAGTTGGTCGTTGGGTGACTAGGGTTATTATTCAGAAAAGTGGTTGGAGCCTATAAAAGCCAATCAAAATTCACCTAATGATTTTCAAGGGGAATATTTACATTTCTGCCATTCTTGCACTGTTAATAGCACAAGTCTCAAACCTGGTATAGTTGATCATTGGGTAACTGGGGTTCAATTTCAGAAAGGGGGTGGAGCCACAAATAGCCAATCAGATTTGTTTCATTCCAATGCAAATTTTTGTTGCCAAACACCACAAAGCTCACAAACTTGGTAATTGAGTAATTGATTAATTGTGTGTTAGAGTTAGGAAAGTGGGCACAGCCAACACCAGTCAAATACATAAGCGGGCAACGCTGGGTCATAAGTGGGCGGAGACAAATACAAATTTTACTGGGAAAATGTAAACAGCAGCCATTCTTACACTGTTAATGGTAGGGTTCTCAAACTTTGCACAGTTGGTTACTGGGTGACTGGGGTTAATATTCAGAAAAGTGGGTGGAGCCTACAAAAAACAATCAAAAATTACCTATTGATTTTTCAGGGGAATATTTCATTGCTGCCATTCTTGCACTGTTAATGGCACAAGCCTCAAACCTGGTACAATTGATCATTGCATGACTGGGGTTTAAATTTATATAAGGGGGTGGAGCCCCAAACAGCCAATCTGATTTGTTTCATTTTAATGCAGGTTATTGATGCCAAAGACTTCAAAGCTTACAAACTTGGTCATTGAGTAATTGAGTAATTGTGTTTTAGGGTTAGGAAAAGTGGGCGCAGCCAACACCAGCCAAATACATAATCGGGCAATGCTGGGTCATCAGTAGGCGGAGACAAATACAAATTTCACTGAGAAAATGTAAACTGCAGCAATTCTTACACTATTAATGGTAAGGTTCTCAAACTTTGTACAGTTGGTCACTGGGTGACTGAGATTAATATTCAGAAAAGTGGGTGGAGCCTACAAAAGCCAATCAAAATCCACCTATTAATCTTTAAGGGGAATATTTAATTGATGCCATTCTTGCACTGTTAATGGCACAAGCCTCTTGCACTGTTAATCACCTGTACCTGGTACAGTTGGCCATTGGGTGATTGGGGTTCAAATTCGGAAAAGGGGTGGAGCCACAGCCAATCAGATTTATTTTCTTTCAATGCAAATTATTGATGCCAAAGACCGCAAAGCTCACAAACTTGGTCATTAAGTAATTTTGTGTTTGGGTTAGAAAAAGTGGGCGGAGCCAGTACCAGCCAAATACATACCTGGGCAATGCCGAGTCTTCAGTGGGCGGAGACAAACACAAATTTCACTGGGAAAATGTAAACTGCAGCCATTCTTACACTATTAATTGTGGGGTTCTAAAACTTTGCACAGTTGGTCACTGGGTGACTGGGATTAATATTCAGAAAAGTGGGTGGAGCCTACAAAAACCAATCACAATTCACCTATTGATTTTCAAGGCAAATATTTAATTGCTGCCATTTTTGCACTGTTAATGGCACAAGCCTCAAACCTGGTACAGTTGATCATTGGGTGACTGGGGTTAAATATTTAGAAAAGGGGTGGGGCTACAAACAGCGAATCAGATGTGTTTCATTTCAATTAAAATTATTCATGCCAAAGACCACAAATCTCACAAACTTGGTCATTGACTATTGACAATTGTGTGTTAGGGTTAGAAAAAGTGGCCACAGCCAACAGCAGCCAAATACATACCCGGGAAACATCAGGACATCAGTGGGTGGAGAAAAATAAAAATTTAACTGCCAGAATGTAAACTATAGCCATTCTTACACTGTCTGTCAATGGCAGAGTTCTTAAACTTTGCACAGTGGGTGACTGGGATTAATATTCAGAAAAGTGGGTGGAGCCTACAAAAGCTAATCAAAATTCACCTCTTGATTTTCAAAGTAGTGGAGCCACAGCCAATTATTGATGCCAAAGACCGCAAAGCTCACAAACTAGGTAATTGTGTGTTAGGATTAGAAAAAGTGGACAGAGCAAACACTAGCCAATTACATACCCGGGCAACGCCGGGCGACCAGCTAGTGCTAAAATAATTTGCATCTCATTGAGCAGTCCTGTTCCTTATCTGTGCCATTCCAGCTGTAAGCTCGCTGAAAGTACAGCCATTCCTTTATAAAACTTAAAGCAGACCTGAACTCAGAACTTCCTCTTTGCTCTCAAATAATAAACAACAGTACTGTATAACACCCTTTAAAGAAAAACATTTCTTTGTACAGCTGATACAAATCCTGCATTAAATCTGCAGTGTATCTACTTCCTGGTTTCATGGAAGCAAACATAGGGTTAACATCCTGTGATTACAAATTAGTTGCTCTGTTGAGACAGCCAGCTGACACCGCTGAGAGATCAGATTACAGTTGAGATTAGTCACAGATGAGGGAGAATTAGACAGGCTAAACTCTCTAAATGCGTACCTATTATACAGCCACCGGGAGATTTGGGTGCAGGGTAAAGACAATAAATGGCTTCCCTGCTCCTGCACAAATCCCGGCGTCGTTAATTGCTATTCCCCCTCCAGATCGCCATGGATAATGGAGGAAGGATGTAATTCAGCTTTCAGCTATTGCTGGTGGCCATTACGCTGTTTTGTAGTAATTTGTGCTCAGTCTTTTGGCGGTGCCCAAATTACTCACTGTGGGCAGCTATTGCCATAATTCATAGTGCGGCCTATGGTGGCACCAGCTGCACCCAAATCTCCTGCACTGTTTTTACAGCACTCCCTCTAAACACATACAAAGTGTATTTCTCTATGTTTTCCTTCTGCTCTGTACATGAGTTCAGATCCATTTTAAGGCCCCACTTCTGACAAAAATCCAGAAAACAAGATAATTCATCCTCATTTAAGAAGAGTTATGGAAATAAATCACCATCATTATTGTATAATAACAAAGATGAATGTCATGTTTTGCTAAGTAGAAATTCTGCTGCTCTTCTTAACAGTGCATTTGTCTCTAGCATCTAAGACACATCATCAGAACCAACTTCAAGTTCTACAGGACAGGGAATATAGGAGATCAGAGTGGATGCTGTATAAATAATGCACACTGTACCATCTCAGGTACACAGAAAACCTGTACTGAAAAAAGTTCCCCTGGGGGGGTACTCATCTCAGTAGGGGAAAGCCTCTGGACCCTATCGAGGCTTCCCCCGTCCTCATGTATCCCACAGCGGTCTCGCTGCAGCCCCCGGAATACACAGGCAACAAATCCGACAGCTTGTGCAATATTTACCTTTCCTGGCTCCAGCGGGGGCGGTGTTGCGGTTCTTCTGATGGAGATAGGCGGAAATAGCTGAACTCCGTCGGGTCCGGGTCCGCTCTACTGCGCAGGTGCAGGAGACTTGCGCCTGCGCAGTAGAGCGGCCCGACGGAGATCGGCTATTTCCGCCTATCTCCGTCGGAAAAGAGAATACTGCGCCTGCGCTTGAGCCACGGAGGTAAATAATTACATCGCCGCCGCTCCGGGAGGATTTTCGCCTCCACCGTGGGACTGAGGAGGACAGGGGAAGCCTCAATAGGATCCGGAGGCTTCCCCCCACCCGAGGTGAGTACCCCCAGTGGAGTTTTTTTGTTACAGATTTTCTTTAAAGCATGCAGCCACAATCACCGCTCTGTCTCTACAGACTGCTGCATAAACACAAAACGCTCATTATATTGATAATATTTATATGTTATACTTGTGAAATGCAGGGCACAGCAGGAATGCAGCATACCTTTTACACATGGCAGCACCCCTATGCTGAGCCTGCACAGTCATCCAGCTCCTAAAACACCTGACACCAGAGTGCAGGAGATAAGCTCCTGTCAGAAGCCTCCCGCAGGATGGCAACACCCCTGTTGCCATGGTAACCGGGAGCACAACACACTTTGCTGATAGGAACACCCCTGCTACTCTGCTGCTGGCTCAGACAGAGGAGTGCAGAGAGGAGAGGGGCCCACCACCTCACGTGAGTGGTGACGTCACATTGTAAATTAAAGGCCTCCTGATTTTTCCCTCGAAACATCACTGGGCCAGTCCGAGCCTGCCTTTATATATGCATCCTCTGTGGGCGCTGTATTACAATTACAACCCTGTTTTTACATGCAGTCCCTTTCATTACTTCATAATTATTGCAGATGCAGACCCCATTATATGTGCCCCTGTGGTCCTTTTGATAATGGCCTAATATTGATGATATGATGTAAGATTTAATTAACAATGGAAAATTAGGGAAAAATAGTGAGTGGGTACCTCTATAAGAAACCTCTATGTGTGCAGGTGGTGAAAAAGCCAGCTCCACTCATTTTTTGGGATATTTGAAGGTCAGGTGGTTGCTGGCTAAAAAGGATAGTCAACCTTCCAACAGGGGTAATCAACAAGGGTAGGAGGTGCCCGGTGTGCAAATAAATCTATTAAAAACAGTTTAAAAATGAGGTAAGAATTGACTGACATTTTTACTACAGAATCTATGAGCACCTCTCTAATAGAGAGGTATGAAATCTTTTTTTTTACATGGAGGCAGGGGCATAACTAAGGGGATGGAGCCCCTGCTAGGGCCGGATTTAGGGCAAGGCCCCCTAGGCCATGGCCTAGGGGACCACAGGAGCAAGGGCACCAAAGCAGCAGGCTAAACTGGTGCAAGCTTGCAAATGCTGCAATGCAGGGAGATCAGGCGAGCGTCTGACCGTGGTACTCTGCTGCCATGGCCTGTGCAGCGGCCACCTTGCTCTCTGTGCATGCTTGCATTGTGACCGGTGGCTATGGACTTGGGCAGCATTGGAGACAGGAATAGGAAGCTTCTGCACTGGAGACGAGTGGAGAAATGAGTGATACTGATGGCTGCTGTGGTGTGGAGGAGAGCTGGCTACCTATACTGAAAGGGGGTGGGAAAAGGAGGAATTAAGGAAGTCATCTGGCTACCTTTACTGGAGGGAAGTGGGGAGGGGTCATCTCACTACCTATACGGAATGGGGGGCACCTGGTGACAGTGGCCTTGGGCGGTAAAGAGTACAAATCTGGCCCTGGCCCCTGCATGGGGGCCAGAGGTGTGGGGGGCCCAACAACTAACCTTCTAGATCAGGTGTTTTGGTGGCTCATGTTATGGCTGTTAAGATCCTGATGACCACACTTGTATTATGAGCTCTGTAAGATGGACCCCCAAGGCTGTAATGGGTCACCCAAGGGGAGACAAAGGAAGGGCTGTGTACATTAAGGGGCTCTACCAAAGTTTTGCTGGGGGCCCCCATAATTTGTAGCTACTTCCCTGCATGGATGTGCAGGCCCATACATTGACTCATAGGAGTGGATTGTAAACCATGAAACACATTGGGCCATATGCAATTGTCTTTTACACCTAAGTTATCTCCTAGGAGATAATTTTCAGCTTCTCTTTAAACCTACTTTTCAGCATTTTACTATTGCAAATGTACCCAAATGTTGGTGAAAAAGTACTAGCAAATGTATTTTGAGTATTTTCTTGCTTGCTGGTGGCTTAAAAGGCATCTTATGACAAGTTGTTAAAATATCACCTAGGAGAAAACTCAAGTGAAAAAGGCAATTGCATATGGCCCATTGTCTTTATTGTGCTTCACCAATAAAATATGTCATGCATACATTCATGACATCTGTGGAGGTAAGCCAACACTTAACCTCCCTGCCGTTATAAAAAATTGCTGCGCACGGCAGGGAGGGTGTTTTTTGGCATTTTTTTTTTTTTTAGCATGTAGCTAGCCTAGCGCTAGCTACATGCTTCCCCCCTCCCTGCGGCGTCCCCCCGAATGCGCTGATCGCCGCCGGCGCATATACCCATCCGGAAATCCCGTTCTGAACGGGATTTCCAGGAGGGCTTCCCCTGTCGACATGGCGACGGGCGCGATGACGTCACCGACGTCATCGACGTCGTGACGTCAGAGGGAGTCCCGAACCACCCCTCGACACTGCCTGGCACTGATTGGCCAGGCAGTGCACGGGTCTCGGGGGGGGGGGGGCACCCTCTGATGCGGCGGGTTGCGGCGAATTGGCGCGGAGCGGCGGCGATCGTAAGTTACACGCAGCTAGCAAAGTGCTAGCTGCGTGTAACAAAAAAAAATATGCAAATCGGCCCAGCAGGGCCTGAGGAATCCTCCGCGGCAGGTTACCCCGAGCTGAGCTCGGGATAACCGGCAGGGAGGTTAAAGAGAAACTGTAACCAAGAATTGAACTTCATCCCAATCCGTAGCTGATACCCCCTTTTATATGAGAAATCTATTCCTTTTCACAAACGGATCATTAGGGGGCTCTGTATGGCTGATATTGTGGTGAAACCCCTCCCACAGTGTGATGTCAGGACCATGTCACACTGTGGGAGCTTTGATTTGTGGGAAATAACAGCTGTTTCCAACTGTTTCCAACTGCCAAAAAAAGCAAGCAGCATCTCCTTCCACTGACATCACCTGCCAGCAGTAAAAATGTCACCATGTAATAAATGTCAGAATGTAAATCAGGGAGAGAAAATATTTTACAATGGGCAAACACTGACTAAATTATTTATATATAATTATTGTAAAAATTGAGCACTTTTTTTATTACATTATTTTCACTGAAGTTCCTCTTTAACTCCCTTTAAACTGTTTTTAATTGTTGCATACCAGCTGTGTACTTTTGATAATGTTGTCGGTGAGTTGGGTGCAGGGTGAGTCAAATGACGGTGGCAAATACTATCCCCTCTCCAAGTTGTACCAACTCAGAGGGAGAAGTAATTTGGGGTCCAGCGATCAAATTACCTTTGCACAGGGTTTGCACTATAGCATTAATGCTATAGCATCGCCCAGCTCAGGCACTCATCACCTGGTGCTAAGCTCCAAAACAACCTGCTTTGCAGCTTCTTAACTACCTCTTCCTGATCAAAAACATTTGCTGACGATAAAAGGAGGTATCAGGATGGACTAATGGGTGTAATGTGAGAAAATGTCAGTTGGTGTCCAGACTTAGATAGAACTACATTTTTAATGGCCTTTTTCAAAACCGGGTAACAGATAAATACAAACTTTCAAGACTTTCTAAAACTTTTCGAAACTAATTAAAGTAACTTTAAAGTCAGCATATTATGCTTTTGGTATGCAATACTAAGACTGCCTTTAGTAATGAGATCTTGCATATTTGGTTTGATATAATCTGATGTGTTCACAAACTTCCAGTGATCAAAAGACTCTAATGTACATTAATATTCTAGAAATGTATAAATTCTTATCAGAGACTCTTTAGTGTGCAAAGAGTAGTGATGCTCAAATACCCCTTTTTAAAATTCGAGTTTGGTCGAATTCGAATAGTAAATTATTCGAGGTCAGTCGAATATTCGAGTCGAATAATTTTTACTATTCGATTCGACCTCGGACTTCGAGCTCACTATTTGAGTCGGTATTCGAGCTAACTATTCGAGCTGACTATTCGAATTGGCCTTAAATAGCTTCCCAACACTTGTTTTGAGGGTTAATGATGCAAGAAACATATTTTTTTCCAAGTGACAACAGCAAGTGATTATGTGGGGATGTTCCTTTAAAAAAAAAAAAAGGTGAAAAGAGAAGTTGTGTCCAGAATTTTGTTCAGTACTGTATATACTTCTTCTTCTTCTTCTTCTTTATCTTCTATATCTTCTTCTTCTTCTTCTATATCTTCTTCTTCTTCTTCATCTTCTTCTTCTTCTTCTTCATCTTCTTCATCTTCATCTTCTTCATCTTCATCTTCTTCATCTTCTTCATCTTCATCTTCTTCATCTTCTTCTTCATCTTCTTCATCTTCTTCATCTTCATCTTCTTCATCTTCTTCTTCATCTTCTTCATCTTCATCTTCTTCATCTTCTTCTTCTTCTTCTTCTTCATCTTCTTCTTCATCTTCTTCATCTTCTTCTTCATCTTCATCTTCATCTTCTTCATCTTCATCTTCTTCATCTTCTTCTTCTTCTTCTTCTTCTTCTTCTTCATCTTCTTCTTCATCTTCTTCATCTTCTTCTTCATCTTCTTCATCTTCATCTTCTTCATCTTCTTCATATTCATCTTCTTCATCTTCTTCTTCATCTTCTTCATCTTCATCTTCTTCATCTTCTTCTTCTTCTTCTTCTTCTTCTTCTTCTTCTTCATCTTCTTCTTCATCTTCTTCATCTTCTTCTTCATCTTCTTCATCTTCATCTTCTTCATCTTCATCTTCATCTTCATCTTCTTCATCTTCTTCTTCATCTTCTTCTTCTTCTTCTTCTTCTTCTTCTTCTTCTTCTTCTTCTTCATCTTCTTCTTCATCTTCTTCATCTTCTTCTTCATCTTCTTCATCTTCATCTTCATCTTCATCTTCTTCATCTTCTTCTTCATCTTCATCTTCTTCATCTTCTTCTTCATCTTCTTCATCTTCATCTTCTTCATCTTCTTCTTCTTCTTCTTCTTCTTCTTCTTCTTCTTCATCTTCTTCTTCATCTTCTTCATCTTCTTCTTCATCTTCTTCTTCATCTTCTTCATCTTCTTCTTCATCTTCTTCATCTTCTTCTTCATCTTCTTCATCTTCTTCTTCTTCTTCATCTTCTTCTATATCGTCTTCTTCGTCACTTATTTCTCTTTTCATTTTTTTTTTTTTAAAGAAATGCAGCTATTTTTGAGCGTAACAACAAATAGCTGGTGGCGCACGCATGTTGGAAGCGCCATTGTATGTGCTCCCTGGCAGTGGAAACACACAGACAGCAGGAGGTAAATTTAGCAGCAGGAGGAGGAGGATGAGTGTGTGGCAGCATGCAGTCAATGAGGCAGGCAGCGTGACATAATAGCCCTGGTACCTAGCGGTGATACCATGGCTGTAAATAAACACAACAGGAGGTCCCAGACAGCGGTCGTGCAGCCCACATTGTGTCCAATACACAACTGGGACAACACAGTTTTCAACCCGGGCACCTCAGAAAAATTAAACCTTTTTTTGTAATGGTTTTGTAGTTTTGGTTTTACAACCAATTACACAGATATATAGCTATTTTTTGACGTAATAGCTGGTGGCAGAGTGGCAGCAGAAGGTAAATCTGTGTACCCTGGCGGTGGGAAACACAGACAGACAGCAGCAGCAGCAGGAGGAGGAATGGAGGAGAGTAATTATGTGAGCAGCTATTGTTTGACGTAATAGCTGGTGGCAGTGTGGCAGCAGAAGGTAATTCTGTGTACCCTGGCAGTGGGAAACACAGACAGACAGCAGCAGCAGGAGGAATGGAGGAGTAGTGTGAGTGTGGCAGCAGGTAGGCAGCGTGACATAATAGCCCTGGTACCTAGCGGTGATACCAGGGCCGTAAATAAACACAACAGGAGGTCCCAGACAGCGGTCGTGCAGCCCACATTGTGTCCAATACACAACTGGGACAACACAGTTTTCAACCCGGGCACCTCAGAAAAATTAAACCTTTTTTTTTTTTTAATGGTTTTTTGGTTTTTGGTTTTACAACCAATTTAGCTATTTTTGGACGTAATAGCTGGTGGCAGAGTGGCAGCAGAAGAAGGTAATTCTGTGTACCCTGGCAGTGGGAAACACAGACAGACAGCAGCAGCAGGAGGAGGAATGGAGGAGTAGGCGAGCAGCTATTGTTTGACGTAATAGCTGGTGGCAGAGTGGCAGCAGAAGGTAAATCATCTGTGTACCCTGGCAGTGGGAAACACAGACAGACAGCAGCAGCAGCAGCAGGAGGAGGTATGGAGGAGCAGTGTGAGTGTGGCAGCAGGTAGGCAGCGTGACATAATAGCCCTGGTACCTAGCGGTGATACCAGGGCCGTAAATAAACACAACAGGAGGTCCCAGACAGCGGTCGTGCAGCCCACATTGTGTCCAATACACAACTGGGACAACACAGTTTTCAACCCGGGCACCTCAGAAAAATTAAACCTTTTTTTGTAATGGTTTTGTAGTTTTGGTTTTACAACCAATTACACAGATATATAGCTATTTTTTGACGTAATAGCTGGTGGCAGAGTGGCAGCAGAAGGTAAATCTGTGTACCCTGGCGGTGGGAAACACAGACAGACAGCAGCAGCAGCAGGAGGAGGAATGGAGGAGAGTAATTATGTGAGCAGCTATTGTTTGACGTAATAGCTGGTGGCAGTGTGGCAGCAGAAGGTAATTCTGTGTACCCTGGCAGTGGGAAACACAGACAGACAGCAGCAGCAGGAGGAATGGAGGAGTAGTGTGAGTGTGGCAGCAGGTAGGCAGCGTGACATAATAGCCCTGGTACCTAGCGGTGATACCAGGGCCGTAAATAAACACAACAGGAGGTCCCAGACAGCGGTCGTGCAGCCCACATTGTGTCCAATACACAACTGGGACAACACAGTTTTCAACCCGGGCACCTCAGAAAAATTAAACCTTTTTTTTTTTTTAATGGTTTTTTGGTTTTTGGTTTTACAACCAATTTAGCTATTTTTGGACGTAATAGCTGGTGGCAGAGTGGCAGCAGAAGAAGGTAATTCTGTGTACCCTGGCAGTGGGAAACACAGACAGACAGCAGCAGCAGGAGGAGGAATGGAGGAGTAGGCGAGCAGCTATTGTTTGACGTAATAGCTGGTGGCAGAGTGGCAGCAGAAGGTAAATCATCTGTGTACCCTGGCAGTGGGAAACACAGACAGACAGCAGCAGCAGCAGCAGGAGGAGGTATGGAGGAGCAGTGTGAGTGTGGCAGCAGGTAGGCAGCGTGACATAATAGCCCTGGTACCTAGCGGTGATACCAGGGCCGTAAATAAACACAACAGGAGGTCCCAGACAGCGGTCGTGCAGCCCACATTGTGTCCAATACACAACTGGGACAACACAGTTTTCAACCCGGGCACCTCAGAAAAATTAAACCTTTTTTTTTTTTAATGGTTTGTTTGGTTTCGGTTTTGCAACCAATATAGCTATTGTTTGACGTAATAGCTGGTGGCAGAGTGGCAGCAGAAGAAGGTCATTCTGTGTACCCTGGCAGTGGGAAACACAGACAGACAGCAGAAGGGCAGTACACAGCAGCCCACTGTAGGTGTAAAATGTGTGGCTGCAGGCGACGTAATAGTCAAAGTGAACCAGGCTGGCTTAGTGAGCAGGAGCCAGGAGGTGGTAAAGGGTGGTAAGGCACATTAACGATGGTTCCGGCAGCCAGTTCATGTCCCCCTCTCGCCGACAACAGGGGCCAGGAACTCGCCTTCCACCCACGCCTGGTTCATCTTGAGAAACGTCAGTCTGTCCACAGACTTGTGAGACAGACGTGAGCGTTTCTCGGTGACCACGCCACCAGCTGCACTGAAGCAGCGCTCGGACAGCACGCTGGAAGGGGGGCAGGACAGCACTTCCAGGGCGTACTGCGCTAGCTCGCTCCAGATCTCCATGCGCTTGACCCAATACTCCATGGGATCAACAGGGGCATCGCTGTCAAGCCCGCTGTACGACCCCATGTAGTCAGCCACCATGCGGGTCAGGCGCTGGCTGTGACCGGAGGAGGATGCTGCTGCATGCATCTCCTCTCTAGTCACTGCTGCCGGAGCCTCTACAGTCCTGTAGAGCTCGTGGCTGAGAGACAGCAGGTCTGTGGGGCGCTTGCTGCTGCTGGATGCAGGCACCTGCTGCTGCCTCTGTGCTGGCTGCTGGACAGTGGGGGTGGAAGGCTGGGGGAAGGCTTCCTCCAAGCGCTCAACAAGGGCCTGCTGCAAGCTCCTTATTTGTTGCGCTGGGTCTCCTCCTGCAGGCGGCAGGAACTGGCTCAACTTCCCCTTGAGGCGTGGGTCCAACATCATGCTGATCCAGATGTCCTCCCTCTGCTTCATCTGGATCACCCTGGGGTCCCTGCGCAGGCACGCCAGCATGTGCGCTGCCATTGGGAAGAGGCGGGCCACGTCTGCTGGCACATCGACGTCAGTGCTGTCCTCATCCTCCTCCTCTGCCGCCTCATCCTCTCTCCACCCCCGCACCAACTCAGCTGCGCTGTGCTGATCCCCCTCATCAGCAGCCAGGTCAGGGACCTCCACCAAGTCCTCCTCCTCCTCCCCCTCAGAGGTGGACTGCGCAGCTGGTTGCCGCTCCTGCTGGTCCAAGGCTGCCGCTCCCTGTTCCAGCAAACCATCGAGGGCCCTGTTCAGCAGAGAAACCAGGGGCACCCACTCGCAGACCATAGCATGGTCCCTGCTCACCATGTTTGTGGCCTGCAGGAAGGGAGCCAGCACAAAGCACACCTGCTGCATGTGCCTCCAGTCATCATCGGGGACGATGGACGGGATGTTGCTGGTCTTGTCCCTTCTCCGAGCTGCGGAAACAGTGGCCAGGGCAAGGTACTGGTTGACAGCGTGCCTCTGTTCAACCATACGCTCCAACATCGCCAGGGTGGAGTTCCAGCGAGTCGGAACGTCAATGATCAGCCGATGGCGTGGCAGATCCAGCTCCTTTTGCACGTCTTCCAGGCTCGCACAGGCTGCAGCCGAGCGCCGGAAGTGACGCACAACATTCCTTGCCGTTTCCAGCAGTTCGCCCATCCCCT